>NW_006494286.1:0-2122 GCF_000325575.1 Pteropus alecto | reverse complement strand
GAATTCATCACCACCAAGCCAGTATTACAAGAAATAGTATCGGAACTCCTTTAAGAAGAAGAATGGGGAAAAAACATAAATATGAATAATAAAATGGTGATAATTATAGACCTATCAATAATCAATTTAAATGTAAATGGATTAGTTCTCCAATCAAATGACATAGGGTAGCTAAATGAATTTTTAAAAAAGACTCATATATGAGCTGTCTGCAAGAGACCTACTTCAGATCGAAGACACACACAGACTCAAAGTAAAGGGATAGAAAAGACATTTCACGCAAATAGAAATGAAAAAAATGCTGGAGTAGCAATGCTTATATCAGAGAAAAGAGACCTTAAAACAAAGGCTATGCTAAGAGACAAAGAAGAAAATTGCATAATGATAAAGGAATCAATCTGACAAGCAGACATAACCATAATAAACTTTTATGCACTCAACAAAAATATATAAAGTAAATATTGACCAATATAAGCGAAAAGATCAACAGTAATATAGTCATAGTAAAACAGTACTGTTGTGGATCCAAATGTTGTGAGTTTATATTTTTTATTTATTTTTCATACAGCATAAAACATTCTATGCTTCTTAGAGCTCTAGCCATCGGATCCAGACAATCGGATAGTTTTTAAGGAATAATTAAAAAAATAAAATCTACATAGCATAAGTATGGGTATGTGGAAGGGGATGGTCTTTCCCCTAACCCCTACTGTTAATTGCTCATTTCTAACATTCCTTCCCTAATCAAGCATACATGAGAGTAGACACAAAACATAAATCCCATGTAGACTTGTTCACACCTACAGATGAATCCTACCTGATTATCCTTACCTAGTACACTAAATGGGTTCATAGTTGTCAAGCTCTGGACAGATGTATTCTCTGAAACTATCTCTTCTTCATTGAGATACTGAGTTAGTAATTAAAGCAGCTGCTGATCATAAGCCCAAACATACACAGGAGAGGAGTGACAGAAAGGACAGGTCAGGTGAGAGAAAAAGAAGAGTTTTTCCATGGGCATTATAGGGATGGGTAGAGGCGTGTGTATAATAACCTAATTTTGATTCTTGGAATTTGGGCATTGCAGAATTTGGGCATTGAGAGTATGGCAGTTAGTGTCTAAATAAAAGAGTTCTGGCAAGCACTAAGCTTTTGCTCAGGAAAACTGGATACTTAACAATTCTGGTGAGACTGTCAGGTAGTTGCTTGAACAGCTTGGGAATTAGAGACAGTGTAGCTTGGTGACCTCAGCGCCACAGAAATTGCAGCCTCAGGAGATATATTGTGTTGTTCCTGGTTCTGAACTCTGACATGTTAAAATCACCTGAAAAACTTAATGCTGATGCCCAGGTCACACCCACTGACCGGCAGACCCAAAAACTCTGCAGTAGAAAGATAGACTGACATTTTTTTGAAGAGATAGAAATGAATCTAATGCACAGCCAAGGGCTAAGACAATTTAGTAACTAACCAGTCCTGCTCACACCTTCTCTTGTTGCTCTTGTGATGTGGTTGTAGGCACACTGCTTCATCTGGTTGCAACTGGCTCAAGAATGAGGCAGGCATTTCCAGATCTCACTGCATTAAGTTAATATAAATCTGAAGTAGATTATGGTAAGTTGAGATGTATATGGTAAGCCCTAGAGCAACCACCAAGAAAATAACACAAAAAAATGATGAAAAAATAATTAAAGGCATTAAAATGTTAGGCAAGGAACTATTCACCTTCTGTAACAGAATGCAGAAAAAGGGTAAGAAAATGAAAAGGGACACGAGACATATAGAAAACAAAATGTAAAATAGTGGATGTAAATCCAGCTATATCAACAATAATGTTAAACATGAAGGAATCAAAAATCTAATCAATTAAATAATCTGAAAGACTGAGATTTTCATACTGAATAAAAATACGAGAACCCAGTATATGCTCTGTACACAGGACAGAATTTAGATTCAAAGGTACAAGTAAGTTGAAAGTAAAAAGATGATAAAGATATACCACACAAACAGCAACCATAAGACATCTTGACTAGTTATAATAACATCAGAGAAAATAGACTTTAAAAGCAAAAAATGCTACTAGTGATTAAAGAGGGACATTTTATAATGATAAAAGGGTCAA
>NW_006494285.1:0-2133 GCF_000325575.1 Pteropus alecto | reverse complement strand
TGTTATTACTCCGTTATTCTATGCAGCAAAAGTAGGAAGGTAAGAAAAATCCAAGTAATGCTGTGGGGCTCTTGAAAGGGTTGAAGGTCCTATGTTCACTTTTCCTGTACTTAGAACATAGTGTTTTTCCTGACACTCAAGCGGAGAGGAAGCCAGCTCTTCCTTTTCTTCCTCTGATGTGGGTTATTTTTCGTGCAGTAGATTGGGTTCAAACACTTCGCTCTTGGTTCCTCTTACCTGGATCACTACACATACTTTAAAAGAAGCATTAGATAATTGTCTCTATTAAAAACCTTTTAGATCATACTTTTCTTAAAGGGCCATCCATTCAACAGAGCAAAATGTTTTGTACAAAGAGTTAAATAATTTTTTCAAATAGAGTATTTAACTTTCGTAGGAATAGCTAAATAATACATGTAGCTTTAGATACCCGAGTACCTCAGAAATTACTGTAAGACAATTCTGATGATGGGACAGTTTGAAAAAATAGCTCTTAAGCAAGAGTGACTCCAAGAAACATCTACAGGCCTGATCCACCTATCAATCAATCACAGCCAATCTGAAGACATCAGTTTTAGAGGCCGTGTGACACAAATTCATTCATCCTTTCCCTCCTGCCCCGTTTATTTTATATTTCAATCAGCACCTCTGTCTATAATTGTCTGAATATCATTCTATGGAGGCAGGAACATTCGAGATTGCCATTGACTTCTCAGTGAAGATCTTTTTGCTTTCAGCCTTTGTTTATAATTGTAAATTTGAGGAAGACTGAAATCTATTTCTTCTCCATTGTACTTTCTGTCAGTGGAAATATTTTCCATGGTTTTACATAGTAATTGGATTCATAGTACCAAGTTTATTATTCTGAGGTATTAATCTAGCTTGCCTGACTAATATTCAATCTTCTTTTTGGTTTCTTTCATTTTTCTCAAGAATATATACTCAACATAGTATCTCCCCCCCACCCCAAATCACCAATATTTTCTGTCATTTGCTTGCTTTCATGGAATTATATCCAATGTTACAAGTGTTCCATATATTTGGAAAAATAAAAGATAGCTCCACATTGAACTTCTGAGCAACACAATTCAATAACTACAGTCCATCAAAGGTTCAGTGTATTTTTCTTACATATTGAACTTTAGATGAACTTTATTTACACTTTCCCCAAATTGAATAGCTCAAGACACTTTCCAGCCCATAATTCTAGCCTACCTAAGTCGTTGTTAGTTTATTGTTTTCCTACCTCGTATGAGCTAAATTTCTCTACTTTGTGTCATCAGCACATTTCATCACCTTACTGTATTTTCCTTCTTTTAGGTCAGCAAAGCAACTAAAATCAATACTAATGTTGGCCCTGTGACATGCCACAAGTCACTTCCCTCCATTTGGCACCGCTTCCGTTCACAAACACCTTTGGCTTCGATGTCCTGTCCAGGTCATTATCCACTTCAGCAGCTTGTTTCTTCTGGTTCACAGTATGTCTTCCTACAGCACACATTGCTTAAAGCAGAGCAGGCTTTTTAAAAACAGACTCTCGTGTCTAGAATCAGAGATCCTTATAAGCCAAATATAAATACCTTAAATAACAATAGCATGTTACTTCTCAAGGAAAAAAATGCTCAATTATACATTAAGAGGAGGGTGAATATCTGTTGGATAAAGTTCAGGAATGGGAGACAGGTTATGCAGATACTAGAATAGTTTTTCAGATTTACCCTTTGTCACAGGTGATCACTGAGAAGCCACTTAAACATTTATTTGTTTGATTTTATCTTTACACTAAATCCCCATTAAAATTGCATTAGGTTTGCTGTGCAATATCAATACAATAATAATGCATCGAGAATTTCGTCTATAAGGAGAGAGATTTAATGCTTACCATCAAAAAGTGAGAAAGAACTGCATTCCTACCTGTAAAAAGGGATTTCATAGACCTTTATCATAAAATATTACTAAGTCTAAGAACCTTAAAAAGCCTAACCATTTAATTTAGACACAGGAATTTTATAATAACTATTCTGAAGCTGACTTAATAGCTCAATTCTCTCACTGGTCATAATTAATGAACAGAATCTTTAAAAAGTTGCTTATATAACTTTTTTGTTTGTTTGTTTGTTTTGTTTTGTTTTT
>NW_006494284.1:0-2134 GCF_000325575.1 Pteropus alecto | reverse complement strand
ATCATTATGTTGTACACCTGAAACTAATGTTATATCAATTCTACCTCAATTGAAAATAACACATTGAAAAAAGACATAAGATGAACAACTGTCATGATTATTCCAAACACATGCATTCAGTTCAACAGAACTCAAAGATGTTTATCCAACCAGTGTATTGCTCAGGATCCTATTTCCCTTCATTACCTGACTCTGCTCTGACACTATTTTGAGTTAGTCAGAAGATGAGTAGTTTTGTTAGTAGCACTTTACTGTATTGGTAAGAAGTTTATGGCGTAGTTCACAGTTTATAGCCAAAAGGGACTTGAGAAAGAGAGAATAAACAGTTTAATTTAAGGATAAGGGAGAGAAAGAAGAAATGAGACCCAGAGAAGTTAAACTTATCCAAGGGTAAAACATACAGATCTTAGTAGTGAAAAGGAGGATGAACTATAGAGACCAGAATTCCAGCCCAGCTGGAACAATAAGTACTCATGTAACCTTGAAAAGGTAATTTTCTCATTTGATGTTTGGTTCCTCACCTACAAGACTCAGATTTATGATCCCTTTCAACTCTAAAATCCCACATCTAAAATTTCTTTTTTCTTATTCCCAGACTTCATTGCTGCATAAACATAGGTCCTAACAAAATGAGGTTTAACCATCACTGAAAAGTCATACAATTCATTTTTCTGCTTGTACCAAGAATAAGAGGTTGAACATAAAATTCAGCAATAATCACCAGAAGCCTGGTAACATCACTACAGGAATGTATCTTAAGGAAATAATTATTAGACAAAGCCCAAATATTTACCTACAAAGGACTTTATTAATTAAACTCGTTCTCAAAGAAAAGAAAAACTGCAAACAACCTAGACGCACAGTAGAGGACTGGATACATACATAGACTATGGTAGGAATGAAATACTATGTAGAGCTAACAGTATAAATATAGTTCATGGAAAGACCATCCACGAAACTCTACAGAACAATCTTTGTAATTTTAAAAGTTACGACACATGCGATAAAGTCTACAAAACTTGATGGCAAATTTAACAGTGATTACTCTGAATGGTAAAATGGCAAGAAATGCCTTTGTCTCACTGCTTTATCTGTTATTTCCTTTTCCAGAATAAATCTTCTATTTATATAATGATTAAAATTTAAGGGTGACTTTCCTCCCCTTAGCCACTAGCCAAGTAGTTTCAAACACTTCTAACCGTAACTGCGTGTACCTCATACAGAGTCTTCAAACAGATACAGAAGGATCTGCAATGATGGCTTCAAAATATAAATATATTCCGATTCCCTAATCAAAGATAAATCATCAGAAATAAGTATCCTAAAGAAAAGTGTTTAAGAACTGAATGCCTACAAATTTTAAAGGGTTATTTCTTTGTCACACATTACAAATCTTCCGATGAGTGGTATCTATCCTTGACAATGTTACCTGAACATCTCCGGAAGGAAATCGGTGTTCCACAGAACCAAGCCTTTCTTGCTCCAAGGAATAAGAAACACTGAATACATACTTCTGTTTTTTAATGACTTATTTTTTTTATAATTTTTATTCTTTATTATTAATAAATTAATAATTCAAGACTTAAGGTCGAAACAAATGTATGTATTTCCTAGTAATAAACTTACTCTTAGCCTTTGATTTTTCTTAGCCACAAGGTGGCAGGAATTTCCATGTTAAAGTCTCTTAGAGACAGCCTTATTAAGGAATCAATCTTCTTAAAAGTGGCATTCATACAGCTTTAAGTAACACAGAGAGACAGCCACAATGCTTTTAAACGAGGTACCTAATTCCTGAATATCAGTGGCCAATTATTATCTGAAATGAGGTATACTGAACAAGAACAGAGTATCAACGGCAATAAAAAATGTCTTCAAATATGACAACTAGAACAGTCTCCTGCTAACTTTGGAGCTCTTACTACCTGTTAGGTATTGTAAGTATTTTGGAGGCATTAAGTTAGCTTCTCTCAACAGCCTCATGAACTTCGAACTGTAATTATTCCCATTTTACAGATAGGTGTGAACTAAGACAGATCAACTTAACCAGAGTCACAGCTAGAAAAGTGGTGGCAGAGAGTCCATTCCATGGAATGGATGGAATAGATCCTCTTAGCCTCCATGTTCTACGCACATC
>NW_006494283.1:0-2119 GCF_000325575.1 Pteropus alecto | reverse complement strand
CCCTGGATCCTGTCGTGGCTGGACCGCGGCATTTGGGGGCACCTGGGATCGCCCAGGGGGTATATAAATGAAATGAGAACCAAAAAAGAAACTCGAGTAGTTAGGGATGGGCAGAAGAAGAACAGCCCTCAAACTGGTAGAAATGTTGAAGTTAGAGAAGAAGCCCTAGTGACAGTCAGTGTGGTGCAGCGGTAAGGATATTTGCATTAAAGAAAGTCAGACCCATTAGCTGTGTTCCTTTGGGCAAGTTTCTTAACCTGTCTGAGTCCGTTTCCTCAACCCAACATGAAGACAATACCTGCTTTAAAGGACTGTTGTGAGGGTTCATTGAAAACGTAATAAAGCTCCTGGTTATATTCAGGAGAGAGTGGGGCTTCGCAGGAGCTAAAGAGGTCTATCAATCCCCTTAAGAAGATTATTATCAGTGCTATAAAACAGGAGTGGTAATTACTTGCTTTGCAGGGGCGTTGTTAGTAATACTGTAAGCAAAACATCTACGAACCGTGCCCAATTCGTGCCAGGTTTAGGCTACAAGAACTCAGCATTTGAGTATAAGGATCAGACCTTTTTCATTTATTACTTTGATGTTGGTCTGTCTTTGAGCTAAAGACATATAATTACCTCTAAACCCTAATTCTAAGTCCTTTTATTTTCCTGAGGAACTTCCTTTATTAGAAAATTAGATGGGATTACAGAACATCTTTTTCTCCTAGAATAGTAAATTCAAATGTTGATATCCATACTTTATTTATGTTCAACTGTATTTAGAATAAAACTATTTTAAATTAGTTTTTAAAAAAAAAATGTGAAAATTACGTACAGGTATTAAGAATTTCAAACTATGCAGAAAGTTAAATATGAAAAGTAATTCTTCCCTGGCATTCAGTCCCATTCCCAAGAGTCCACCACTTGGATAGTTTCTTGTCTATCATTTCCATTAACATATATACATATTTAGGCATATTCTTACCCCTTTCACATAAATGGGCTTATCCTCTACATAATATTCTACACTTTGATTCTTTATTTTTTAATTTAACATTATCTCTTGGGGATTGTTCCATATCAACATAGATAATTCTTCTTTGTTCTTTTTAACAGCTTGACAGAATTCCTTTATATTACGTGACAATTTACTCGAACAGCCTCCTATTGATGGACTTTTAGGTGTTTCCGATTTGCACTATTACAGATACTGTAATGAATATCTTTGCATAAAGAGGAGTTTTTGCACATTTGTGCAGCATAGCTATACCATGAATTCATACTGGATAAAAGACTGTGTGCACCTGAAATTTTGCTATCAAATTGCCCTCCAAAGAGGGCACTTCCTCCAGTGTGTATGAGGGTGTCCAACCTCCCAAACCCACCCCAACACCATATTGACCTTAAAGGTCTCTGACAGTATAATAGGTAAAAATGCTATCTTGCTTTAATTTGTTCTTTAATTGTAAGGTTGAGCATTTTTATCATATAATTGGCTATATCTATTTGTTCGTGCTCTCGCATAGTTTTCTCTTGTGCTTGTCTTAGTGATTTAAAAAATCCTATTGATCCTTTGACTTGTAATGCCTTTTAATATGAAGTTAACCCTCTGTCTGTCACTCCAGGCAAATACTTTTTCCAAGTTTGTTCTTGGTTTTTGTTTTTGTTTTTGTTTTTAACTTTGTTTACAGCACTTTTTTTCTCTGCAGGCATTTTAAAATTTCATGTATTCAGATGTATCAGTATTTTTCTTGATAGCTTCTTTCCCACTCTAAGATTTTAAAAAATTCAACAGTGTTTTCTCTAGTAGTTTTACTTTTTACTTGAGTATTTGATCCACCTGAAATTGATAGGATTGCCCTTGGAGACAGCAGTTGCTACTAACCAGTCCTCCTCACACCCCAACTCACCGGCCTCAGCACTCTGCACACCTCCCGGAGGAATTGCTCCTGGTTCTTCACGGAGCACAGGACCAGGGTGCAGACCACCACGTCCATGGAGCCATCGGCTATCGAGTGCATGTTCTCCCCAGCAGCCACCACAAAGCCCTCAAGCTGCAGGTGTCGGTTCTCGGCAATGCTCTCGATCAAGAACTTCTTAAAGTTGGGGTTGGGGTCAATACAGGTCACCCTGC
>NW_006494282.1:0-2118 GCF_000325575.1 Pteropus alecto | reverse complement strand
GCTTCAGTCCTGTGCCTCAGCAGGGGTAGGCTGTCTGAGCCTGCAGGCTGACCCAGAAGATCTTCAATACATTTCAATTCCTGGAGTGCAGCCTTGGAGAACTGGAGCTGATCAATGGGAAAGTGGCAGGAGGCAAGTGGAACGTAGTTGAACTTGAGAGAGCAGAAATAAGAGTGCTCAGAACGTGATTGATGGGTTTCCTTAGATTCTGAATGTTTGCTGTGATCCGTACCAGTTTCCAAGCTAAATCCCCAACCTTCACCATTGGCTGAGGCAGTTACACTGAAGCCCAGCTTCTCTATTGTCTTGGTGAACAAGGATGCTGCTTGAAAAGACGTAAATTCCTTTGTTTCCATTCGTGTGCCCTGCTCAGGGCCAAAGAGTAAGAACTCTTTGGGGACACTGAGTAGCTCCTCTGTCTTCTCTATATGTTCCCTTTGGTAGCTGGTTTTATAAATTCCCTGCAAGGCCAACCCTCCAGATGCCCATCTCACCAGATCTTTATCTGAGAGATTTTCCCTGTGAGACAGTATCCCCTCTGTGAAGTTAAGTTGTCTCTGTATGTCTTCCATGACTTCTTGTAGGGACTTTTCGGGGGGCGGCCAGTACTCTTTGGGGATCTCCATTGCCTGCCTCAGCTCTGTCTCTTTTTTCCTCACTGCCTCTTCTTGTTGTTGCTTCCTTTCTGACAGCAAGTTTCTTAGCTCCTGCAGCACCTGTTCTGCCTTCTTTTGCTTTTTCTTTACCATTTCCACCTGAGACTCTTGTAACTCTAAAAGACTATCTGACTGTGACAAGTTAAGCAGCTTCTCCAGAGCCCTTTTCTCCCAGGGATGTTGTGCCTGAGATTTGAGCTTCTGGAGGTCTTTTTTTTCTAGATGTTGTAAGCTTTGAGCACAGGTCACGCCTACGTGCTCCTGCAGCTTGGGCAACCAGTACTCAACTGCCAGTCCTACTTCTCTCAGCATCTCTTGGAGATTTTGTTTCCTTTTACCTCTTAGCAGGGATTCATCAGGGGTTGACTTTGTTGTGTCCATGTCTGTGAAAAGAAAAGACACTCAGATAGCCTGTGCCATGACCTTAGGAAGTGTCAGCCATGTGGCCAAAAGAGTGAGTGTACTGCAAATGCAAGTCTTTAAGGCATTCTCATCTCATTCTTTCATTATTCCAGCAAATATATTTTGTTAACACTGCTTATAAATTTGTGCGTGTGTGTGCAAAATATCTTTGTGGGTGTTCTCAACTTGGGCTGCCTTTTTAGTTGCCAGAATAAGTTGCAATTTAATAGCCTGGTGTTTGGCACTTTCTATTTATACAGAATCAATTGCATGGAGAGCGTTAAGCTGAGGGCTGCAGTTTGAAAATATACATGAGCTTGATAGCTTGATGTTTATTTGAAAAGCAAGAGTAGTACCACTATTATTCCTTAATTAGTTTCTATCAAACTTGTATTGAATGATTCCCTTTCTGTCTCTCTTTTACTTCTTATGCCATTTCGTAATATTTATGTACTCTCCTGTCCTTTAAAATGCACTTCTTAACATCAGCATCATGGTGTCATAAGATGCTCCTCCTTTGTGTCCCCATTTTAATACAACTAATTAGACACCCATCTTTTCTGCCTCCGTGGGAATGGTGGGACCTAGCGCTACATACCAAGGGATGTGAAAGTAGTCTTGACCACCTGTGCATATGGTAATAGGCAGAAGACTTCAGTATGGGCTCTGGAACTGGCAGAGCCAGCGAACCAGTCTTGTCATGACTGGAAAAAATCCTTTATAATGCTGACCTAGGCAGATACCTACAGATGAGAGAAATTTGCAGAAGTCCAGTCTTCCCAAAGGGAGAGTCCAGCATGAGTTTGGTTATATTACACGGGCTAAAATATCTGGTGGTGGTGATCTCTCCAGTGGAGAAAAAGGAAAGTGGTGCGTGAATACCTGGCTACCTCAGTCATGTGGGACATGGCTAGAGAAACACATTGCTTTCTAGAGACATCCAGAGTACTGTGGCAGGACCTCCATGACTTGGGGGCTTGGAGGGATGGTGGGTAGGAAGGAAGAGATGAGAAAGAGGTAGATAAAAATATCAAAGAGCATTAAAGGGATGAGGTTCCTG
>NW_006494281.1:0-2130 GCF_000325575.1 Pteropus alecto | reverse complement strand
ACTGACTTTTATTGGACTTTATTTGATAACTATCACCAAGATGTGCAACGATTTCCCTCTGAGCACTGCTTATCTGCATAGGACGGCCCAGGGGGAACTGAGCTCCCACAGGTGATGCCCACAGCACTGGCACGTAGTTGAATATGGTGATTCAGATCGTGTGAGCTTTGGGGACATAAACTCTTAGAAAGTGTTCAGCCTGGTTCTGAGTAAGTAGGGATTTCAGTGTGTCAGTGAGGTTCAGATCCCAGAGTGGGAAGTCAGGGTACGGAGGAATGCTTCTTATTTTAAACCACGTGACTCAGACACTCTCAGTTTTAACCTAAATCCTGGTGCTAAGAGTTCCCTTTGGATCTGATTAATCTGATGGAAATAGGATGAGAAAATGTCCTGGGCTTATTTGTCGTGTAATCCGTGTTGTTTGTACACAGTTGCTGCCCCAGCCAGAGGGGGGTTGGATGCAGGAGATCTTTGCATTGCCTCACCGGACCTGTCACTGTCCAGTGGGGGCTTCGTCGCAGTCACAGTGAGTCAGAAGAATGCCACCATTTGCTCTGGGGGTTTGTTGTTACGATTCTGATAATTGAGACATAGCCTCATCTAAACGGAAAAGATAATCCAGGTGGCTAAGGTTCTTTTCATTCTTGAAAATGTGGAGATCGAGCAGTTGGGGTCTTGGCCTGGAATATTGGGTGCTCTTAGCAGGCAGTGGAAGCTGCAGCCGTCTTGGATAGAAATGAGCAGGACAGGAACGAATGTGAGTGTATGGTGAGTTTCCAAGGCTCGGCTTTGGGACACCTGCGTGGTAGATATAATACATTTAAGCCACATAATCAGGAGCAAAAATACAGCTCTTTCTGTTTTTCAGTGACTTAATATGACCTCTATCTTAGCGTGCCATTTCACCTGGATGCGGGGAGCTTCTCCGAGTTATGTGCCAGCAGACGCCAGTGACGAGGGCTTCCTCCCTCAGTCCTGGGCTTCCCTGGGCTTCTGAGGGGGGTGCAGGGCCTTCACAGAAGTTCAGTCATCCCTCGAGCTCTCGGGATCTTTATCCAATCTGAACGGGTAGTGTTTACAGCACGAGTCCTCTGCCGTGAGTCTTTCATGGGCCTTTGCCTTTTGGAAAAATAAATAAGTAAAAATCAAACCAGACAAACAACAAATCCAGGCCTTTGACTTGACTCCATCTCTCAAAACTGTTGCATCTACTTTTGGTTCACTGCTGTTTCTGCAGTGCCTAGAATAGTCTGACACATAGTAGGTGCTCAATAGCTATTCGCTGAATGAGCGAATAGGTGAATGAATCAAAAGTTCAGGTTTTATTTGGTCCTTTTAGACACAGCAGAAAAGTAATCAAATGAGCAGGCACACTCCGTGGGGATAAATAAGGAAGTACCCCGGAAAGCGGAAACTAGGGTCATTAACGGAAGGTAAGATGAGGCTCCGGCAGACGTCTCCAGTACTGAACCGGGGGAGGACAGACGGGCACGCCGAAGCTACGTTCGGAAGTACGAACGCTGACGTGCGAGAAAAAGCCACTCGATCTTCTTGAGTCTTATTCACCTATTTTGTAAATTGGGGTGACCAAAACTTAATAAATGAAACTTAGCCCAATATAATTCTTAACAACTTTATTGAGATATAATTTACGTACCATAAACTTTACTCATTTTAACTATATAATTAATTTTTTAGTCGATTTACTGAGTTGTGCAAGTATCACTAAAATTCAGTTTTAGAACATTTAGTCACCCAAAGATGATCCCTTATGTGCATTTACATTTAATCCTGGTTCCCATTCACGTCCCCATTGAATCTACTTTTTATCCCTCTTGATTTGCCTTTTCTTAAAATTTCTGATAAATAGAGTCACAAACCATGCGGTCTTTGTGACTGGGTCCCTTCGCTTTGCGTGTTTTGGAGGTTCCCGTGGTCGCCCCTTTCGCTGGGGCACCACACGCCGCTGGCTGGGGAGACCACACTTTGCTCCTCCATTCGGCGGTGGACGGACACTGCGGTGGTTTCTACTTTTTTGGCTATTGTAAATAATGCTGCAGAGAACATTTATGGGCAAGTCTTTGGGTAGACATGTGTTTTTATTTCTCTTGGGTAAATACCTAGGAGTGG
>NW_006494280.1:0-2098 GCF_000325575.1 Pteropus alecto | reverse complement strand
CCCCCACCCCTTCTTAACACATTCGAGGGATAATGTATTCTCACTAGTAGCACCCTTACTGCGTTTGTAGAGTCAGTTCTCAGGCAAGCTCCTACTAGGAAGTAAGGGGCTTGGTGGTAACAGGGATGGTTGCTCTGTAGTTTGAAAATACTGATATAGTTTAATTATGACATTCCTCTCCCCGCATCTTCATTGAGAGTCATTGCTTGAGTCACCATTTTAGACTTCTGTGAATACTAGGTAAAGCCTGTGGTCGTAATATCACTTTATTAGTTTTTGCCTATGAGAACATGTCTTAGAATGGCCTAATTCTAGAATTCTAAAAACTGTGTGTTGTTGAGTAAAAGAAGTCTGAAAATTTCTGTGAGTACACATTTAAAGATTGAGGAAAAGAGTGAGTGTAGGATTGATTTTTCACATCTATTTTAAAATTTAATTCCTTTTTCTTGTGTTTGATTATTTTCTTGCATCTCCAATAAGAATGGAAGTGCATAATACTGTTAACCCATAAACTAAATTGATAACAATTTTTCTTCCTGAAGCATCTTTTTTATTTTACTCAGTGAGTAGAAACTTAGCAATAAAATTCTGAAAATGTTAGGTGGCATAAAGTTTTAGAGAAGAAGAAAACAAAAAACAAAACAAGGAACCATGTCCGAGGGAAAGCCTGTTTATAGATACGCTGAATAGGTTCAGAATTGGAAAAGCATTATGTAGTAGTTTTCATGTTCATGTATTTATTTAAAAGAGACATTAAATTTACAACAAGTGTTCCCCGATTTTTTTTGTAGGTGTCCTGTCAAAAATTGGCAGGAGTGGTGAGAATCCGTATGCCCCACTGAATCTCCTGGCTGCCTTTGGTGGTGGTGGCCTCATGTGCGCACTGGGCATCCTGATGGCTCTTTTTGAACGCACACGCTCTGGCAAAGGTCAGATCATTGATGCAAGCATGGTAAGTGTTAATTGGGGGAAATGATACGCTTGCCCATTGTTCATAAGTACGCTGTATCGCTGCCTCGAATCCCTTTCCGATTAAGACAAGATTATTGAGATTTGAATTTTAAATTCAAGTTACCAAGGATATTCTTTTCTTTAAAATAGTCTCATGTCCTTTTCATGTGTCAGAATGTCATAGTTTGATCATCTGTTTGTGGAGTCAGTTTTCTAAAAATTTTGTGACTCACTTGAGTCTGTTTTAATAATTTTCCCCAAGCCACCTCTTGTGATTAGAATATAATGTTCAATCAATCCTTATTCAATATGGGGCTCAAGAAGTACTCCTTAGCAATAGAGAAGATTCTTAAGGATGCTAAGGTAAAATGCACCAGTCTAGACCTTCCTGCTGCATTTCGTAGGGGAGACCTTGACATCATGGTGCTTTGGTGTTTTCACTGTCATTCCTTGAGCCTGTGCGTCATGTTAAGCTAGTCACTTTCTCCGTGTGATTTCTTCTAATCCAGTCTCATTTGGAATGCATTGGTATTTTAAAGAGGAGGAATCCAAAGCGTAGGAATTTGCCCAAGGTGTCACAGTTAGTTGGTAAGAGCCTAATCCAGCGCCTAGTCCCACGCCACACGTTTGCATGTGGACAGATCTTCGGAGGTAGCCTGAGGGATGGACTTGAGAGACTTAGACTGGAGGCAGAAAGATAGTTGCTGGGTTATGCTGAGAGATAAACGCAAGTACTGAGGTAACTAATGGTAGAACGGGTGTGGGTTTAGGGGATATTTGAGATTTGGCAATGCATTGGCAGCAAGGGGAGAGGGAGGAAGGAATCAAGGATGGCTCCCCTATTTCCGGCTTGGGTGACCTGGCAGATGTGTCACTGGCACCCTGGGAGAGGACTACTGAAGGAAGAGGCAGCATGGCACAGGTTAAGAGCGCAGGCTCTGATGGCTGACTTCCTCCATCCCAGCTCTGCCATTGTCTAGCTCTGTGATCTTGGGTTAAAGAACTTCTCTGTGCCTCAGTTCTTTGTAAAACGGAGATAATAGTGGTACCTACCACATAACATTGTTTGAGAATTAAATGAGTTCAGCGTTCAGTGTAAACAGTGCCTGGCACTCTGTAAGAGATCGTCGTCGTCGTCGTCGTCGTC
>NW_006494279.1:0-2113 GCF_000325575.1 Pteropus alecto | reverse complement strand
CCTGGCCGTGATCGTTCGCGGCACACGCACGTGGACCCCGCGTCCTACCCGTGAAGCTGATGCGCGTCACACGTCAATTACATCGCAATGAAACCGAAAAAAAAAATAGTTAAAAATTTTAAAAATATTTTTGAGTTTTAAAAATTTAACCTTATACCACTATGCTGGGGTTTGTTTGTTTTTTTTTTAAGTCTGAATGAAAAGTAGCCAATTTAAATAACAAAACTGCTACATCAACCTCTTTTCCTTTGCATTTGTTTTGTTTTCAACTTAGTAAGGGAAGGCACAGTCCATCTGTGCTCCCGGGCCGGTCCTCCTGCGGACAAAGGTGCCATGTGGAGGCTGTGGAACTGCAGGCGACAGAGCCCCTGGGCTCCAGAGAGGTGAGGACACAGGTCCGTCCTTGCCCACGAGCACCAGGGCCTGCCTCTCTGGGGGAGCCTGACTCCCCGTGCGGGCTTCGCTTTGTCTGTCTGTGCAGGGGGTCTGCACACAGCGCGGCTGGGAAGACAGGTGCCCACGGAGGCCCCAGCGTGGAGGAAGAGGTGCTGACACTCAGAGAAGTGGCAATGAGGAAGGAAAGGGAAGCGAGCCCCTTGGAGACAGAACAGGGGCCAGCGCCTGAGGCCGGAGACAGTCTTGAGTCACCCTGCAACACTAGGGGTCCCCAGAGACCCCGCGCCAACAGCCTCCCACTACCCCGGGACTGGGGCCCTTGGTGCACTCCCAGTGGGAGCAAACACCAGGCACTCCAGACTGCCTGCTCTGCACATGAAGACCCACGGATGCCAGCTGGCCCCCAGCCGACTTGGTCACCCTGGGTCCTGCACCAAGCCCTGTCCCAACTCCCCAGGCCTGCCGACCACTCAGGCACATGGTGCAGGCACAAACCTCTACCTACGACCTGATCCTGACCAGGCACTGTGCAGTACCACAGAAGCAGGCTCACCCCTTCCCCTCGGCCCCCAACCAGACGCCCTCCCCGCAGCCTTGGCTGCTCCCTTCCCCGCCTTCATCCCACTGCCCAGTGATGCGCTGGCCATCTGCCCCCGTCTGCCTCTGCTTCTCTCCTTCCTTCCTTCCTTCCTTCCAAATGGCTCCAGAGCTGCCGGGCAGGGCTGTCCCCCAGGACCCCCCAAACTGCCCGGTCACTCTCCCAGGCCCTTCTTCCTCGACTCGCCTTCCCCAGAGCTCCCCGCCGTGGCCTGGTCATCCTGGAGGACAGCCAGGGGAACGTGTAGCCCTAATGCAAGCTTCCCTTTTTCCATTCTAAATAAAGACACGGGTATGAAAAGGGCCTCGCTTTCCACTTTGCTATTATTATAAAAGAAAACAAAGCCCAATGGAGCGAGCACGACCCCCAGCAGCACTGCCCCGGTCTCCTGGCCAGGGAGGCGGCGGGTGGTGGGCCCAAGAGGCCGGGGCACGCACGCTGGCCGGGGGGCTGGCAGACTGGCCGCGCAGGAATGAGTCCAGGATGCCAAAGCTTCGGGATTTTCAAGACAGCCCAGAGACCCAGAGTTTAACGTGAAGGCCCCTGACACTGGGACGGTGGCCCCTGACTGAAGGGTTCCGACACTACAGGGGCAGCTCAGGCGGCAGGCGGGACCAGTCCCGGGAGCTGCCACCAGCCGTCTCTGCCCAGCCACCCTGCGCATCTTCCCACTCCTGGACCCCAGAAACTTCGGGGAAAGGAAGGCCATCTTGGGGGCATTCCTACACCCCCCACCCCATCCTCTCAGCTGGCCGGTGGCCTGGCAGCCTTCTCTCTGCAGGTGCACGCCCTGAGTGTCCTCTGCCCTGTTTCCTGCTCTCCCACCCTCCCAGCCACTGGCCAGCAGCCCCTCCCCCTCTGCCAGCTGTTCCTGCCCCAGAGCACAGGGTCACCAGGGCAGGGCTGTGGCCGAAAGCTAACAGAAGTGGCCCCCTGCCCCTCTGAGGCAGAGGCCAGACTGACAGCAAGAATTCTAATGGGGCCATGAAACCCAGGTACAGGGGTCACTCCCAGAAGGAGCGGCCAACCCACATGGGCTCTGGAACACTTTCCAGAAGAAGTGACACCCGGGCCACGGGAATGTTCCAGAAAGTGGAGGTGGGGCATCTCAGCCAGGAG
>NW_006494278.1:0-2113 GCF_000325575.1 Pteropus alecto | reverse complement strand
GCAAAATTTAGAGTATACTCTTTAAACGATTTTGTATGCTATGACTTAAATCTAAATATTACCTCATGAATAATTCCCTACATCATTATGAATGCTTTATAATTCTCAATCAATTGCTACATAATGTTTAGTATTATGTGTTTTTTCATCAATATTGGATATTTAGTTTGTTTCAAAATTCTGTCAAATAATATAAACGAAGTAAAAGATACTGTTTACACATCTTTGCCCATATTTAAATACAGTTTTAGATAAATTTCTGCTAAGGGTATCAACACAGTTTACAAAATAGCCATGTTTACTAAGTTTAACACAATATAAGAAAAAGATAAGATAAATTATCCTCCTAAATACAACATTTCCTCATTTATTACTTCTTTTTTCTTTGCTCAAATGTCTCCAATTTTAAAAGAGACTACATAAGACTAGAAATGGTGAACTAACAAGGTTATTCAAAATAAACTTATTTTGAAAAACAATTAAATGGACTGGAAAAAATTTAAATGACATCAAAACTCATTAAAGAAGGTACACAGCATACAGTTAAAAATAACACATAATTCAAAAGAACAGAGCAATATGAGTAAGGAGTAAAAAAGGCAGATAGCAGAAAGATAACTCACACTTCAGTTACTGGAAATGTCTAAAACAGATTACAAAATGACCATGCTTACTATATTTGAAGAAATAAAAACCAAGCTGAGAATACCTGCAAGAGAGAAACAAATAAACAAAGGCAGATTTGAAAAAAAAACAAAATAGGATTGTCAAATACTAGAAAACAAATTAAAAATTCAGTGGGAATGTTTAACAGTAGAAATGACACATCCCAATTGAGAATTAATACAGCAGAAGATAAATAAGAAGGTATCGTTCATGCTAAAACACAGGGAGAAACCAAACACAATTCGAGAGAGAGAATATGGTTTTAGGGAATCAAATGAGTCCAAGAAGAGCGGATGGAGGAGGACTGGGTAGAGGTAATATGCAGAAAGATAATGGCAGAGAATTCTTCAGACCTGATAATAAATCATTTTTCAGATTCAGCCCCAACCAAGATAAATTAAATAGAAATATGTACCCAAAGATATCATAGAGAAATTGTTGAAAATGAAAGTCAAAGGAAAACCAAAGTCAGCCAATAAATAAAGCACAGATTTCCTTTAAAGAGTGGCAGATAGACTGACAGCTGTCTCAGAAATGCAACAACTAAAGCCAAAAAAATATGGAATGGTATCTTCAAAATACCAATAAGGATCATGCCATCGAGTCTATATGCAGTGAAAATATCTGTAACAATAGAAATGAAAATCAGGGCATTTTAAAACAAAAGGTGAAAGAATTAATCACCAAGAGATTCTTATTAAAGCACTGTTAAAGTATGAATGCCAGAGAGAATGTGATTCTTGATAAAAATTTCAGTGATATTTTATCTGTGATGCAAAAAACAATGAAAGGAGTACACATGTGGACAAGTGTAAATAGCTATTGATGACATAAAACATTAATAACAATGTCATGTATATTTTAAATAGAATGCCAGACATAATGCCACAAGACATATATTTCATGAGTGTAAATATAATTAACAATAATCCAAGAAGAAGATATACAATTTTCTTAATAAAATAAATTTTTTGTTAATTAATACAGATCAGTTTTACTCTTCTCTTTTATCCCTCCAACATTTGTTTACAGAAAAAGAGACAAGTAGACCACTTATTGTTTATCTTTTCTGTACAAGGCTGTACTGGTTATAAGTGGATGACATACACATTTCTGAAAATACATAACTTACTTGAAATTTTCTCCATTCATGATTATGGGGGACACCTATACTTATGATCTAAATCTAGGTGTGTTGCCTTATACTAGTAGCACTGGTAGTTCCAATTACAATAGTGACTGCTTGGGAGGAGCCAAAGGCTGCTGAGATTGGGTCTCTCTGCATCTTCAACATTAGGAGCCAGCATAAAAAAATAAACATGCAATCATAGGGATGGGGAGCATGGCAGAGGGATGCAGTAAGCATTAATATAATGGCTAGGTGGAGGGCCAGAAGAGGGAGGGAACAATTGAGGGGTATTGTTTTATGAACTATATAGATGTCTAA
>NW_006494277.1:0-2113 GCF_000325575.1 Pteropus alecto | reverse complement strand
AAAATTCTTATATATGCTACAACATGGATAGATCTTGAAAACATTTGCTAATTGGAATAGCCAGACACCAAAGACCAAATACTGTATGATTCTACTTACTTGAGGTACCTAGAATAGGCAATTTCACAGATAAAAAAATGGAATAGAGATTACTAGGTGTTGAGGAGGAATGAATTGAAAGTTATTGTTTTATGTGTACAGAGATTTAATATGTGATGATGAGAAAGTTCTGAGATGTATAGTGGTGATGGTTGCACAACGCTGTAAATTTACTTAATGGCACTGAATTATAAACTTTAAATGGTTAAATATTTTTGTTATGTATATTTTACCACTTAAAAAATAACAAAAAGTAATACCATGGAAGAGGCATCCAGGACTTGGAAGGTCTAAGGTTGCATCTCTACTTAGTCTCTGGAGTGTGCCTCTTAACCTCTCTGAGGCTCAGTCTTCTCCTCTTCCAAGGGCTAACCAGCTCACCTAATAAGGTGTATTGTGAAGATAAAGGAGAAGGAGGGGCTGGCGCAGTTAGAGCACAAAGCAGACTCTCAGTACACGGTCACTACGTCAGCTGAAATCAAAGGACAGGCTAAAGGAGTGAGCGTGGGGTAGGAAGCATGGGAGTAGGAAGCAGAGAAATGGGGGACATTTCAGTCTGGAGCAGGAAGTATTCTTGGAGAACACAGCAGTATTAAAAAAAATAAACTAAAATGAAACAGAAAAACTTAATGCATTGTTAGGAGACCTCAGAGTCATTTATTATAGATGGGGCCATTTTTGAGATGTATAATGTTGCTCGATGCAAGGAAATATTACCTAAAATTCATAGATAACTCCAAAAAGATTGGGCTGGATTGGTAGGGGCTGTGCCTCTGGTCCCGGGGTGCATGTGAACAGAGACAATCAGATCTTTGTCCTGAGTAGGGACAGATGGAGATTGGGCTCAATAACTTATTAGTTCCTCGCAGTCTACAGCCCCTCCTCATTCTTATGGGCTGTGAACCCAGAAACCTAAGGGAACAAGACAAAGAAGAATTATCTTTCACCGCCAAACCCACAACTTCCATACCCCATTTTTCCATTATCTACATTTACTGAGGTCAGATCACAAAAGCCATCTGGGACTACCATCCAGCAAGGCATTCCAGTGGGCTGCTGAGGTCCTGAGCATTTTGGGGAGAGATCTTAAAACCTCTTGGCTAGCAATGTCTCCTGAAAGGACAGCCTGGGGCAAGAAAGTGCTGTTTCTGGCAGTGAGTTGGCACCTTCTACCAAGTGGAGGAGGCCGTGAGTGCTGGAAGATGAAAAGACAGTAGGGCTCAAGGCATTATCCAGTGTTCACACCTACTCTGACCCTTCTATGCTTTCTATCCCTGTCATGGCACATAAGCCATGGTCAACTCCATGAGGGGTTGTGAGGAGTCCGAAGGAGAAAACAGGAGATGTGATATAACACACCAAAAAGGGAACGCAGATCAATGGTCTGGTCTGCATAGCCCTATTCTGTTTACCAAGGCTGAGGAGAGGTTTTGAAGGACACAAACATACTAAGACCAGGTGCCCCTTTAAGGATGCTTCTTCGGTTGTCATCCCTCCCTGAGAACCCCTCATTTACAGAGTTGATTTGCCGAGATCATACTTATCCTGAAGTAGCCAACTGCATTGACAGATGCCCTATCATTTTGCCCAAATTGCTATAATCCCAAGGATATCTTTCAACTCATAGGTCTGCGTGGGTCAGCTGGGATTGTCAGGCCTGCATCAAAGCTCAACTTAATCCTACTTTCACCTAATCCCTTGCACAGGTGTTGAAAGTGTAGAGATTCTCTTTAATGAGCATTCTGCACATGATCCACCGCAGCGTAGGCCTCAGGTAGTAGCCTATTTGCCCCAGATCTACTAGTTTTTCCACCTGTAGCCTGGATGCAAGAGCTATCCTCCAGGGCAAAGGTTCATCTAGCCTTACCTTGGGATATCAGGGTCGGGGAGAGTGGTGCTCAATCTTCCAGCAACACATCAGGATATCAAGGATGCTGAGAAAGGGAGAGCACTTTACAAACACTTTACAAGAGTATACATTTTGGAGTGGCCTCTGTCTTGTTATGAGACTCAG
>NW_006494276.1:0-2110 GCF_000325575.1 Pteropus alecto | reverse complement strand
TTTTTTTCCCCTGCTCAAACAAAAAGTATTTTTAGATGGAGTGTGAGAAAGGAAATCTGTGGAGGCAAAAGAAAACTTTTAAAAGGGTAAAGAAAACAAGATGCATCAGATTTGCATTGCTTATCTTTTTATAATCATATCTTATGAAACCATGACTTGAAAGTGATTTTGGCCATCC
This sequence comes from Pteropus alecto, assembly GCF_000325575.1. Classification (NCBI taxonomy): domain Eukaryota; kingdom Metazoa; phylum Chordata; class Mammalia; order Chiroptera; family Pteropodidae; genus Pteropus; species Pteropus alecto. Next base: position 1,932 of record NW_006494276.1, on the reverse strand, counting down.
TTTTGCAAAGAAAAGATGGATGCCGACAGAAAGAGCAAAATTCGCCTTGAAAAGGAAACATGTGAAGTCAGAATATGCTACTTTTTATAATAGAAATTATATATTAGAACTTTAGTGGAAAACTAAGAACATACCTTGTTTCGACATCTCAATTCGCATCTGGCACATTTCAGCTCTAAAAACTGACTCTCAGTTCTGTATTACATAGAGAACAGGTAAATCTGTACTCTATAATTCATTTTTATTATTTTAAAATTCTTAACAATGGCACATTGAAAACGGGTCTGTTTATGGGTGTGTGGATTGCATAGGGTATGGATGTTGCAAGTTTCTTTAAAATGTTACAAGGAGTTCTATTAAAAATATGGCATGATGATACATAAAACTATCATCTTAGATTTCAGAAATAGATACGATTTATAAAGTTATCCGATTCATTCTATAATTAACCTGTACCAAACTCGATATTTCTTCTAATCACTATGATAAATTCTAGATAATTTTCTTGGGCGGGATAAATTTTTCAGCTCTCATATGTATAAATCCAAATTCAATGGTATTTTTTTTCTGCCTATAGAGAAACAAGAATAACAGCATTAGTTCGGAAAACACAGTTTGCAACCTCAAATGATTATTCCTGAATCGGCATTTAGATTGCAACATTGACTTATGATAAACTTCAGAATATGTTCCAAAGATAACTAATTCATTATCACTACTGAAAACCTTGATGTACAGTGGAGATTTTAAAATACAATCTGTGAAGCCAAACAAAACAAAACTGAAACCTTTTCATGGTCAGCATGTCTCTGAGCTTGCCGTTAGTCGTTAGTGATAGAGTTTTCGTTTTTTCTTTTTCTCAGTGAGTGTTGATTCAAGTAACAGACCACTAACACCTCCTAAAAGTCTCCCAAATCGTCACATCGAACTTTTTCAGCAAAGAGGTGGCACAGAAAACTGCAAGCGTGTTCATCCGAGCAGCTGTGACAGATGCTCCGGCCGATGTGAATCCCCTCGGGCCCCGTCCACCTGACTCTCCCTTACTTAATCCTTTCCTAAAACGGCATGACGAGCTTCACGTTCCCTGACGCTCCGCTTCTGCAGGGAGCCAATCTCACCGCATTTGGAATTTTCGGTAGCTGAACCCAGTGCTCTGACGTTTAAGGTCATGCACGAAAGAGTCCAAACGTTTGATTTCATAAACCAAAAACGATCTGTCAGGATCTGTACTGACGGTTTGGCTTTTGATGCAATTGTAAAGCATGTGTTCGACTCACACCAGACAGACATTCCAAAAAATGTATAAATCGCTTACGAACTTAAAAACAAGTGTAAGTGTTTAAAATGCCATCTTAAACCCACGTGATCATTTTTGTGGGCAGAGACTGATGATCATTTATTTGCATGTTTCCTTTTCGCCCCAGAAATCCTTTCTACTTCTTCATAATAAATCTGTCATTATTTTTACTTACCTCCTGAGACGAAAACCCGTTTCCCCATCTCCGTGAGAAAGGCAGACTTTACAAAGGTCTTCGCTTCCATGTGGCTGTCTCCTGGATGCTTCTACATATTTTACCAGCATAAGAAATAAAAATTTAAATATCATGAGGAAGAATCGAAGGGGAAAAAAAGACAAAAGGAACCACATTTTCAATTATGGATGAAGAAAAAGTTATGAATGATCGTAGGCTGAGCTTCTACTTCATGATCGGCAATGATTAGGGGACATCCTGCTTCCCAGCGAGGCGGCGGGAACCAGGAAGGGAAGGACGTTCAAACGCCAGCCCAGTCGTTTCCCTCGCCGTGGGTTGTAACAGACCTAAAACGTCTCTGAGAAGCAGCTCATACACGTAGATTCTCTCTTAGCTCAACTCAGCGTGTGTGTGCAGTGTGTGTACACATGTGCTCATGTATGTGTAGCATATGTATGTG
>NW_006494275.1:0-2112 GCF_000325575.1 Pteropus alecto | reverse complement strand
AAGAGATAGACAGTGTCTCACAGGTGTGAGAAAGGAAGCATTTAGCTCATTGAAGCAAATAACAGCCATTTTGTGTCCCTGAGGCAAGTCAGACTAAGAATGAAGTGGAAACCATGAAGAAAGAGCCACAGTGAGAGAAACCAGGGCATTCTTCCATTTCAGGCAACATGAATTCATCGAGTGCTTACCCTAATGCCAGGAACGCACCAGAGGGGCTAGCGCTACCGAATCACGCCGACCTGGGACTCTACTTTTAGCTACGCGAGCCAATAAACTGCCTTTATTACTTCAACTAGTTCGTTCTGTATGTTCTGCTGCTTTCGACTGAAAGCATTCTTCCTTACATACGATTTCTATCTCCTCACATCCAGCCAAGTAAAATAGCTTGTTCCCTGCATATTTTATGACATTCTCAGTTAGCTTTGTGCACATATTCCCTTCAATCTGAAATCCCCTCCTATCCTTGCTCAAAGTCACATATGTTAATAATGGCAGATGCAGAATTTGAATGATGATCTTCTAAAAAATACCCACTTCCTTTCATTCTTTTTTCCTGCTTAGATCAGGCATTCTTTGTGGTATGTCAGTTAAAGGGCTGTAACTATGTATATTTAATAATGAGATATTTATATGCATTCATGAATACTATAAAATTCAGGGGCCTTGGAGTTGTCTTAGTCTGCTAAGGGTGACATAACAAAATTCCATAATCCGGCTGGTTTAAACAATAAAAATTCATTGTCTCACAATTCTAGAAGCTGGAAGTCTAAGGTTAGGGTACCAGCATTGTCTGCTTCTAGTGAGGGCTTTCTTCCTATCTTGCAAATGGCCACCTTCCTGCTGTGTGCTCCCATAGTCTTCCTCGGTGCCGGCAACATGGAGAGAGGTTACCTCTCTCTTCCTCTTCTTATAAGGCCACCTGCCCTATAGTATTAGGACCCCACCAGTAGAACTCTTTTAACCTTAATGACCTCCTAACAGCCCTATCTCCAAATATAATCACATGGGGGTATGAGCTTCAACATATGAATGGGGGGTGTGTACAAGTCAGTCCACAGCATGTGTCTAATATTCTAGAGGAACACTTCAGAAACTGTTCTGTAGACATGCTCCTCAAATTTGGTTCTCAGACCTTGTTTATCAAAAATACGAGATCTCAGATAGCACCCAAGACTTCCTAAAACAGAATTTCTGGGGTGGAGTCAAGGAATTTTTATTCTAACAGCTTTTCCAAGTGACTTTTATGTATTCTCATACTTGGGTCTTTTCTAGGACACTAGTCCCTCCACAGGACTTTGTGAGTGAACTTGTTTTGTAATGAAATGCTTAGAAGACGAGAACTCAAGAAGGCTAAATAGGTTTTCGTTTTTTTGTGGGACTTTAAGAACCTGGGATGTGCACTGTGAATCTCTAAGACTATCTCCCCACCACACCTCTCTACTCCCAGTTTTTAAAAGTAGAACCATTATTAATACCTGGAAGAACTAGAAAGACAACTTACAGCTTAGGAAATGTTGGTCTAAAGTAACGACCATTTCCATTTTATTTATTTGTTATCCAGTGTGTATTTATCTCCCTAATCAAGTTGTATGTTTCATCCCTGTGAGCAGACATCGAGCTTTATATTTCATACAGACCCCGGTCTAATGTTTGCTTAAAGCGCGTGCTCAATAAAATTATTAAATGACTGGTGTTTAATTTATAAACAGATCACCCTAATTTTCAAAACTTGGACTTCGTATGAAGACATCTATTTATTCTTACTGAGCTGTGATTTCTTTTAATCATGCTTTAGGTATTAATAGTGGTGTAAAGAACAGGAGATCTGGAGCAGGAAGACAGTATCATTCCTGGTTCTGAGCATTACTGACTTGTTGGTCTTGATAACACCTGTGGCTCAGTTCTCTCCTCTGTATAATGGGAACCCGACACCGCTCGCTGTGCAGGTAATGCTGGTGAAAAATGGTTTTCAAGGTGACACACACAGTCTAATTGTAAACTTGAGAGAAATCTATACCTGTCTGAGATAGGTGACCCTGTCAGCGCACTTGTAAGTGCAGAAACTGTCAAGGTTAAGTGATCGTTCTTTCCAAAGAGCTTTTTTTTTTTTTT
>NW_006494274.1:0-2113 GCF_000325575.1 Pteropus alecto | reverse complement strand
TGAACAATAAGTAAGGAAACTGTGCTGTTGAGTAACACCCCCTGCCCCAATATTCTGGGCTATCGAGAGAACTGTCAGTGTTCCCTGGCTTCTGTGCCATTGTTAATAAGAAATGAAATGTGACAACGAATGCCTTATGACTCTCAGTAGCCAGGTAGGATGTTCACAAAGGCTTCTGCAATAAACACGCTAATCCACATTCTATCTTGTATAATGCTTTAATGGCTTGGTGGGGCTTTACTCTAAAGAATCCTTTACATTCCCCACCCCCACTCCTCCCTTCCTTCTGCCTGCCCATTACCTGCAAGCTAACAATGCGGTCTAAGCGATTCTCTTGCCTGTGCTGAGGAGAGCCACAAGGGGAGAAAGGTTGGGTTGACGAGGCTCTCAAAGCCATTTGTAATTTATATAAAAACTTTCCTTGGGGGAACTTAAAGCACTTAGCATATGGAAATCTTTTGGCTGAGACAGGCTTCATTCAAGGAGCAAACCCCAAAACCCCTTCTCGTGACAGATATGGAACTGAGCTTAGCGGGCATTTCAGGATGTTCCCTAGGACATGAAGCCAGTGTGGCCACGGTGGATCCGTGGATCCGGTGCTCTTTCGAGGCTCCTTCAGGGGCACAGGTTAGGAGCCCAGCCCCTTGGAAAGAGGTCACTGGCAAAATGTTGTTATCCCCACTTTCAACTGAGGCGTGACAAAGCATGAAAAAGAGCATTGCCCAGTGGTAACCTTCTGTGACAAAGCCAGTGAGATAGGACCCTGTCTATCTGAAATTAACCATGTTGGCCTTACAGGCATCAGTCCCTTGGCCCCTGTGTCTCTTTCCCGCTCTGCCTCCAAGCTGTCACCTGCCCCTCAACACCACGGAGCATGTTTTCTCCTTATACCCAAGGTGTATCCTTTATTTCTTTTACTAGGTACTTCTCTCCTGGTATATCTAAAACTCTAAGAGCTCCTTCTAGAATTTTCCCCAGGGTAACCCAGACCTAACCCATGTTCTCAAAGAAGCAACGCTAGTGTCATTTCCAAATGTACCCCAACCTCGTGTGGCAGGGTCAAAACAAGACAGGCCTGGGGGCGGGAGATCCAGTCCCCGTGCCAGCACCAGTTCAGGAAACTTACTCACCCCTGTGGGACTCCCCTGCAAGTTCCTTCCAGCTCTAGAATCCTGAATCTTCATAGAAATTGCAGAGAGGAACTTTGAGAAAGAATCGCTCCATCGAAGCATCAGCCCAGTCAGATGATATTATTAAAGGCTCAGGCTCTCGGACACCCAGATCTTCAGTCGCTCGTTGCAGCTGGGCGCTCTACTGCCATCCTGGCAGGAGCAGTTTCAAGAGGCTCCACCGGTGCCCGCTCAAGGGACCAGCGATGATGTAAGGAGGACCACTGGGAGTTCTGCGGACAAGGGATGCTGTGTAATTGGAAAATGAATTCTAGTGCCAATTGGCTTGGGTATATCTAGTAAACAAATTAAGGGATACGTGTGGCCGTGTTATATTAGTATTCTGGTATTCTGCGTCGTGTGAATAATCTGACTCTACTCCAGAGTATACGCTCCTTAAAGGCAGCCAGGTAATGGCACAGTGTTAGGCAGCAGGTTGCTACTTAACACAAGTAATCAGTGACAATGACAAGTCCTGGGCCTTCTGATTTTAAGTCTAGAATTTCTAACCTACTGTATGGTAGAAGTTGAAGTCATTATTGTCTTCTGACTGTTTACAAAGGTACCATGAAAATAAACTTGATGGGACGTTGATAGGTTACTTGATAGGTTTCTCTTTGCTGTTGTGACCTATTAAAAATCATGATTTGTGCTTTCGGCTTCTACTTCTATGTAAGTTTCCGCACTTCAGGCCTCAGTCAGAATACCTTTTCAGATGTTAAACCATTCCAGAAGTAATTACAGCTGACCCTGGAACAAGGTGAAGGTTGGGGCTGGGGAGGAGTGGGCGGAGTGGGATCCCACCTCACCCCACGCAGTTGAAAATCCTCATATAACTTTCGACTCCCCAGAATCTTAACTGCTGATCACTCTGTTGAGTGGAAGCCTTACGAATAATATAAACAGTCATAACACGTATTTTGTATGTTATATGTATTATATGC
>NW_006494273.1:0-2111 GCF_000325575.1 Pteropus alecto | reverse complement strand
AGAAGCAGATTCATTGGCAGGTAATATTTCAGGGTTAATTGTTGAGTTCTTCTCCACCCCAGAGCTCAGCTCTCCAGCATGCACTGAATCCGTCCACTTGTACCCTGAGGTGAATCCGGTCAGTGATGTGCTCATGTGGGGTGATCAAAGGCAGTTGCCCAGTACAGACAATAAAGGGTGCATGGCCTATAAATAATTTAAAGGAAACGGAACAAGAGTTGTTCTGCTGTCTAGTATTGCATGTGCCAGCAATTGTAAACAATGTCAATGATAAAATCCTTTCCCCCAGCTTTCGCTACCCGCTTCTGCAAGGCCAGATAATCTCCTTGCCCTCACCTTGAAATGCCACCTATCCAAGTTCTTAACATTTAGGGGCAGAGCCATGGAGGGGAGAACATGGGCCTGTTAGTGGGGAAAGAAATACTTTTAAAAGCTTTTACCTGTGCATTACCTTCTCTACTATCTTACTGTCTTATCACTTATGTCTCAATAAGGCTTTGGTTTTCATCATCTTAATAAGTACCATCACATCCGTCAGGACTAAGATAGGCTCTGCTGCGGAAACAAACAACTTCCAAATCTTAGTGGCTCGTAATTGCAAAGGCTTATTTCTTGCTTGTGCTACATGTCCGTGTGCTACATGGTTGGCTAGGGGTGCTGCTCTGTGCCTGTTCATCTGGGACTCAGGAGGATGGAGGCGCCTTGCAGTGTGAGCTGCCACGATTACTACTGCAGAGGGAAGGACCTCTGTAGTGCCCTGCACTGGCCATGGACACTTCTACCCAGGATGGACACGTGCCACTCTGCTTACGTTTCGGTGGCCAGAGCAAGTCACGTGTCTGGGCCTGAGTCGAAGAGGGAGGAAATGTGCAAGCTTAACATGTGCTAAAAGAGAAGATACCAGAATCTTTGTCAACATTTATAATGACTCTCACAGTCGTGTATACGAATTTAAACATTGGTGGAAAGGTGCCATGTTGGGGGAAGGCGCTCGGTGGGTGAGAGAGAGGAGTGAATAAACCCCGTCCTCGGTTAATTTCTGGCCAGGTTTTCCTTTGTTCTCTAGGGTCTCTGCTCTGTCTTCCTTCCATCCCCCGACCCCACACTGAGTAGACATTGTCCACCAACTCTGGAACGAGGAACAAAGGTTCAAACGGTCTTTTTCTCTCAAAAGCCACAAGTCTAAGTGAACATAAAATGCATTTGGATCCTCAAGCAAGTTTCCTGTTGCAGAGCTTAGGTACAGAGACACCGTGGGCTGGGTAGTAAGGACACAGGCTAAGCTGATATCATAACAGAGGCCCCAAAATATAATGACTTAGATGAGGTATGTACTTGTTTCTCTCTCATAAAACACTGCAGCGGTAGGAAGTCCAGGGCAAAGGGTAGCTTTGCCATCCTCCAAAGTAACTTCCACGTCCAATTCTAAAATGTCCCCTGTAGCCGCCACTAACTCCAGCCTGCAGGAAGGGCCAAAAAGGACCAGATGAATCCATACATATTCTTTTCAAGGGCACGCCACTTGTGATCACCTCTCATGGGCTGGAAATGAGTCACATGGCTTCACTTTGCTGCAAGGGATGCTGGGACACGTGGACCCATTTAGGCAGCCAGGTGTGGCCACTAGAACATTACCTCTGTGGGAGGAGGGAGGCTAGATATCTGAGGTCGTCCTGCAATCTGTCATACAGAAAGGTAAGGATGCCTTCAGATGGAGAACACAGAATTGAGAAGCCACAAGTCTAGCCAAGCAACCCACATTGACCCCAGAATCAGGGTCTGTGGGGGCTGGGCCATGTGTCGCTGATTCGTGAGGACGCCCAACAGATAGTGGTCATCCCACTGCCAGTGTGCAGCAATGGTCTTCTGTGCCCTAAGACTCTGCTCAGCGTCTTCCAGCAGCTCAGCCCCCGGACGCCAGCATTCCCTCATCCCTCCCCAACATCGCTGCACCCCGGCAGGCAGCACGTGGTCACCCTGAGCAGAAATGCCGACGTGGGGGTCATGTGGCCCTCCGAGGCAGGATAAGGGTTCCCAGCTCACTCCTGATACCCGGCAGCAGACGACAGAGAGGGAGTCGGTGCCATGTTTGGGCAGCTTCCAGGGCGTCC
>NW_006494272.1:0-2105 GCF_000325575.1 Pteropus alecto | reverse complement strand
GAGGAGAGGGGTGTCAGGGAAATGATAACCTGAGGGCGAGTCGCAGAAAATGTCAGGGACCCACAGCTTAAAACGCAGGGGGCTGCAGTCACGGGAGGGCTCCCGCCACTTCGAGCTCTAAGGTGATCGACTTTTTGACGTCTCATTCAGGGGCCAAGGAGAGACCTGTTTCCTTTGGACCCCGTTTCTCAGGTGCTCCAAGGGTGCTCCAAGGAGGGGTGTCGGGCTCTCTCCCCCAGAACCTGAGGGCCCCAACCCAGGCCGCTCCTCCTGGGAACGGCTGAGCCGGGGAGGCACTGGCACCGGCCCCACCCTCCCCTCCCCCACCCAGACTGGCTTAAGAGAGACAGCTGTGTGGGGAGCATCGGAATACCCCCAAATCAAGCCCTTGCTTGGCCTGGTTGAGTCTCTTCCCCAGGCCCCACACCCTTGGGTCTGTGGAGATGCTTGAGCTCGCCACAGGGAGCAGCGCGTCTGTGCCTCTGTCCACCTCTGCCATTTGAGCCACTGCTGCCCTCGGGGCCTGCACTCAGGGAGTGACACCGAGGCCGAGACACAGGAGCACAGACAGACGTCAGTCACCGGGGTTCTCCAAGGACGAGGATCAGCCGGGGAACCCTGAGAGAAACACCTGCAAGGTCCAGGCACTGAGCTCAGGCCCCCACGAAGGCGGGATGGGAGGCCGGGGTGCGGTGACTGACACAGATGCCCAAGGGACAAGCGATCACACCGATGGACAGGGAAGACGGACGCTGCGGTCAGAAAGACAGACCAGACTGGCTCCGGCCGCATTTATTACAGAATAAGGATTACAAATCTGGTATAGAAAAGACCCCTGACAGCCTGTCCTTCAAACCTCGGCATGAAGCGGCCTCAGATGCGCAGGTCCCCGGCCAGGAGGTCTCTGTAGCGGGCGGGAGTGAGGGGCAGGTAGGTGCCCCCAGCCCGGTCCAGGATGTACAGGGGGTCGGGCAGCACCTGCGGGTCAAAGCCCTCCTTCGCCATCTGAACCTTGCGCTGCTTGAAGGTCTCTGTGGTGGCCAGGGACTCCTGGGGAGGGGCAAGCAGAGCTGAAGGAAGGTGTTCTGCCCAGGTGGCTCAGGTGAGCTGCCTGAATTTCGCTAAGGGTTTCGGGGAAGGGTGACGGGGACGAGGAGGAGTCGGGCCGAGAGAGAAGGAACGGTGAGGAGCAGGTGTGTGGGAAGGGGCTCTTCTTGCTCTTCAGAGTGTCTCATGCGGGGGTCCCCCTGTGGGGTCGGGGAGCCATCGACTGCTGTGCAGATGTGGGGCGAGGGCCGCCACAGGAGCGGCTGGTTACCTGCAGCCTCAGGAACCGAGGCCAGGCGTAAGGCGGCAGGTTCTCAGCAACATGGCTGTAGAGCTGCTCAAGGTCCAAGGTGTAGGGGGGACGCAGAACCAGGGCTGCCATCCCGGCCCGGCCTTCCTGCCCTGGGGGGTGTTGGGACAAGGTTGAGCCACGCTGGCCCACCACCCTGAGGCCTTATGTTCCCAACGCAGGGAGGCGGGCTGGGCACCTGGCACGGTCACTCCGTAGACGTTCACCTCCTGGAGGAAATGCAGGGCCTCCAAGGCCTTTGCCACCTCGGTTGTGGCCACGTTCTCCCCCTTCCACCTGCCAGAGGGCAGAGATTCGAAATGGAGTCAGGGCGCCGAGAGCCGGGCGGGGAGAGAAAGGGGTCAGGGGCGAGGTCAGGGCACCAGGAGGTCATGTGGAAGCAGGGTTCAGGCCGAGACGGGAGGGCAGGTGAGCTGGGTCGGGGCCGGAATTCGGGAGCCGGGGTTTAGGGGCCTCGAGTCACAGAGTTCAGACATCCAGGCAGGAATCAGAAACTCGGGGGGCCGATACCGGAACGTGTCCCCAGTGCGGTCATAGAAGTGAAGGAAGTCCTGGGCGTCGCACACCAGCAGGTCGCCAGTGTTGAAGAAGACGTCCCCGGGCCGGAAGACATCGGTGAGCAGCTTTCCGCGGGCCAGCTCCGGCCCCCCCGCGTAGCCCAGGAACGGGTACTGCTGGCTCACAGGGGCCACCAGCAGCCCTGGCTCACCTGGCAGAGTCAGTGGGTCAGGAGTGGCCTGGCCTGGGG
>NW_006494271.1:0-2107 GCF_000325575.1 Pteropus alecto | reverse complement strand
GAAACTGTCCAACTTGAGGGAGCCAGGCAGGCCCTGAGTGCAGCCCATGGGCATGGAGGGGTAGGGGCTTCTGTAGAGGGCTGTTCTTGGTTAGGACAAGTTGGAGTCAGTCAGGGACTATGGAAAAGAGAGAAGGACCAGCGTGTGCAAAGGCAAAGGGGCCTGAGGGACCAATGGAGCTCGGAAGGTATGTACAGTGGGACCGGGGCCTTGGGGGAGGGCTGGGGACCAGGCATTGGGAGGGGCTGTCGCTCATTCAGAAGGAACCCCAAGACTGGGCGTGAGTCTCCTCACTCTGCCTGTGCTAACCTCCTCCTCCACCCACCCCAGGCCAGATTGTGGACACAGTGGTGCAGGAGCAGAGCCCCTCCATTCTGCTGGAGCTGGGGGCCTACTGCGGTTACTCGGCCATACGGATGGCCCGCCTGATGCCACCCAGTGCTCGCCTGCTCACCATCGAGATCAATCCCGCCTACGCCGCCATCACTCAGCAGATGGTGGACTTCGCAGGCCTGCAGGACAAGGTGCAGCACCTTCCCTGATGACAGATATAGACACTGAGGCTCCAGTGGGAGGGTGGGAGGGAGGGCCCAGGGCATGCTCCATGTAGTTCAAGGCCACATGCACCGTGCTGTAGCCAGGCCCACAGTACCTCCTGGGCCAGATTTCACAGCAGCTCTGTGAGGGCGGTCTTGCTGCCCTTTTTCACAGAGCAGGAAATTCCCAAGGCTGTCCCCAGAACCCCAAAGAAGCTGTCGATGGACGCTCGCCTGGGAGTCCAGGCAGGGTAGTCTCTGACCCCCATGGGCATAGGCACTGATGGGGAGCACTGTTCCAGGTAACCATTGTCGTCGGAGCATCCCAGGACATCATCCCTCAGCTGAAAAAGAAATACGATGTGGATACACTAGACATGGTCTTCCTTGACCACTGGAAGGACCGGTACCTGCCAGACACACTCCTCCTAGAGGTGAGTTGCACAGCTGCCTGTCTGGGATGGGCTGGCTGCTGCTGCCGTGGCTGCCCTGTTGATGGGCCTCAGGCTCTCTGAAGAGTCAGGGGCCCTGGGGGCCACAGGTGGCTCATGTTGCCCTGCCTGTGCCAGGGTGGCAGGGTGGGGTGAACCCATGGACCAGATGGTTTGATCTGAAAGGGCACAGGCAGAGGAGGCAGAACAGAAGCAGCCAGACAGCCGTGCCAGCTGTCCCAGCTGTACGGCTGGTGCTGGCTGGGGAAATCAGCATCAATCCTGCACTTCTTCCTCCCGAGTCTCGTTGTTGTACATCCTCCTGTGCTCCCGTCCCCCAATCCCAGCCCCAAACTGTGCCAGCCCTCAGTGCCAATTGCTCAATCGGCACCACGTGGTGACCAGTGGGGCAGCCTTGTCCCCAGGAGGGTGGAGCTTGGGGTCTTTAGTGAGCTGACGTGTGGAACTTAATACTGATAACTATTGCCTTGTCCCTTCTGGGTGGTCAAGGGGACACTTAGCAGCTCCTTTGCTGTCACAGAGCGCTTGGGACGCTTGGTCCTGCCCCGGCATCTCAGCTTACATTGTCCATCCCGTGCTCATCCACTTCACCTCCCCCATGGGCCAGACACTGCCCAGTGCAAGGGGGCCTTGAGCACAGAGAGCGTGGCCGCTGGAGCCTTGTCTGGAGGCCAGGCAGCACCTCGAACCCAGTGGTTCTGGTGTGAGTGGAGGGCCAGGTGCCTGGACACGGTGGGAAGGAAACAGCACTGGCCTGGCGGGCATGAAAGGGCACGAGGGCACGAATGTTCTCGGAGGGGACAGATTTGGGGCAGTGAACAGGGGCTGTGTGTGGAGGGCCTCAAATGCCACGTAGGCAGGGTCACAGGGCTCTAGCACGTGAGGAAGGAGTCAGACCTGTCTTCAGGAAAGATCCCTGTTGGGCGTGTGGAGAGTGGGAAGGGATGGCTGTGGGAAGGGTGCCCGGAGCTTCTGGGAGGCGCCAAGCACTGGGAGTGGACAGGGAGGGGATCTGGAGACGAGAAGTTGGACCAGTCACCTGCTTTGGCTGAGACAAGAGGTCAGTGGTGGAATTACGAGGAGACCCATAGGCCAGGAATGGGGCAGCTGTGGAGTATG
>NW_006494270.1:0-2107 GCF_000325575.1 Pteropus alecto | reverse complement strand
TTTTAATTCTCTTGCCTCCTCCCTACATTACTCTGGCTGAAGGCAGAAAGGCCTTTACATTAAATATGTAAAGTTGTTCTGAATTACATGATACTTGCTGATCCATAATGCTTGTATGAATACCCTGCTATGTTCATAGACATTATAGAATTTGGAACATAGTGGGACTATTTCTCCGTGGAAGGATAATGAATCCTGGTTAAGGGATTCTATCACTGTTAGAATTCATCACCTTTAGAATATCTATCTTCATGTTTAAATATCTCTGATTTTTAGAAACATTTCAGTGAATATTTAATCCAGTCCTACATTTGAAATGATTCAAATGATCATTCACACCAGGATTAGGAAACTTCCCAAATATTCCACATATCATTACAGAAAACATTTATCTTTAGAATATTGTTTTCGATCTTTACATTCAGAAACCTATATGGTTCTGTAAACATAATGCCTTAGAGGGATGGTTTTTCCAAGATGTGTTGTATCTTTGATCTCTAATGGCAACAGAGAATTTATGAGAAATTGTCCCAGTTTGGTGATGTCCCTCATAACATCCTTTCTGCACTTCACAGCGCCCCCCACCCCTTCCCAGTCTCTATTAAGTGTAAATTCTCAATGCACCGCATTCCACATCATACCAGTAACACTCTGTGGAATGAGTCTTCTATGCCTGGCTTTGGCCATAAACATGAGTGTTTTCAGAAGACATGGCTGAAAGATACCAAATAAATTATCACTCTACTACACTGAGGTAAATATACTTTAAATTCTAAAGCATGAATTTAATACTGATTACAGAACTTAGCAAGATGGCAAAATAGTAAGCACCAAACCTTCACTCCTACATGAGACATGAATTTAGCCACAAGTACTAACTCAACTGCCTTTCTGAGTACTCCAGAAACCAGCTGGGAGTTTACAGCATGCACAGGATAGAAAAAAAGAAAGAAAAAAGCAAAGGTCAAACCAAAGAGCAAAGAAAAGTTGCTTATATAGCTGTTGGACCCCCAGGACACCATGGCAATACTGTGGAAAAAACCCCAATCCCCAGTTTTGTCTCAGACGAGAAACAGATGATTGTCCCCTGCCTTCAATGATCTGGCTTTTTTGCAGTTGCCTGAGGAACTCATTTATCCTTTGCATGACAATGAGCACTAAGGGAATGGCAGTACACTGTGAGTGTCTTGTGGTGGCCGCTAAGGAAAAAGGTAATTAATTATTCAACCACCAGAAAGAATGTAGTACTAAAGACAGACATCAAGGATAGGAAGATATATGGGTTCTAAAACAGAAACAGAAAACATTTTAAACTGATAAATTACACACAAAATACAGAGAATAGACATCCCAGATCTGGTCTGACAGGTCTTAGAACTTCTTGCGCAACTGCCTGTTATTTGTTTTCTCCAGTACAAGGCAAGTTCATAAAGCCTGGGATGGTGGCTGCTTCTTCCAAATCTTAAAAAACATCATAAGGCATGTAAAGAAACAAAAGAATAAGGTATAATTAGATGAATAAAATAAATCTCCAAAAGTCAGCCATAAACTAATGGAAAGCTATTAATTACCAGACCAAGAACTCGAAATACAGTGTCATAACTTTAAAATACATTACCCCCATGGAAAACACAATAAAATACCTACACCAGATATTCAAAAGAAAAATTGAGAAAAAAATCAATGTATGTCACTACCAAAATGAAAAATTTAAAAAAAAAAAAAGGGAAAAATGGGATAAAATAGCTACAAAAAATGCTGACAACAATTTTGAATTATAGACCCTCCCCCTCAGAAATTACTTTTAATGAAAACACATGAAACTCTCCCAAAGAACATAAGTTGGCTAAATAGATTAAAATAGAAATCCAACGACCTTCTGTCTAGGAGACTCACTTTAAATGTGAAGACCTACTGAATTTAACTAAAATTATGAAAAAGGTATCTCATGGAAAAGATAGCCAATAAAGTACATGGGTGGCCATATTAATACCGGACAAATTCACATTACTGTCAAAGTGTCACAACACAGGACATTTTATAAAGGGGTGAATTCAACAGAAGCTATAAAAGGTATAAATATGTAAAAACTTATTCACCAAAAACA
>NW_006494269.1:0-2106 GCF_000325575.1 Pteropus alecto | reverse complement strand
AAAAAAATCTATTCGTTATCAAATAGAAGTTTCTAGTGCTCTTCATCTTATATTTTTCATGACTCTAAAATCATCTTATTTTCAATCTTTATTTCTTAATAAAATAAAATGCCATAGGTTACATATTTAAATAAAGGTTTCGGTCAATTATTCAGCAGAATTATTAGATTTTGTTTCCTTTTTTCATGTACATTAGGAACGATACTAAAAATATGGGTGACTGTAATGACATAGAATGCATTTCATACAGAATGCATCTTGTAAAATGTTTCCATTTTGGCTTTTATTATAAAATCTCTTATAACCAAAGAGAACTTTCTAACTCCGGATTGCTCCTTCACAGTTGTACACCTTCCCCCCCCCACCATTACACTTATTTCTATAAATCCTAGACAGTTCTCTCATGAAAGGATATTCTTCATCTCTATATGTCTTAGTTTTCTGAATATTTTTTATCTATTGCCTTTTACTACTGTTCAACAGAAAACTTGGATAAATATTATTGGCCACAAGATGGTGCTGTCTAACCTACAATATAAAAGCCTGAAAAATCCTGAAATTTGAGTTATTGGATTATGTTACAGCACGGTTTCTCAACCTCAGCATTATTGACATTCGGTGCTGGTAATTCTTTGTTGCGGGGGACTGTCCTGTGCACTGTAGGATGCTTAGCAGCATCTCTGGCCTTTACCTACTAGATGCCAGTAGCATAGCAGCCCCTGCCGGGGTTGTGCCCATACAAATTGTCTCCAGACACTGCCATATGTTCCCTGGGAGACAGAATCCCCCTTCTTGAGAACCACTGTATTGAACAAATCAGTGCCCTGTTTTGACAATTCTCTTAGAATTCAATTATAGTGAGGAATACTTATATAAGAAATTTTAGTTCTGCTGGATATATTTAGACTCAACATACCCAAAATCAGATTATTTTTTCTTTCATAAATGATTCTTCAACCTAGTTTAATAATTTCTATTAATGACACCATCACATTCCTAGTAAACCAACAAGAAACATTCAAGTCATTTTTTGCTTCCTCTGTCCAATCAATTCGTAAGTCCTGTTAATTATAACGCTATTATTCTTTTTACATTCAGCCCTTCTTTCCCATCCTCCTGCAGTTCCCCAGTTCAGACTTTCATTACTTTATTAATTTCCATCAATACTTCTTACTTCAACCATAATAAAAGACTTCTAAGTGGCCTTTCTGCCCCTAGTCCTACTGTTTTTCGCCCCTCAAATCCAGCCCAGACTTCAGCATTGGCTCATTCTTCCTAAATACTGCTCCAGTCATCTTATTCCCCAATTTTGAATCCCCAGTGGCACCCTGGAGCCCACTCAGGTGCCAGCTGTTCTGCTCTTCAAAGCTTACTCCAATATGATCCCAAAGCTTTTCACCCATTACTCAGAAAATATACCCAATGTGGCAGCATACTTAACATAGATCCCTGCTTTCTAGGTACATGCCTCCCTTTTGCCTTTACCTGAAGCCTCTCTCCCTAGTCCACACCTATAAAAATCTTAGAAAGTCCATCTCAAATGCCACTGCTTCTGTGAAATATTTTCTGAGCCCCCAGACCCCAACCAAATACAATTTTACTTTCTTTGCAATCTCATAGCAAATTTGAGTCTGGAAGAGGAGAGGATGACTTTGCATAGTATTTTATATAAAGCACAGCCTCCATATACCTGCCTGCCCTCTCCCCTTGCACTAGCCCAGTCTTGCCTACACTAGATTTTAGCTGCCTGTTGGTATGGACTGTCAAAAGTTTTCATGTACCTTATAAGAGTAGGCACTCAATATTTATTGACCTAAATTGAACTTTAAAATTCTGTATAAATCAATATGTTTCTATATAAAGTGAATTGAGTCTAGAGCAGCGGTTCTTAACCTTGCTCGCACTTTGGAATCTCCTAGGGAGCTTTTAAAAATCCCAATGCCCAGGCCACAAGCCCCAATCAGAAAGTCATAAGCTCTGGGCTTGTGACCTAGCCAACAGTATTTTTTAAAGCTTCCCATGTGATTCCAATGAGAAGCCAAGGTTGAGAAGAGTAGAGTCTTTTCAGAACTTATCTAGAAGTGTCCAAAAGTATGCAGATGGAAT
>NW_006494268.1:0-2105 GCF_000325575.1 Pteropus alecto | reverse complement strand
CTTATAAATTGTTGCATGTTAATTTTACTTTAACTTCCTACATATATATATTTTTTAATTTCATATATTTATTTATTATCTTATAGTGACATTGGTTTTGATTCTCCTGCCATCTGCAGTTCTAACTGGCAGTCATAGAATGAAATTAGCTCTTCCGTCTGCGGCACAACTTCAACAAGAGAATTCTAGAAAATATTATATTCTAGAGTTCACAAATAAAGAAACTGGAAAATAATTTTATATAAACAATTTATAGAGCACAAATATCCCACTTTGGCAGAATCTCATATTTTTAAAACAAGTATTACTCAAATTTTTAATATGAAT
Organism: Pteropus alecto; assembly: GCF_000325575.1. Classification (NCBI taxonomy): domain Eukaryota; kingdom Metazoa; phylum Chordata; class Mammalia; order Chiroptera; family Pteropodidae; genus Pteropus; species Pteropus alecto. Next base: position 1,778 of record NW_006494268.1, on the reverse strand, counting down.
TATTGAACAAATTGACCTGGAATAACTATTATAGTATTACAACTTTCAGACTTATCAAATGCTTAAATAAACTATAGTTTTATCAAGGAATTACCAATTTAGTAAATGTTTTAGTTTTTTAAATAAGAGAATATAATATGATGAATAGTATAGTCTGCCTATTAGAGACACAACCCCTCCTGTTTTTTTTCATAGTATTAAAAACTATAATTCAAACATATTTGTTATAGTTGAATAAAAGTTTAAAAAATTATTTCTTTCTGTCACCACAGAAAGAAATCTAACCATGGGAGGAAAAAAATGATCTAAATGAAAAAATTGTGGCTTGCAAAAATAAAAGCAAAATAAATATATAATAGAGTTTACCAGCAAAAAATAAGTGGGATCAAATTTAGGTATGTTTTGACGTCCTGTTTAGCTTGGTTTTTCACCATGGCTATGTATTTAATTAAATATGTTGAATGTCTTATCTTACAGTGAATACTTATTCACGTTAAAAAATCACAAATGAGAATTTACAGAACAATAATGCTTAGAAATAGGATTGTGTCAATACAAGTAATTCACAATAGCAGGTGAGCCTCCCCAGAGATTTACTGCTTATTCTCTTCAGGAAATGAATTAAAGAGATTTAGTTACCTTCAACAGGAAGCTATAAACTCAAGGGAATAACTTTCACTATGAGCAAATGTTTGAAAATTTGTTGCTCATTATCAAAAATTAAAGACTAAATAGATTCATTAAGGACATTAATTATATAGACAATTCGCTGTTCATTTGGAATGCTTAAGATGGTTTTATTAAAATAATTTTAATAAATATGAGAATGTTATTGCCATTTCCAGACATAACAGGCCAGCGTGGTCATTTATTGATTATTGGAGGAATAAATGAGGCTAGAAGAATTCAATTTATATGGGAATTATTTATATTCATAGATTATTTTTAACTCAAATGTGAATGTTGCAGTTTGAAACACATGATGCTGGCATGGTCTTTAATACTGGAAAAAGTTTATAATGTTAAAATATTAATTGGAATATTCGGAACTATTTAGAAGGATCACTTGAAAATAGCTGAATAATTGTGGAAGTCAATTTCTGATCTAAATTTTAAATGTATTCGAAAATTTGCTTGTTTGACAAGTGGATTATACACACTGAAGTAACTGACATCTATTTGAAAAGGAATATTTTCCACTTAAATGAACTTGCCGAGGGAATATCAAACCTGACATGTTTCATCACAACTAATTCTATTTAACCAGCTGGAGTTGATAAAGAGCATTCCTGTTCAGTAAGCAATGGGACAGTTTTAACCTTTGGTGTATAAATCTATGGATTCATTTTTGTGTGTGCAGAGTTTCAGTGTTAAATGCATAAAGAGCATAATCACCACAAAACTCTACCTTAAAACTCCTGATCATTTTCCTCAGTGAGCAACATAGTGAATTTCTTCTGCAGCATAATTTATCTTTCTTGAATTTTTACATGACTCAGCAATCTATACCTTATCTGTAGCAGCTTTTATCTTATTCTTTGACAGTACATCCATTTTTTTCTATTTTATTATTTTCATATTTCTTGTGTGTAAGACAGTGGCTAAGTGATTTTAGTATTCTGGAATGTAGGTATCACAACAACTATTTCTGAAGGAAATATGAAAAGTGATCATAGAAAAATGAAAAAGCCACATATCAAACAAACAGTATGTTCTGGTAAGTTAGCAATGTGATGCCATCAAACTCATAGATAGAACAAACTGATGGTTGCCAGATG
>NW_006494267.1:0-2098 GCF_000325575.1 Pteropus alecto | reverse complement strand
TTTTTTTTTTTTTTTTTTTTTTACAATGGCTTTGTATTTCGGGGCTATAACATGTAGATCTCGGGCAAAATTGATGTGAAATGTTATATATTTTAATTTCACAAATGTTATAAGGATCGTTCCAATTAGGGAAAGCCTCAAAGAAAAGACACCAGTGGGATACAACTGCCTTGTTTTGGGGCCGGTTAAAATTTAAATTCTTTGAGTATTGAAAACAGAACAAGTCTCCATAGCTGATGATATCTGCCTATTAGAGCCTCTGGAAAAAGGAAGATGATGGAAAAGATAGGCACTCTCTAAACGGAGATACATTTTTGGAGTTTAAAATAGAAGTGGTACTTTGCCCAACAGCTCTTGTGATTCAGATGTCTGACCCTTCAGGCTAGAGGTTTTGGGGCCCAATGGGCCTATTTTTGAGGAGGCCAATTCAGAGTATAAGTTGGACAAGGTGAAAAAGACTCAAGAAAATCTTGCTCTCCAGTTGGACTTTGGAACATAGCTGTCTGGCACTGTGGCAACTTAAAGAAAAGCTCTTTTGGAATCCTGAATTCATAGATCTGACCTTAGCTGACTGGACTTGGCTGACATCCTATACTGTCTTCCATGGGCAGATGCAGCTTCAATACAATCTGTGCCTGTCTGAAAGTGGGCAGGAGAGATGGCTCTGCTCAAGGAACAAGATCACAGACACTGGGACATTGCAGATTTAGGTCACCTCTCTGTGGAGCCCTAGACTGTGATGCTGGCTGGATTGACTGGGTCACATACAAGTACCCACATAAAATGGACCATTTGCTAATAGGCTGTGTATTTCAGATACAGAGACTTGACTGCATTCCTAGCTTGAGAATAATCCCAAAAAAGCTGGAGGTGGAGGGCACATCATAGGGCCTGTGATCTCTCTGCAACGATGGGACTCCTGACCCTATATGAGGGATGTATCACTGCTGTTGGCTCATGGCTTTCGGATGGACTGATAGCCTAGCTCTAGGTCCCTCACCTTTCCTTGGTACACATGCCTTAGGAAGGCAGTATGTGAAATGCAGCTGTTCTCAGAGAAAGAATGAGCTCTGCTAGGCCCTTACTGGTTAACCAGGACAAAAGAGGTGGGAGGTTATGCAAACCCATTTGAAAATTGTTGAAAATTCAGGATTTCGTCCTGATCATATCCTCAACACGATGGTGTCTTTCTGGTTAAGTTGTACAAAAATGTTTTTTCGTGAAAATACTTTTGTTTCTCTTGCATACAGCCTTTCAAGACAAAGGTCTAGATGAGACTAGGGAATGTAAACTTTTGATCCCTAAATGGGACACCCCAATTTTACAATGAGAGAAAAAACCCCAAACCCAGGCACCTGAGGAGGTAAGGGGTGGGCGGGCTGAGGGGTTGGGGGAGGAGAGAGGGGAGGGGGAAAGGGCATTAATGATCATTGTTCCTGGAAGCTTTCCCTTCTTCCTGAAGGAAAACTTTCCAAGACTGTCCACTTATGATGCCACCTGACAAGTGACTATGAGAGATCAGGGGAGTGGCCCCAGCTCCTGCACTTTCTATGTAGAACATGTCTAGATGTTGCCCACACTTGTGAAGTGGATGAACTGGGTCACAGATAAGCAAGACGGTTGGGAACTGACAGCCTCAGGCACAGCCTATGAAACCAAGAGCTGAACTGAATCTCCTAGGCAGGACTGAGAGCCCCAGTGGGAGGCCCCATAGGGGGCCTGTCACCCAGCTGCCTGTGCTGCTTGGTGTGCCCTAACATTGTATCGTAAGCTGTGTGTTTTTTAGAGACCACGTGTGCCCTCTGGTATACTTCTGTGTGTGCCCTGAATGTAATGACAGCCCTGGAAAAGCATTCAGATTAGCTTCAATTTACTGGCCAGAGATGTGCTGTGCTTGAAGTGATGATGCCTCAAGCCAGATTTTAAAAGGCTCCTAGAGAAACTGAAGGAGGAAACTACCTGGCTTACTAAGATGGGCTTTATGGCTAATGAATAGACTTCGTTTTGGCTGGTTAAGTCCAGTATAGGCTGAGGATTTCCAAAATCACCAAGTTGTGCTTCATGTTTGCTTAACAGTTCTTCCTTCAATTTCTCTCTC
>NW_006494266.1:0-2096 GCF_000325575.1 Pteropus alecto | reverse complement strand
TTTCAACACACCAAGTAGGCTTCTAGCCCTACCACTTCCTTGAGGTTGTTCTTTTCAAGATCACCAGTTTTCTTCATGTTGCCGAATCCAATGGGCACCTCGTCCTTATCATGCCCCACTTACAGCAGTATTAGACACAGCTGATCACTCCCTTCTTCTTGAAAGTCTTTCTTTTCTTAGCTTTCAGTGTATCATAATATCCTGGATTCCTCCCACCTCCCGGAGTGATTTTCTTACTCTTCTTTGCTGGCTCCTTTCTAGACTCATTCCACCCTCAATGCATTGGTGTGCCCCAGGGCTTTGTCCTGGCTTCCACCCTCTATTCTATCTCTACTCCTTCCCTGGGTTATCTCGGCCAGTTCTATGGCTTTTAACACTGTCCAGAAGTCAACGAATCTCAAATTAATTTCTCTAGGCCAGTCCTTTCTCTAAAACTCTAGACCCATATATCTAACTGCTTCGCTGCTCTGCATGGGTGTCTGACGGATATTTAAAACTTAGTACGACCAAAATAGAACTCTTGATAAAAAAGAACACCCAGCTTAGCAAATGGTACTTATTCTTGATTCCTCTTTTTGCCTATCTATCACATACAATTGAACTGGAACTCTTGTCAGCTATACCTCCAAAATATAACCCAAATTCATCCATTTCCCTAAGTCCACAGTTACTATCCCAGGCCAGGTCACCATCATCTCTCACCTTGAAAATTTTAAGAGCTTCCTAACTGATCTCCCTGCTTCCACCCTTTTCTAGTCCAGTCTTTACGCAGCAGTCAATGGTTTTTAAAAAGATAAATCAGATCATGTCACTGTCTTGTTTAAAATCTCCAAAGGCTTTCCTTTGTACTGTGAATCAACTTCATGCTCCCTATTTTTGCTTAAAGGTCCTACATGAAGTCAGCCCAGACCTCTTCTCTGACTCCATCTCCTATAAGCCCACCCCTTGACCCTGTGCTCCAGTGGGCCATGCCACATGAACAGCCTTCATTCACTACCTCTAACACTCTGAGCCTGCTCTCATTTGCTTAGGCTGTACTCTCTGCTTGGAATGCTCTTTCCTGTTGTTCCTATGGCCACTCCTTCTTGTACTTCATATTTTGGCTTAACTGTCAACTTCTCAGAGGTCTACCTACCCTGACTAATCAATCTAAAGTAGTCTACTACATGTCTTTAACATGTCATTCTATTTATATTTTCTTCATTATATCTCCCACTCTGATAGTCTTCTTGTTTCCTTATTCATTTATATTTTTTCTCCAACTTTAATATACCATGAAAGTAGGGACTTTATCTTGCCTGACACACAGTAAGGGCTTGCACACTTGCTCTGCAGACAGATTTCCTCCTGCCCTCTTTCTGTGGAGGAGTCTCTTGACTCACCAAAGACATGGGACACTTCTCCAGCTCCTCTTCATTCTTGATTTGAACATCGGCGATGGAGATGTACTTGTGCTGGGGAAGATAAGACATCAACAAGGGGCTGAGGGCCTCAATCTCATGTGTACCAGCCTCTTGTTTGACTTCCTCAATGACAAGGAAATATCCTGTTTATGGGTCCAAAAAGATCATGAACTCTTTGAAGGCAGGAGTCTTATTCAGCTTTGCATCATTAACTCTGAGCAAAGTGCTTCATATACAGGGTTTCTGTTTATTCCACATTTCCAATTTGCTGAAGAGTCACAAATACCTAAGCATTTACCTTCAACCAAAGGGCAAGGGGAAGCCAAGAACAGGTCATTGCCCCTGGACCACTGCCCCGAGAGTTCTGCTGCATGGACATGTGTGTATGGAGTGATGATGATGGGGTAGGGGAGGATTCAAGGTCTGTGCAGAGATGACTAGGCTTAGTCCCTGTGCTCAAACACACATGAGATGTAGAGCAGCCTGCTACTCAATCCTGGGCCTTTGGAAGTTAGTGGTCCTATAGGGAGAAAGAAATGAGAGGTAAGGAAGTGAGGAGTGGGAAGAGAGAGAGGAGAGTGGAAGGAGGGAAAAGGAATGAGAGGAAGAAAGGAGAACTTTTTCATCTATATGAATGTAGGAAACTGGTTAAGTAAAGAGAGAACAGATTTTTTGCCTCTTTGGCCAAAATGT
>NW_006494265.1:0-2101 GCF_000325575.1 Pteropus alecto | reverse complement strand
AGATGATGAATGGATGACCTTGTGTCCTTAGCCAATGTTCTTTGGGTCATGAAGAGTTCTACAAAGACTTACTGCATTTTTAACTCCAATTCAAGATTTTCTTGAAACAAAGGGAATACTTGCCAAATACTCAATAATCGAAGACAGATTATTGGCAGTGTGATGTTTTCTCATCAAAATCATATTATATATGAATGAGTTAAATTTGAAACTACAGGTAAGGAAAGCTTATCTGTGACTTAGCCAGACAGGTATGAGAATTTATTTTGAAACTGATACTTTTATAATACGAATCAATAATAATGATTTTATAGCTTTTTTTAAACATGAATCAATATGCAAATCACTTCATAGTAATTGATAGGTGTTATGTAAATTGGCTGCAAAGACTTGAAAAAAAGGCAAAGACACTTCATCGTCATTGATTAGTTTTGAGTTCCTTTCAATTTATGCACCCCAAGAATTGGTGAATTTATCTAACTTTATTGATGTAGTTTTGAAACTGATATGCTTTTGCTCCAAAGTCAAATTGATTCTTCTAGAAAAGATGAACTAGTTTTGTCAATATGGATGCAAATATTAAAGAAAAAATTTGAGGTACTTTTTTGGTTAGTGAAAAACTTTTAAGTATGTTTGAAATATATTAGGTATATGAAACTATTTCAACTGTAAATTACATGAAATGTAATACAGATCAAATATATTCAATGAAAATTTTGTTTCAATCAAGATGTACTTTAAGCAAAAACTAAACATTGAATTTTCAAGACAGCATAAAAAAGTATATAAAATATCTCATTAATAATTGTTTATATCAAGTACATGATGAAATAATATATTAAATATATGAAGTTAAATAAAATATATTATAAAGGTTATTTCACCTATTTCTTTTTACTTTTTAAAAATGTGGATTCTGGAAATTTTAAACTACACATGTGGCTCATATTATATTTCTATTGGAACTCTGATCTAAAAAATAATCGCCATGATAATATGACAAAGGTGATATGACCTTTGTCTTGTTTATTGTTGTATTTCCAGAACCCGAACCAGTGCCTGGTACATAGTAGGTGCTCAGAAAATACTGACTACATAAATGAATCTAACAATGCTTCAGTAGTATCAGTAAGGGCTCAAGAGCAGGAAACAGAAACCAATTATTTCAAGCAGAAAGGGATTTACTCTGGAATTTAGAAAAATCACTGGAAAAATCCAGAGCGACAAAATCTAGACAAGAGCCCCAGGAATGGTGCCCAGATAACATTACAGAACCAGCCTGCCAGGAGAGCTGCCACCGCCCCCGTCACCAGGAAGACAGAACCGAAGAAACCATTCCTGGAACTGCGGGCTCCAGGAGCACACCTCTTCACGCATAAATGTTGATTTAGAGCCACAGCACACCTAAGAGACCTATGACTGTAGCGAATCATAAATGGCCTGCACTCTGCCTCTTGACTCCCCAGAAGTTGGTGCCTAGATGCTGGAACACTCTGCAGAAAAACTAGCATCGCTATACTACGCATGGCACCATGCAGTTGCCTTCCGTTTCTCATGCAAGTGCATCTAATTTATGAAGCTAAATCACATCCAAAAACTACTACCAAGGAATGAATCTCTCCCATCTCCCAATTTTCCTTACCAGGTAGACACCTTCAAATTAAACAGTCCTTTTATTCAGGAAGCCCTCCTTGACTTCCACAAGACTGCTAAATTGATTCTCCATATACTTTATATGTATTATTGGCTCACTTCATTAAATTTATTTATCTAAAATTTTTTTTGTTTTTCTCTCTGATAGGTCATTAGCTCCCTGGCCAGGGCTGTATCTGCTTTTTCACCACCTAGTGGTAGATGCTAAATTCACATGTGTTGAATGAATGATTGAGCATAGTGCAAAGCATCAGGGGTGGGATTTAAATCCACCTTTCCCCATGCCACGAACCCTCCATAATACACCCATGTGCCCTCACAGATATCCAGCACCTGCCAGAGGAAGGTACCAGGATGCAAATTTGTAGTACCAGGATGCAAATTTGCCCCCTCAAGGAGGATGGCATAGGGCTGTTCTTAGAAACAGGAAAGAACTGTCGTCTGCACA
>NW_006494264.1:0-2104 GCF_000325575.1 Pteropus alecto | reverse complement strand
TTTTATTTTTATTTTTATTTTTTTTCACGTTTGGTGGCCAAAACGTGCCCGATATTAAAACGATCAAGAGCTCTAATCAGCCTATTTATCATTGGGTAGAAAAGGTGATGCACCATGGAAAACGCTGAAGACCAAAGCGGCCCAGTCCACGATCTTTCCCGACCTAAACGAACAAAGATTTCGGAGTGGGAGCGAATAAACTCCATTCTGGGAGTTTTCGGGTGATCAATAGCCTTCTCGTTGGTTCCGGAGATCATGTCGACCTGCCTGCTTCCAGGCATGAAAGTCACTGTGACATTTTTTGGAAAGGAATTAGCGTCTCACGGCTGGGGGACCGTGCCGGCCCACCCACCTTCCTTCGGCCAAACGCCACGTGACGTGAAAACAGGACAGAGACGAAAAAAAGCAAGGCGTGTTGACGCCTCCTTCGACTCTCCCCGGAGGATGTTTTCCCTTTGCCATAAAACGAAAACATTGCAATTTCCTTAAAATTACATTTGGCTTAATTACCCCCAGGCCCCGATACCAGCGTGCCCCCCTCACCCCCCATCCTGCCTGTTTTTCTGTCCTGAGCAGCAGCCAGACTCGTCATTTCACGAGGAGTCATTTCTACGGGAGGTTCGCTATGTGCAGAATGTTAATAGCTGGCAGAATATAAATAGGCTCCGTGGCTCCACTTAAAGCACAGAAAAATGGCCCAGACATTAGAAAAGATAAAAGGGAAAAGGGCAGTAATGAATTTAGAGGAAAACGCACATTAATGGCGGTGGCATTGCTCATGGTCCACATAACAAATTATTGGAAATCTGTCAAGCACACCAAATTATCTACTCGTCGGCTGCTGCGGGGCCCTCTGCAGCCATCCAAAACCAGCAAAAGCAAGACAATTTAAGCTAATTTTACTATTTATAACAATAGAACAGGCCATTAAGATAAATTAATGTCATTATCAAGTTTCTATGAAAATGACAAATACCGCTATTTCGAGCAGCTTAGAGGCTGTTGACTATAATGAAATCCGCTGCACAGGTACTAAAGAGAAACACTCCAAGTAATTATTTTCTAGTAGCCTGTTTGTTTCCCGACCGTTCATTTGCTTTCGCCATAATTAGTTCTGTACACAATATGGTGGCAGCCAAACAGTCAACGCTGGGCAGCATTAAGACTAATTGGGCCATTAGGATGCAGTTTCCAGTCTCCTCGGGAGTAAACACGCCCGGAGCAACAATGAGAGCCTCGGGCTGGCCCGGATTGTCTTAATTTAAAGGAGCTCCAAACAGGATAATAAACCCCACGGGTGGAAAGCTCGTGCAGAGAACACCCCCGAACTTGCTGGACGACCACCAGCTGGATGGTGCTGGGGCGTACCCCGGTTCCCCACCCTCTCCCGGCTCCCCCCACCCACCCCAGCACGCGACACCGGGGGCGTCTTCTGCAGCACCGTGGGGCTTGGACCACTTCCATCCAGAGGTGTCACGAGTAGCTTGCGGGTCTGAATCCAGGAATTAATGATCCCTCCACCGCGCCAATCGATGATGTTTGAGTTGCTCAGAGCCACACCACAGAAAGCCCTGTCTCCCCACCACGGCCAAGCCATCGCCTGCTTCTGGGTGGTTGTTTTAGGCCATCCATAGCAGACGTCTACTGTGCCTAAGTCAGACATCAGGGAAAGATGTCAGTGCAGCGAAGGACTTAGTAAGAAGAAACAGTCACACGCTATGCCCTCTCGAAGTCCTCATTAGGTCAAGTAAGGTGGAAACTTGGTGTCGGGCAGCAGCTGGGCTGGGGGCTGTGCACACTCAGTGGATGGCACAAGGGGAGACTCGAGGCCCCTCAGGGCAGCACACGGGCCTGCCAAGGCCACGTGGCCTCCAGCACAGGGCGTGTGAGCAGACTGCCCGGTGGATGATGCTCGGGCTCGCCCGCAGCCCAGCCATCTTTCCTCTCTACGTGCTGGCTTCAGCGCTGCCTCAGGAGAGGTGAGACACAAGCGCATCGCTTGCATCTCCAAAGGGCTCGGAGCCCATAAGGACTTCGGGCGCCGAGAGATCTGCCGAGAAGAGGCAGCAAAGGGGACGCAGAGGGGAACAGGTGCAGCGTGCAC
>NW_006494263.1:0-2093 GCF_000325575.1 Pteropus alecto | reverse complement strand
TCTATCGCTTTTCAGATGTATGAAAAAAAAGTTCACGAGGTTTCAATCATAGAGCATGTGTTGAAAGGGCACAGATTTTTTTACAGCTCTGCAAATAGGTGAAAATCTGTGTATGTTTCTATATAAAGAGAGGTTTTCATGATCTTTAAAAGTTTAAAGGCCTATCGCAGTCCTTAAAAGTTTAGGAATTGTATTACTTCAATTCTGATACAGTTTTTGCAAAAACTATACTGGGTTATCATGTTTTTCTGAGCATCAGGAGAAGCTTCTAAGCAGGTTTAAGTTGTCTTACAACCTACTGTGCTAGTCTTCAGTACTCTGCCGGGTCTTACCCTCAACATTAAATGCGTGCTTCCACTTCTTTGGACTTACGTAGACAGGTAGCACGGCAAGGATGTGCCTCTTTCTTAGTAGCTACCACCCCGGGGCAGAGAAAGGGGCTTTGGTGATTGGCCTCCTATCCTGGACAAAATAGGATCTTAGGATCTTATGTTTTCCAGCCATGCTTTGACAGTTCTCAACAAAGTCAAGTCACTAGGCCTTTTCTGTGTGCATGGAACCTTCTGGGACACAAAGGCCTTCACCTTGAGTAGGAAGCAGGCAAATAGAAGTCTTCAACTGTGTCACAACTTTCACTGACAGTTTCTCCTGGCTCAAGTGACCTAAGAAAATTATCATCAGTGGCAGAGCCTTGTTCCTCCATTTTCTTTCTGGCAGCTCCCACCACCCACTCAGGAGAAAGAGCTACTCAATCTGCCTTGACAATTTCTAGAAAGACTTGGGAGCAGCCAGAGTCGCAGCAGAGTGGCCAGGGGCCAAAATGTGAAGGCAGGTAGGTTTCCATCCCCAAAGGGATAGGAGATGGAGGAAGCAGGCAGCTAGCGGCTTTCTTGCCTTGTTGGGATCTTATTAAACCGGGGTGTTTGGGGTCCTGAGACACCATGTCCAAAGCCCCTCTCCTTGTGGCCTGGTTCCCATTTCTGCTGCCAGCACTGACTCAGCACCTATGGAATTTACCGTGTCGGCACAGATTACGCTCGCTTCCCCCAGGTCACTGGCAGTTGGTGGGCAAACCTCCTGGGCAGCCGAGGGTGATGAAACCCAGCAAAACAGCAGGAGAATGGGACTGTGAACCCCCAAGTCCCCACCCCACCCTTCCTTCCTCTCTCAAGGCTAAAAGTCTGGCACGACAAATCACCAGCAACAACAGACTGCAGAGCTTTCCCGGGAAGATGCAGCTGCTCCTGCTCCTGGTGGCCTTTCTCCTACCCCCCAGGGCTGGGGCAGGTAAGTGAGCGTCCCCACCCTCAGAGGCTCATCTCCAACCCATATTCTCTGGAGCCACATTGCCTGGGCACTCTCCAACTCTGTGTATTGGGCACATATTTGAATTCCCAGTTCCTCAGATTTCCCAGTTATAAAATAGGAATAATAGCAATACCTACACCACAAACTTGCTGTGAAAGTCCAATTACTTAGTGTACAGGAAACTCTTGGAATCGCCCTTTGCTCGTGCGTAGGAAAAGCTCTATAACTGTGCTCTCTGAATTCATTCTGTAGCCCATGCGTCATAACCTAGGAGACAAGGATCCAGCAATAACAGCCCCATCAGCTCATATCTAGATTCGTAAAAACCAGCCCCATGCTGGTCATGAGCTGGCCATGAGCTGGACTCAGAGGGATCAGGGACGCTCCCTGAGGGAACTTCAGGGAGAAGCCACTCCAGAGGGCTGCAGACCTGGAGAGCAGAGATCTCTCCACATTGTGAGAGTCTTAAGCGGGCCTTGCCTGGAGCAAGGGCTGTCCTTTCTCTGGGGAAGTGGGAGGGACCCGAGGTCTGGGGCGGGGAGTCAGCAGTGTTTCCTGCAGAACCCTGGAGCCCTCGCTCATAATTTGGTACCCTACAGAGCGCAAGTGTCACCACCAAATCCTCCTTCCCCTGCATCACCTCTCCAGCCCCCCATCTTCTAGCCTTTCTGCAGACCCCAAGCTGGTGCCCTCACTGCTGGTTCAGTCAGCACACAGATAAGTGCTAAATACTTTCTTCCAGGGGAAATCATCGGAGGCCAAGAGGCAAGGCCCCATTCCCACCC
>NW_006494262.1:0-2095 GCF_000325575.1 Pteropus alecto | reverse complement strand
CACAGGGTAATATTGACCACATAGAATAAGTTGGAAGATGTTTTTTACTCTTCCAGTTTTTGAAAGATTGATGTTCATTCTTCTTTAAAAATTTGGTAGATTTCACCAATGAAACCATCTGATGTAGAGGCATTCTTTGCGAGAAGTTTTAAATTACTAATTAAATCTCTTCACTTATTATAGGTCTTTTTAGATTTTCTATTTTTTCTTGGGTCAGTTTCAATTGTTTGTTTTTAGAAAATTTCCTATTTCATTTGGGTTATCTAGTTAGTGGATGCAGAGTTTCTAGTATCCCCTATATTTCTCTAAGGTCACTAGTGAGGTCCTTCTTTTAGTCCTGCTCTAACAACTTTTTTTTTCTTGGTCTACATAGCTGAGGGATTTTCAATTTTATTAATCTTTTTTAAAAAACAACTTTTGGTTTTGTAGGTTTTCTCTAATGTTTGACTAGTCTCTATTTCATTTATTTCTGCTCTAAACTTTATTATTTCCTTGCTTCTGCTTGCTTTAAGCTTTGTTCTTTTTCTCTAGTTTCTTAAAGTGCAAGGATAGGTTATTAATTTGAGATCTTCATGTTTTGTTTTTTTTATTTCTCCACTACTGCCTTCTGTTGTATAAAATATATGTTTACTAGTGTGCTATTTTAATTATCTACCCTTTTTAATGATATATTTTTGATTTATTTTCTTAGTGGTTGCTCTGGGCATTACATTTGACACAGTTTCTCTAAAATTTCTGGTTTAGATTAATATCGACTTAAATTCAATTGATTATAGGAACTTTGCTTATATGTAGCAATGTTCCCTCCATCCTCCTTCATGCTATTATTGTCATAAAAGTCACCTCTTTATATATTATACCACACCAATACCATCTTATAATTATAGGTTTATGCAGTTGCCATTTAAATCTGATATAAAAAAAAAGAAGAACAAAAATACACGGATACTGTCTTTTATATTTAACTATGTGGTTACTTTTACTGGTGGTCTTTATTTCTTCCTGGATATTCGAATATAATGTCCTTTCATTTCACCCAGAAGGACTCCCTTTAGTATTACATATTGGGCTTTTTCAGAGATAGTTTCTATTAATATTTTTTTTCCCCCATATACAGGCCATACTTTCTTATTTCATTATGTGTATCGTTCTTTTGGTTCCTGAAAACTGGACTTTTAAAATAATTTATAATGGCGTTTCCCCGGGAATCTTATCTGCATCCCTCCCCAGATGTGTTTGTTATTTGTAGTAGTAATTGTTCTCGGTGCTGTTTGTTTAGTGACTTGACTTTATTAATTTGTAAAGTCCATATTCTTTGTTGTATGCAGCATCTGAAACCTCCGCTTGTTTAGCTCAGTGGTCAGTTAATGAGTGAACAGCTATCTCCTTAAATTCCTTCAACTAATAAGTCTCCCACCCTCTTGGTGCAGGTATATCTGTGCAAGTTGGGGTACGCCTTCAATGTGTAGGCAGTTTTCAACTCTCCTTAGCCTTCACCTCCTGCTTGGTCAGCCACAGGCGGGGGATTAGGGCCTTCTCAGGTCTTTTCTGAGGATATGCTCAGCCCTGCACACATGCATGGCTTTCTCACTTCCCAGGAATGTGTCGGAGCTTTCCAAAGATGACGTCCGGACATCTCACTTCCCAGATTTTTGGTCAGTTTCTTCTTTGCTCGAACTGGTATCACCACCTCAGGCAGCTAAAATTCTTAAACAATTTCTGATTCTTTTGGAAAAAAATACCCAGGGATAGGAATTTCCTCACTTAATACCTGAGTTAGGTCAAATAAAGACAAGACCTGTGAATGAGACTTTCCCAGGGAGCTGCCAGACAGGAGTGATGATTCTCTGAGGACGGGACTTTGTGGAGAGCTCCAGACCCATCCTGCTCTCTCCAACGGGCACTGGTTTTCACAGCCATCTTGTTTCTAAAGCTGCTGATGTTCGAAGCGACTGCAAAGCTGGGGAGAGGGAGGTGGGAATAGGGCAAATTTAAATGCCACAGAGCTCACTGTTCTAAAGAATTGGTCATTTTTCTTGCAACACTTTGGTTAATTTCCAGAGTTCTGAAATGTTGATTTTTTTTTTTTTTTTTT
>NW_006494261.1:0-2095 GCF_000325575.1 Pteropus alecto | reverse complement strand
TTTGGGGGTAAGGTTAGGACTGTAATCCACGAGTTGTCTCTGGGCAAATGGGAAAAGGGCTAAATACTACATGTTCTATAAATTGTACAGCCTTTTATAAAAAGCAATTTTACTGCACCTCTCAAAAATGTAATTGTACAACCCTATGACAGAGCAACTCATTCCTCTTCTAGGAATTTTTTCTTCAGGAATAGTCATGTTTACAAAAACACATGTTCAGTACTGCGCAGAGTGTAATAGCCCCAAATTAGAAACTGTCCACATTTCCTTAAATAAGGTAATGGCAAAATAAATTTTACAAGCTATACAATAATATACTAGGCAAGAATTAAAAGAATGAATTAGGACTATATTTAGAGACCCAGAAATATGCCTTTTATATCTTGATAAGTAAACCACATAAACATATGGTTTGCAGCTTGCTTTCTTTATACATACTATATGTATATATAGTATATAAAGTCGTATATGCATTTCAGTTAGAGTCCAGTTAGAGATGAAAATCACATCTGTCACTCGAAAGAGTAATTTTAGTAGGAAGAATTATTAACTAATAAATGAAGGTTTACTACTAAAGGCAAAATCCCTCTAGGGTGAGGGAGAGTATCTAAGAAAGGAAGAAATTTGGAAGACTCCTCCCCACCCCACCCAGGTAGGGAATCAGAGCTGGTTGCAGAAGACATGGCTGTGCCCACTGGCGGAAGGGAAGTTCACTGGGCTGTCTTGAGCCAGAGCTTGTCTGTAGTCAGCAAGTGGGAGCCGGTGAGCAGAAGGCTGCCCCCTGGCGTGCCAACAAAATTCTCTGGCTGCTGAGCATCACTGAATCTTCTGCAAACCGCTGGCAGCTGTGCCTTAGGAACTGGAAGAGAAGCACCTTGAACCAAGAAAAGTCCCTTCATCTGCTCTGCCTTGTGTTGTCACTCCAATGCCCTCTACTAACAAAGCCTAAAATTGTGCCAGCTGGCCAGGGAGACATTTTGATACCGTGTAGCTACAGTATCACCAAGCAGGATGAAGGAGAGTGGATTTGGATCTGAGAGGCAATTGATTGATACTGGCACAATATACTGACTCTGCTTTTGTAAAGAAAACGGTACATGTGATATATGTACATGGATGCTACAATATTTGTTCCCACTCATTATGTATTTACTTTGTAAGCAGAACCTGTTCTAAGGATTTTGCATGTATTCACTTACTTGATTTTCAGAATAACCCTCGAATACAGAAATTTTTAATATCTCTATGAATGAGGACACTGAAGCACTGAGCTATTAAGTAACTTGCTCCATGTCACACGGCTCGTAAGTGGCAGAGCAAGAAACATTATGGCTTTATACGCACAGAAAAAAGACTGAAAGAATCCACATGTTAACAGTGGTGACCTCCCAAGGCAGCACTGAAGAGGCTGTGGAGAGGCTCTCACTTTTTAATCAGTGCTTCGAATAAATACAGGGATGAAACGAGTGCTTTTTACTTTGTTTCTGTATTAATGAGTAGGGCTTGGGGCGGGGGGCATTTTTCAAAGAACAAACTAAAATAATGAATAAATGACAACTCCCTGTGCCAGGTAGTAATAAACAAATATTAGATGAGAATGTGAGCACTTTCAGCAGTGGGAGGTAAGCATTCCAGGAGGGAGTGGCAGAGGCCTGAACAAAGCTTTATAAGAGGGTGAGTCACATACTCTGAGTGTTATTTTCCCGTTTACTCTGTGTCTGACCTGAGCTTTGCCTGGTGATCCACACTGAACTTCCTGCCTGCCCTCCCAACCCCAACAGTTTCAGGGAAAAGGTGGTTAATGGCTGCCTGATGGATGACAGCGGACAAGGGAATTAGCATTTATGAAGCACCTGCTCTCTGTAAGGTGACAAGTGCAAGCACCAGTTTATTGCTTTACTCAGCTCCCTACAGCAGCCTTATCAAGTAGTCATCATTTTCCACGTGAAAAGACCAAGGCTCTGCAAAGAAAAGGAAGCAAAGGAAGGTATCTAGATCCTCAGCAAGAGGCAGAGCTAGGATTTGACTTCAGATCTATCTGATCCCAAAGTCCAAGCTCTATCCACCACATCCAGCTGCTTTCCAGATAGTAAAG
>NW_006494260.1:0-2093 GCF_000325575.1 Pteropus alecto | reverse complement strand
CCAGGAGAAGGATGGAGGAAGTAGCCTCTCCATCTGCGAGGGTTTCCAGTGTGTTTCTGCATAACCACTGTCCTGAGTGTACTTAAAAGACTGGTGACCAGCATGAATAACCAACCTCTATTCCTGGTTCTAACCCAGACACTAGACTATCGGTGTGATTGTGGAAAGGTTTAAATCAACAGTCATTTAGGGGGTGTTGATGGCAACACAAGGCTGGCCTCTAGGCTGATTCCCCTCTCCTGTGGGTTAGAGTGGAAACTCATGTGGAAGCAGATGCCGTACGAAGGTGCGCCCTTGCCTATGGCGAGCTGTCATAAATGTCGGGGCGGGCTGAGTGGAGGGAAGGCTAGGAGAGTGGAAAGGAGGGGAAATCAGCTACTCCATACACGTGCGCTGATAGTGGTCCTAAAGCATGGCGACATTTGGGAAAGCACTAAAGTAAAAGTAATGCGTGATGCTGTCATTCGAAAACCTCCTCTGCCGCTCTGGTCATGGGAACTGGGATTAGTAGGCGAGACTCTTGAGAACTGAAAGGGATGCTTCAGATGGGGGTGCTTCCTGGGCCTTTCTGGGGAGATGGTGACTCTTTGTCTCCTGTTTAGGAAGAAGACACGTGCAGACGAGACTGGTTGAGCCTCGAGCTTCATCACTCAACAGCGGGGACTGCTTCCTCCTGCTCTCTCCCCATTACTGTTTCCTGTGGGTAGGAGAGTTTGCAAATGTCATAGAAAAGGCGAAGGTTGGTACCTGAAATATAACAATAGTTTAGTTAAGCATCTCATTTATACACCAATCGAATGTTCTCCTAGTCGCTGGATGGTTACAAAGCTTCTCAATGTGCAGTGTTTCATTCGCGCGAGAAGGGGTAGATAGCGGTTATTTTCCTGAATGTCTCTCAAACAGTCTTTTATTAGGTGCTTAAGTGGAATGTTTTAGAAGAATTATGACCTCTTCCTCCAGATTTAAGTCCTGGATTTGTTCTCACTCTTGTGTAAAAAAGAAACTGGCATGTGGCTTCACAGCCATTTATCCCAGATACCTGTGAAATTCTGCTACAGACTTAATGAATGAGAATCTCATGAGGAAAAGCCCGGAGAACGGGTATTTTTTTTAAGCTTTCCAAGTGATCTGCCGAATTCGAAGACTGAGAACTACTGCTCCAAAGAATTGATACTCCTGGTCCTTAGTTATATTTTCTTGACTTCGTTGAAAATGCCCAACAACCAGTGCCTCGGTCGCCTTGTGGTCACAAGGTTTTCCTTTCAGACACACACGATTTCTGGTCTCTGATTTCAGCGTGTGCCACCCCACCTGGCCATAGGCTTGTCTGCTCACACAATCGTGTTCCTCCCTTTTCTCAGGCCTCAGAACTTGCAACTTTAATCCAGACAAAGAGGGAACTGGGTTGTAGAGCTACTTACATCCAAACTATCGAAGAAGGGATTAATACACATACTCATGCAGCCAAAGACTTCTGGAAGCTTCTGGGTGGCCAAACCAGTTATCAGTGTAAGTTTACTGTATTTCAGAGGATGAGAAGCTTGAATGTTCTTTGTCCTACCCCACTTCATCCTTCCGAAGCAGCCACTTTCCAGCGTATAATTTAATGCCCTCTTACCATTCATATCCCAAAGCTGCTGGAGACCCGAAAGAAGATGAGCTGTATGAAACAGCCATAATAGAAACAAACTGCACTTACCGTCTGATGGATGACAAGCTTGTTCCCGATGACGACTTCTGGGGGAAAATCCCAAAGTGCTCCCTTCTGCAATCAAAAGAGGTACAGTGAGTGAGATGAGCGCCGTGCATAGGGCTGTCCAGTAGAATAGGTAGTAAGTGCCCCATGAACGTTAGCCAGTGTCCGCACCATTGTGGAATGGTGACATCTTCTGAAAGGATGTTTATTTGTGATTTCAAACCATTACTGTCATCTTAAATACCGACATAGATTCAGAATATTGTTCAGCGGAGGTTCATCGAATCATTCAAAGCTTTTCTATTTCACACAAAATGTCTATGTTACTTAGTTCCATCTCTTGATTTTTGTATAAATATTAAATAAAGTATTTTTCAGTCCTTAAGTTTCAGGATTA
>NW_006494259.1:0-2090 GCF_000325575.1 Pteropus alecto | reverse complement strand
TAACCAATGTCACCATAAAAAATAAATTAAAAATAAATAAAATAAAAATAAAAAATTCTTTATAGATATTTCCTTCACTTGTTAACAATTTTAAAAGGACATGATATCTTTTACCTGTAAAGCTTGCTTCAGTTTTTCCTGAAGGACTTTGTTCTCAGTTTCCAGAGTCCATGCTACTTCCTAGGATATAAGGGAGGAGGGGGGTATTCACTTTTGGTACTTTCATTTTTATTAATTTAATGTTAAAATTATTACCTTTCTAAAATCTATATATAACCATGATGATTATTTGAGCATACACATTTATTGCACACTTCCCAGGCATGAGGGTGGGTAATTTCTGTAGCTATAGCTTCTTATTGTATTGATTTTTCATAGGTAAACTAACTTTAAATCTACCAAATTGCAACTACAGTAAATTAAACATTTAATTTTTCCTTTTCTCTAGGCTTGAAATATTTAAAACACAAACATTTCAAATTTCATAAAAAGCAAATTTACTCTTAACACAAAATAAACATAGTTCTGACTTTGTGAGAATGAGTGGATTCTATTACACATGAAATATCTCAAATATTCTTCATCAGATACAAGGCACTTTGAAAAACCATACCTAAAGTTCCCAGTTCTGTTTCTGGTATAGCAGGGAAAATTCCTACTGGACAACCCTGCCACACATAACAACCATAAACTATGAACAAAATACAAATATCAACCTGGAAAGCAACCAAGAGTAGGTAGATTCTTGAGAGAAGATGACACTGGAAGAAGGAAAGAGTCCTAAGTAATATTCTTATTTTTATTTTTTTATTTTTTGGCTTCTAGTCTTGAGGCCAAACCCTATCTGAGTTGGGCATGGCACCTAATAGCTGATATAAAGCCTGAGATTTTAGATCTTAAAAACCAAACAGCAGAGTTCAGGGCAATCACAGCCACTGGAAAGGTTAGGGGGGAATCACAAAAAGAAGAGAGACAGATACAGGAAGCCCCAAATTATTTTATAAACTCTGCCTAAATCTCCCTCTGACCCCTGAACCACATAGGCAAAAGGAAGATTCTAATTAGTCCGGCAAAAGATTTTTTTTTAAGTACAATTTGAGTTTTTGTCTAAATACAGAATCTTTATTTTGCATCCAATCCTGTTAATTATATATTAAAGCAAGACAAATGAACAAAAGTAATATTGATCATTGGAAGAATATAGCAAAATCCAGACTTTCAACATGAAATTCCTAATATCCAAGATAAAATTTAGAATCACTTGACATTTGAAGAAATAGGAAAATTAGACTTACTCTTAAGATAAAAGAAAACCTACAGATTAATCCTAACACAGCCCAGATTTTAGAATTAGCATATGAGAATTTTAAAGCAACTACTATAACAATATCCAAAGTAAAGGAAAATATACTCGCAGTGAATGTAATTGTGGAACTATCAGCATAGAAATAAAAACTATAAAAAAATAGACAAATGAAAATTGTAGTCCAGAAAAATATATCTGGCTAAAAAAAGGAGCAGATTGGATATTACAGTGTAAATTGTCAGACCATTTGAAGATACAACAATAGAAAATATCTAAGACAAATAAAACAATGATTGGGAAAAAATGAAGAGACTAAAAAACATTTGGAATAATATCAAATATCTAACATATAATTGCATTTCCATAAGGAAAAGACAGCAAGGGAATGGAAGAAAAAGTGCTTCAAAAATTAGTTGAAAATTTCCAAAACTTGGTGAAATTTACATACTCTAGATGCTCAGCAAACCCCGTGTTGATGTATATATAGAAAATCATGCACACAAAATTTAGAATCAAACTGTTGAAAACCAAGTAAAAAGAGAACATCTTGAGAGCAAAGTATGATGACGTTCAAATGAAATGATCATTTGAATGACTACTTCTCATCAAAAAAAAATAAAGTTCGAATGAAAATGGAAAAACATCTTAAAATATAGAGCAAATATTCTACTTCTGAAACAGAGTTATTTTAAGAAACAAAGGAAAACTTTAAATCTACATTTTTATTCTCATTGAAATTGTAGAGGATGTGGTATCTATAAAAACAGAAACAGGTAATAATGGG
>NW_006494258.1:0-2091 GCF_000325575.1 Pteropus alecto | reverse complement strand
CCCCCCACTCCCCTTTCAGAGAAGACCAGACTGTGGCCTTCGTAGGGCACCTGCAAACACGGCCACCTGGGCAGGAACCATGTGCCTTCACCCAGGGGGAAAAAAGAATTCCCTTCAACTTCCTTCAATTAACTCCCAAAATTATTCATCATAAAAGATTCCACAAATGATTTGGAATGATGTTTAATAATTGATAGCAATTCCTCCTAATTAGTTAGAAATTAATCTACTCACAGAGGTGTTTACTTATGGGCTTTCTGGGGGCCTCTCTTTGCTTTTCAATACTTTGGGGTAAGTCACTGCAAAGGTTTTAGCAATTTCCAAACTGTATCAGTTTGTCAAGTTGTATAACCTTTGGTAAAACACAATGAATAGAAGCAGTGCCTCTGTTTTCCATCAAGAGATACAAATTAGCAAGAGATACACATTAGCAACGGGGCCTTCCCCAGCATGACGGCAAGAGGTCCAGGCCATTGATAAGGAAAAATGAATGGAAGAAGAGCATGGTGCCCTACTGAGTCTTCTCGCTGCCCCTTGGCTGCACAAGAGGCACCCAAACCTGGACTCGCGTTGTAGTCACCTGTGGAGCTTTTCAAAGCGAGACCTGGGCCACTCTCAGGATTAGAGTTTCTCGGGTGTCATCCTGGAAGTCCTGAATTCTTGATAGCTCCTCCCCACCCCCGCCGCCACCACCCCAAGTGATTGACTGTGCATCCTGCTTGGATGTGCCACAGGCTGGGAACATCTCGAGTCCCACCGGCGCCCAGCCGGCAGAGCCACCATCTGTGCAGTGGGGCGACCATCTTGCAGATTCTCTCGTTTGCAAAGCACGTGAAGATTCGGTCCCTCTGTGGCTCCAAGGGAAAGCGACGGGCGTCCTTGTTGTCTGTTCTGGGTGGGGGCTGCTCACTGCAGGAAACGAGATTCGTTCCAGCTCATCTGGGTACGGAATTCCCTTCTCTCTCCGACTTGAATCATTTCTAAAGACTTGTTGGGTGATTTAGAAAGTTCTTTTAAGTAAAACTCAGATTCCTGGGGGCCGGGCCTGCAGGGTTTGAGTAAAATGGCCCTGTTGATTCGTAGAGAACACCCATTCTTTTGGTGACTACGCTCCATCCCATCTGTGTGCTTTGCTGGATGATTCTAGAACTTTCCCCCTCCATCAAAGTCACCCTGGGGCCGAGAGAGCTGTCCTTCGATTGCCTTTGTTTTGAAACAACACAACATGCTCTGTGGGACCAGAGTGGACAGCCGAAAGGGGGCCGGGAGAGCACGCTCTGCGAAACAGACTCAGCCTCTCAAAGGCGGAGCGGTTGGCACACCTCACGGTGCCCACGCTCGCACGCACGCCCTGCAAGGCCCCTGCGCCCGGGGAAGGCTGCCACGGGAGAAAAAAAAAAACCCGAGGAATGAAGAACACATGTCATTCTGTTTTCCTGTTCCTAGTCCAGGACTCCCTGTCCCTGAGGCCTGCTAGGAGAGGGGAATGTGACACAGGGTGACCCCTGTCTGGGTGTGCCCAAGACTGGGGGCTCCCCTGGGATGTGCTGAAGCCAGTCCTGGGCAAACTGGGATAGCGGGTTGTTCTCCATCCCAGGGCCCTCCGCGATGGGCTCGTGCCATGTCCTTATGGACATGTGTCCCCTACTCAGGGCAGTTTGCACACCTCATAGGAAGAAGGCGTAACCACGGCAACCAGACTGGCCACCACCATAGCCGCCTCTGGGCCATTTCTGGCGGTCGCTGCCTGGAACCTCAGAGGGCACCTGAACTCAGCTCCGCCCGCGTGCCAGCCTCCAGCAGCCCTGCAGGGTCACGCCGGACAGGAAAAGCGGGGTTGGCAAAGGGCAGCTGGCGACAGGGGGACTTATCCTCCTGTGTGTTTGGTTTTTTGTAGGAAACAAATCTTAAAGTTCTTGGATGCGGAAAAGGACATTTCCGTCCTCAAGGGGACCCTGAAGCCTGGAGACATCATTCATTACATCTTCGACCGAGACAGCACGATGAACGTGTCCCAGAACCTCTACGAGCTCCTCCCCAGAACCTCCCCGCTGAAGAACAAGCACTTCCGGACGTGCGCCATCGTGGGCA
>NW_006494257.1:0-2082 GCF_000325575.1 Pteropus alecto | reverse complement strand
AGGGAGGGTATGTCCCAAGGTTATCCATCCTGCCTCCACTAGGCCTTTGTTTTGTTTTTTGTTTTTTTGGTTTTTTGGGTTTTTTTCCCTCATGCCACCTGGAAGGAAGGGGGCAGCCCAAGGCAATCTATCCTGTCTTCTGCCTTTGTTCTGTTTCTCACAGAGCGAAAGCAGGGAGAGGGTTGAGTAAGGGACAAAGGAAAAATTCCAGAGCCGGATCCTGGAGTAGAGAGGAAAGGTCCCTAGGCTAACTATCCTGCCTCATTACCAGCTAGGCAGCTGTTCACCCATAACCTTAATTATGTGTTCCAGTTGGCACGTAATTTTCACCAGAGTTTTGGAAGCCCGAACATAAAAGTGACTTGCAGATGATTTTCAAACCCACAGCCCTGTGAAATCTAGTATATCAAAGTTTAAAGTTTAAAACCCTTTGATATACTAAAACTCAAAGTCACTATGTTTAATTCCCAGCTAGAAAGGAAAAAGGAAAGTGAGTTTAAACAAATGAACATACAAACAGTCCATAATATAGTTTGTGATTTGAACCCATATCTGAACCTTTCTTTGAACCATTTTTTACTACTTCCATCCCATATGCAACAAAATTATTTTCCATAGTCGTCATGAATAGCAACAAGTAATAAAAAATGGTCAGTAAAGAACTGTAGTCAGTGATTCAACTTTGGGTAGACTCACGCCAGTAAAAAATGATCGGACTGAGTCGATTTCAATAAAACTAAAATGTTTATAAAAAGTACGATTCAGTCAATTACAAAATTATACACCACTGATGTAATGTTTCATTTTCTTGATTCATTCTCGAGTTTTAAAACAAATAATTTATAATTACAGAAGACAGTAAATTTTAATTTAAAAATTTTATTCAAAATCAACAAACTATTTTATGAACAAAACTTTGCACTTACTAAACAAAAATTTGACGCCTCACAGTTTGCACTTCTTTAAATTTCAGTATTTTAAATTCTGAATACAAACAAAAACTCTAAGGAGTCACATGGAATGACAGAGCTGGAGATTCAAGTTCTGCTTTGTCGTCTTTACAATCACTGTGCTGCTATCATTGTTATTCTGAATCTACTTAGTTTATTAAAACATCTTACTTCTTACTTCAGAAAAAAACGGTTGAGAAAATGAGCATTAGACATGGTCCTGTATATAAAAGAAGTTGGTACATGCTTCAAGTTGGTACGTGAAGTTGGTAATAATCACAGAGACAGCTGGTACCACAATCGTGTGCATTCACAATGAGATTTCAGAGATTCTTTTGGCCGGGGTTGAAGGACTGAAGGTAGCATCTGCATTTTTGTGGTCCATCTTTTTATTTATGCCTTACTCAGAGTTCCATGCAGAAGTTTATTGAGGTTCCTTCCATCTTTTTCCTATAGATTTTATCAAATCTCTCATTCTGAGCCACAGTGAAGTGGCTTTTCCAATCTCCCACAGTTCCTAGAAAAAGAAAGGGATGGGAGTATCACTCTCTGATTGAATAAAGTTCTGGTGGGCTGAATAGAGTGCCTCACCTCCACTTTCCTTTCAATGGATATCTGTCCACTTGTAGCTCTCTGCTTGAGAAGTAGCCCTACGATGCTGTGTAGGGTGTGGGCTCCTAAATTGGGAAGACAATTGACCCTAAGGAGCTGGTGACCTGGCCCCAAAACTTCACACGATGGACTACTACACAGACAGAGAAAAGAATAAACTACTGATACAGAGCCACATGGAGGAACCTCAAAACATTACATTGAGTAAAAGACACCAGACACAAGAAAGAACACATTGTATGATTTTATTTATATAAAATCTAAGAACAGGCAAAACCAATCCGTAATGATAGAAATTCAAAAAGTGGTTGTCTCTGTGAGTAAAGATTGACTGAAAAGGGGCACGAAGAGAAACCTCTGGGGTAATGAAAATGTTTAATATCTTGATTGGGGTGCTGGTATTACATAGGTATATTTATCAAAACTTATTGCACCGTACCCTTAAAAGCTGTGCATTTTTGTATGTAAACTACATAGCGATAAAAAAGACTTTGGGGAGAAATACGAATGAGATAGTTTT
>NW_006494256.1:0-2092 GCF_000325575.1 Pteropus alecto | reverse complement strand
TGAGGCAGTCAGAACCTCTGGGCTGCTGTGGTGGCTCCTCAAACACCAGGGCCCAGACCCTTCTAAATTACAGCTATATCGACGTCAGCATGGAAGGAAGTGATGAAATACTCCTCCCAAAAGGCTGAAATACTGCATCGGCTTACTCATTCACATGGCCACGCCTAGGTGCAAGGGCCACCGGGAATGCTGTTTGTTCCAGGTTTTTATGGGCTCAGCTAAAAGCACTGATTCATTAATCAGGGGGAAAGGAGGACCACGATTATCAGAGATCAATTACCGCTCTTTGCCCAAAACAGAGTTTGGCTTTTGTGCGTGCGCTTTTTTGTTTAGGCGTTTCTACTGCTTCGTTTGTCAGCTGATTGAGTAAAGAAGGCACGTCGGATGCAGGAGAGCAACAGTCCGAAGTCTCCAACATCCTGAGAAGGATGAGGGGCTAAGACTCAGGACCTAAGCAAAACACACCTTCCATCACTTGCAATTTCGAAGGACCAAGATGAGACAGTGCAGATGTCGCTGAGTTTTAATATTTAAAATTACATCAAAGATGAAAGATTCCCAACTGATGGCATCTATTTTTTAGGTGACGTTTGAAGCAAGGTCAGCTTGGAGTAAACTCAAGTTTCAGAAGAGAGAAGACGTGGACTTTTTTCTTGTCTTGGAGCTCCAACTTCGGAGGAAACTCAGAGCTTCGAGGCAGTGATAGGAGTCTATCTAAGGCACGGGGATTTTATTCTTAAAGCAAAACCGAGGTCAGCCAGGGTCAGACCACATTAGCCAAGTACAGCCACTGGCACAGGTTTGGGGAAGGTAGATGGTTGAGTCAGTCCAAGGCTGGGGTTTGCCAGGCAGGTACTAAGAGAGGCCAGAGAGTGAGAAGTTATCACAGAAATAATTCTAACGATGACCGTCACTGTTATCATCATCAATCCCTGTTCCAATCACAGCCGTTCACTCAATGTCGTATTTGCATAGGGCGCTTTTGACTTATCGGGACTGATATTTTGTAGCTTCTCTTTGTTTTTGTAAAAATCTTTTTTAACATTCATAGGATGTATTTCTGTACATATAAAATGGTTCCTAATTTAAGCCCGTTTGCCCGATTGCTATGACTTCTCCCTCTGAAGAAAAATAGTCCTACCATTTACTCACAAATCTTTTCCTGCTCACGTCATACTCTGGATAATGAACGATTCTCGAAATCTGTCTCAATGGAACAGCTGTCCCACCTCGAATGTTCCAGTCCTGGTATAGATTCAGTGGCCCTTAGCAGGCTGCTTGGGGGTTAATTTGTATTTCCAGTGGCTCTTCTGCTCCTGAAGGCATTTTCTCAGGAAACTGCATTCCTAGGTCGATATACCTGGATGGAAACAAATGCCATTTTTGGTACCAAAATACGTTCAGCGCTGTGTTGTTGAATTTTTATATGAACATTAAAAGTCAATTTTTAAAGTAAGCCACGGGAGCGAGAACCTGGCAATTCCTTTTAGCGTTATTCTGCGGGAAAGGCCACCCAAACTGTAAAAGGAATTTACACCTACCTTGTGATATGGAGTTAGCGGTAAACCGAAAGGACAACAGACAATTGCTGGCCCTTCATTTTCTGATTTCTAGCCCTTCATTGTGTTATTCCACAGTGGTCTGCCATGACATCTTGGACGTCTATACTTTTGAACTATTTCCATGCCATTCTTTATTAATTTCCTAGGAACTGTAAAGAATACCCAGACCTATCCTTGTTTTGTTGGTGATGAAATTTGACAATGAGACGATTATATTTCCAAATATTTCTGTAAGAACAGTATCTCAAATTTCCAATGTTATTTTGTATTCGATTTCTGATTTCCAGACTACGTGCTTAATTTATGGTCATCTGCACAAGGTGGAAAAATGAGCCCTTGGTTTCCAGCTCTGCTTGCTTGTCACCACACTGTACAGAATAAACAGTAGAGCAAAGTCCCTGTGACATAGCGCCACTAGCCCCTCCAGACACAGGTTAGGTCACCGGAACTTGAGAGTAACCCGGGCCACAAACTGTCCTTTCCTTGGGCTCATAAAATAAGTAAAATATGTATGTGTGTGTGTGTGTATG
>NW_006494255.1:0-2043 GCF_000325575.1 Pteropus alecto | reverse complement strand
AAGAAGAAGAAGAAGAAGAAGAAAACAACAAAAAAAAGCGGCGCGACCTTCTCCGGGACAATTGGCCACATTTCCTTCTGGGCCTGCCTGAGCCAGGCCTGTCCTGAGGCCCAGCTGCTCCTCCCTTCAGTGGCTTCCTAACCGAAAACCTGGTTTCCCTTTTATCAATCTATTCTTCGCTGACCCTAGTCACTCAAGCTCCCTGGAGAAAATCGGGAAGACCGCTACCATGATGGAATGGAAACCACCGTCCCATCACCCAAGGACGACCGTTAATAATGATTGGTGATGGCGAGCATTTGCCTGCCATCTTGCTCCCCGGCAAATGTCATCAGTTTGCATCCAAAAGAATCTTATAAAAGATTTTTTAAAAAGAAGAAAACAAAAAAGGCTTTGTGATAAGTCTCTTCGGCGGTTTTCTCACCCATAAACTTCTACTATAAACACTATGAGATTCACATTGCGTTGTGACTTTGACATCTTTTATCGAAGTCAAATTTTCAGCATGGAGCAGCCCTGCTAAAATCATTTCAAAACACCTGAAGTTTTTGACTCATCTCTGTCCCTAAAAGTATGAGTCGTCTCAGAGAGTGAGAAATACTGTATTTTGTAACCGAGAGAGCCAGCGGGAATAACCCCTGACTCCTGTGCCAAAGGGAAAAGGCATAGCGTTACCTTCTTGAGGACAGGAGCTATAGTTTTTCTTCTTCCGGTTTTTATTATTTTCATTTATTTCTTTTTATTTTCAATTTATTTATTTGTTTGTTTGTTTTTGCTTAGCATTGTATTTTCGATGTATGAAGTCCACTCGTTCTGTCCTCCGGCATCTTGGCCTTGTTGTCTGTCCCCAAGGCGAGGGCCGGCTGCTCCCTGGGCTCCTGTCCCGTGGGGCTGGGAGTTTAGGAAACCCCCTGAGAAGATCTGTCATAGAGTCACTCCATTATTTTTACCTCAGGCTATGCAAGGAAATTCTTCTGATCGTTGTCATTTGGGAAAACAGAGAAAAGACAACAGAAAGAGAGAGCGATCATCCTCGACCCAGCCACTTTCAACATGTTTTGCAATCCCGTTTCATTTTTACACCCTTGTGACCCCGCAGTCTCCAATATGGGATTCTGACGTTTTAAGGGCTGACAGTGGGTAATGCGTATATTTCCCTGAAATTCGACTTTCCCTAAACTCCCGCACGTGCACCTTCCGCCACTCCCACCCTGTTTTCGAAATATGAAAAGTAATGAACGCTAGGACAAACTATTCGAAGAAATCTACGCCCACATTTTAGAGAGTTTGCTTGCAGGGATTCCTTACCGGTTGACACACGTTGCCACGGTCCTTTGGACGGGAACACGGGCCAGGGCCTGCGTCATTGCATCCTGAGAGTGCCGCTAATTTTTTAAGTGTTGCGGAGCTGAGAGGTGAAAACTACGTCCTTTTTCCTTAAAAACAACTTTTAAAAATTATTCGCGAGATTCGATATCCGTTCGTGTACGGAAGACCTATGCATCTGTCTCTGTGTCTTCCTCACGTAAAACGGATTGATGAGAATTCGTGTTAGGAGATTTCGTTAATTTTAAAATGAGGATTGGAGAAAATGAGGAGACGGAGACGCGGGCATTCGAAAACAAAATGCAGCTAGATAGAAGCGAAGTTAGTTCGCTAACTCCGTGTCGCCTTTCCCTGTTATCGTTTCATACCGATAACAAGGATACTCCTCATCCAGGGCTTCGGGTCATGTCTAATCGAGAACTGTGCCACTGGCCTGTCCAAACAGGTGATCCAAGCTATGATCTAGGACGGAAGACCGAAGAACAGACTGCCCCTTCAACCCGCCGCCGGGGACTTCTTGGCTCAATTTCCTGCACCTTGCTTGCACATCCCTGTTCATTCCTCTCCGAAAAGAACCGGCTGGCGACGAACGGAGTTCACTTTGTCCGGGAGTTCATCTTCTCTAAGAGGAGACAGTGTAAAATAATCAAAACAGACCCCAGGTTTCCTTGCTTCAATCTATGTCCCTTTAAAAAGGTTTCTTTTTCGCTTCGCTTC
>NW_006494254.1:0-2082 GCF_000325575.1 Pteropus alecto | reverse complement strand
TGTATTTAAATCATAACACTCCCTCCACCCAAAGCATCGCATTATTATTCATGGAGGGCGAATGTGCTTGTTAAGAGCAAAGGGGATGCGTCAGAGAAACCCTCATCATGGGGCTGTGTCACTGAACCATTACGCACTTTGGGGGGTTTCAAAATGGTAACATCCACGGACAAAGCTACCTTATGCCTTGGTGACAAAAGTATTAATGCCAAAAAAGAGTGCGTTGTATCTTTCGTTTTTAATGACACTGTAATTGTAGGAATGCCATTTTTAGACGGTTGCTCAATTTCCCCCATCATCAGTTGCAGGTAATAGGGAGGCAGATGTTTGCACTGGAGGCTGTGGGTTCAAATCCCCCTTTGCACAGGTGGATCCAGACATGCTACTGGATTAGGTTTAACTATCAGGACTGAGTGTGTTAGTTAGTTTCTTGGTTTTTTTGTTTTGTTTTGTTTTGTTTTTGCTTTGGAGTTGTCAGAAGTATGTCTGCTGCTTCCGGATCCGTTGGTTGTTTTTCTAGAAGTTCGTTTACATTCACACAGGGCTCCTGACCTGAGTGCTTCTGAAGATGTTGCAAAGTATTGAACTGAGATGTCTTCCCCCTTTTTAGTGAATCTAAACTTAAAATTGGCACCAGGCTTCTGTATGGGGTAAGAATGATTACAGGAAATGAAGACCTGGATTGGAGCCTGGAATCTGCTTCCTCCCTCCTGTGGCAAGTGAATATTGAATGTGGTCTCACTAAGCACTTTCTCTGGCCACGGTATTTTCTTCTCTGCCGAGAACGGGATTACAAGTACAAGAATTCCTGTAAAGCTATCTTTGTGGTTCGGGTTTTATTTTGTTGTTATTGACACTGGGTCTGGTGGCGGGATTGGGGGATTTGTTTCTTTCTTCCTGTGTTACTTTTTGTTTCTGTGACTTTATAAGCTCTCCGAATTTTCTCCTACTTTAAATTTTGATTTTGGTGCCTGGTGTTCATGGTGTTCAGTTGAAGTCAGAATCGTACCTCCAGTGTTCCCGTCCACTTGGGAGAGGCAGGTGAGGGAAGCTTAGGGGAGGGAGTAGGGCTTGGGGGCCAGCTGACCCTGGTTTGAATCTTGGTGATTCAGACTCTCTGGCTGCAGGTCCTTGGGGGTGGTTGCAGACTTAATTTTTCCGCTGTAAAATAGGGACTGTGAGGGTTAAATGTAGTGCTCTATGGGAAGCCCTGGCACATATGGATGCACCAAGAAATCTTAGGTTCCTTCCCCTCAAAAGTGAGCTGTTACCTTCTCCATCTCTCTCCCCAATAATCTTCGTTCGCCCCACACTGGAGAACACAAACTGACCTTACCTAGCTCGCGTTACTCCAGCCTCCTTCATATACCCTTTTCTCATGTGTCACCATGTTCATGGGTGGCTGGCGCCGTGGGGGCGTGTGTGTGATCAGGGGCACGCGGAAGCAGATGGAAGCGCCAACCCCGATCACCAGTCGCGTGGCCGTCCCCCGTTACCGCTTCTTGTCCTGCGGTGCCGCACACCGTCCCGAGCAGACAAGCCTCCTCTCCCGTCTCAGCTCTCACCAGTTTGTGTCCCAGTTTGTCAAGTGATGGCACCCATCTGAGCCCCCCTTTCCTCTAATTTACCACCGTGGGTTCCTATGCATTGGGCACCTAAGTGGTTAATAGTCATTGCCAACTAAAGACCTGTGAACTGAGGGGTGCATTCTTCCCAGTGGGGCTGTTAGCACATCAAAGGGGTGTCTCTAAAAACCTCACTCCATAGCATATGTGAGGGGGGAGAGGGAGAGTGATTAAGCGTCATTTGTCACCTAGCTCAGCTCAATAGAAGAGAACAAGAACAATCTAACTAAATTTAAATGACTAAAGCTGTGGCTTCAGCAAAGATTTCAGGAATCTGGGCCTCAGTCTCAGTCTCAGTCGGATCTGTGTGAAAATGAGGGCGGTAGAAACTTTTGCGGAGACAGACCTTTCAAATTCGTTATATACGTGATATCGTCACAGCTCCAGGTTTCAAAAACCAACAACAAAACAACACTTCCCAATCGCCATATGAATGACCTTTGTGAATTTGGGATGG
>NW_006494253.1:0-2032 GCF_000325575.1 Pteropus alecto | reverse complement strand
GTGTGCGCGCGCGCGCACGCAAGAGAGAAACGGCCATGAGCAGCTGCCTCAGGATCAGTTCCGTGTGTCTTTGATCGTTTGCCAGAAAACGTATGAGAATCGTAAGGGGGAGTGAGCAGCGGAGCTTCGGTGGTGTGTGAGAGCACCTGTGAACGTCAGGTAAATGGGACCCGCAGAGACCTCAGACCGAGTACCGAGGGCAGGGATTTCACTGCGTAACTCAGTGAGTACCGGGCACATGCCAGACACGATAAACGGCACGAAACACGCGCCACGACGTAGACTAAAACCGCTAAAACTCAAAAAGTCGTGAGCGAAAAAAGACACATCGCCTTAAAAGGAGCAGGGATAAGCCGTTCCGCTGCATCCTGGCTGGGAATGATGATTGCGAGACGGCCACGGAAGGCGCCTTCCAAGCGTTGAAAGAAAGTGACAGCCAACCTAGTGTTCTGAACTCGGCAAAAGATGTCCTTTAAGAAGGACAGGAGAGACATTCTCAGACCAACGGAAACGGACAGTAAGGCGTCGCCCGCAGAGCAGCGCTGAAGGCCGACGCGCAGGGCCTCGCGGGGGGACGGCGGTCCGGAGCAGCGGCGGGAGCGAAGAGCATCGACGAGGCAGAACCGGTGGGAAACACTGTGACACCGAAACACGCGTCTTCTGAGAGACGCGAGGGAGGCGTGACCCCGGGTCAGGCGCCTTTAAACCTTTGCGTTGGCAGAGCAGGCGAAGCCGCTCGTCTGGATGAGACTGCAGGTTTCCTCAGCTGAGAGAGGGGTGTGCCTGGAATGGTTCGAAAATAACCCGAAAGGGAGGAAAGAAACGAACAGAATAGGATGGGAAAATGAAAAGCAAACAAGATAATGGCTTTACACCCGAAATGTGATTACCTTGGATGTCAATGGACAAATGATTCGTTAAAGCAAAGATTGTCAGGCTGGTCTCGAACACACCATGTTGCTTATAAGTGAGAACCATGAGATACGAGGATACAGGAGGAGTTAAAGGATGCTACAGTGAACTCCGGGAATCTAAGCAAAGGTAGTTGATAGTCCATGTATGTCC
This sequence comes from Pteropus alecto, assembly GCF_000325575.1. NCBI lineage: Eukaryota > Metazoa > Chordata > Mammalia > Chiroptera > Pteropodidae > Pteropus > Pteropus alecto. Next base: position 967 of record NW_006494253.1, on the reverse strand, counting down.
CCCAGGCTGCATGCCATCATTGTCTTATAGTTTTGTGTGACGTACATCATAAACTCAACATATACGCTGCTTTGTTCTAAATAGTCACTTGCCTTAGCTCAGGTCACCATTACGAAATACCATAGGTGGCTTTTGAACAACAGGAATTTACTCCTCTCAGTTCTGGAGGCTGAAAAGTCCAAGATCTAGGGGCCAGCAAGGTAAGTTTCATTCTGAGGCCACTTCTCTTGGCCGATAGGTGGCTGCCCTCGCTCAGTGTGATCACGGGACCTCTTCTTCGTGCCTGAGAGCGGAGGGCAAGGTCCCTGGCGTCTCTTACAACGGCGCTGATCTGATCATGGGGACTCCCCTTTGGCTGAAGTAAAGCGGTGGCACTAAGTGAGAGCGCGATGGTGGCTGTCCCCAGGCCAGGATTGACAGCAAGAGTTGCCGCCAAGGAATTGGACTCCCTAGTGTCGCCGAGAACACGATTCCAGAATCGCAGACCCAGGGGTGGTACTGAGCTGCTAAGGGACAGGAAGTACAATTAGTACCACGGGCGGGCTGAAGTGGCAACAGCAGCCTTGCCATACGGGGCTCTGTGGCCATGGCTAGTAGACCAGGGGTTCTTATGCGTGAGGTCGACGGGTAGACGAGAGAGCACTGTTTGGTTTTAACCCCAAATGGGGGCCGGTGGGCTTGAAAGCCCACTGGAGTCATTTCCGCGGCCCCGGAGTTGGTATGTGGGTGGTTGTACCTAATGTCGGTTCTCCGACCTGTGACAAAGGGCCAGGCGAAGCCCCTGAGACAGCTGCCACAGGTGCCTGTAGCAGGTCAGGTGCTGTAACTTGAGGACTTAAAACAGATTAATGTCACCTTCAAAGACAAATACTGTGGCGTGCTGGTCTCCATCACATCTCTGTCCAGAGCACCAGGCTGGCCCTGCAAAGCCAGGTGGTCACCACGGATGATAGCGGGCGGCTCAAAA
>NW_006494252.1:0-2089 GCF_000325575.1 Pteropus alecto | reverse complement strand
AAAAAAAAAAATTTATGCTATTTCAGTGTAATGAATCACCAATATTTAGAAGGGCATGTAGATTCAGAAACATAGGGTTGTAAAAGATGCTGTAAATAGGGTGACCCTATAATTTATTTTCCAAAGAAGACACTTTCAAAATGGGGCACAAATAATAATTACACTGAGGCAACAGCATAAATTGAGACTTTCCTGGACTAACCAGGACTTAAAGTTATCCAAAATGTAGAGAAAGGATCAAGGGACTTAGGAGTGAGTCTACAACTCTGTCCGCATGCAGTCGTGTGCCGAAGAAATAACATAGGAAGTCCTCAGAAGGTTGTACCCTACTGACTCTGAGTTTATGCTAAATGCCAATACCTCAGATGCTTTTCATACCTAATTTAATTACTTCATCTACCAAAGATTTAGAATATTTGGGGATAGAGGTATGATACATTTTAACCAGTCTATATAAACCTCCCCTAGCCAATTATTCGTATGGTCTTTCACCAAACCCTGGTTAAGCACCAAATACAATTAGGTTAGGAATCGGGGCTCAGAGCTAGGTAGTTACAAAAATGAATAAGACATATACCTCCCTTCAAAGAGTCTGTGGGCTAATATGTGAGATACATGAAACCAAGAAATTACAATGCAATACATTCAAATGCCAAAAGCACATATTTCTCAAGAGGGCAAACATGGCTAGTTAAAATTCTTGAGGCTGCTAGCATCTCTCATTGCACTATGGCATCTTGTTTTGTGATGTGAAACCCAGGTAAATTTCGCTCTTGCCTGCCTCGTTTTTCTTACTGAGGTCTATTTGTGTCTTAGCTCACAACATGTACTTAAGATTTATAAAATTACATGTATTTAAATTTCTTCCATAATTCAGGTTGTTAACTAAAAAGAACTCTCCTTTTTCCTCCTTTTCTTCTAGCTTTAAATTACATGGTTCCATGATTCTCTTTTGCCTTTTATTTCTATGAGTAAAGGTTTGCTTTGCAGGAGTACTTATTAAGAAAGTACGGCCATTTCAGCCAAATTGCAAAATACACTGCACAAGTTTGAGTGAGAAGCCTAGTGAACGAAGTCTGAAATTCCCCTTCACTTCAGTGCTGTTGAAACGCCTCAGCTGCAAGGCGACATTTTTATGAGCTTCTCTTTCTAAGAATTTAGAATTCTATTCTGTAGACCTGATAAATTCCCTTCTGAGAGTTGCAACATGTGCTTCTATTTTCTCTAATGATTTTAGAAGTAATTAACACCTCAGGTTTTTGTATTTACCCAGTCATCTAAGGATTGCAAGACATATCACATTGACTCACTTATCTGGCTGTAATTCCTTTGAAATTAAGAAAGCTTTCCAAATGGGTAGGTTTATTTTAGAAAGGTGGACAGTGCAATTAACTTAGGCATTAGTATATCCAATGTCTTATGTTATTTCCTCAATTTTGCATGTAGTAAAGTAAAATTGGTTGGCATCTGTGACATTGTCTGTACAGCAACCCCCTCTATATTCTCCTGAGATCTAATCCCTTGCTCCTTTCTCCCATAACCCAAACCTCCACAGCTACTCTGGGAGCCATAGGGTCTTACATGATCCTACCCCCTAGCCATAATTGATGGGTTCAGAGTGGGCATCTACCAAGCAGAGCTATCATAGCATTCTGCTCCCTGTGCAACCACCAGTCTCACAAAAATCAATCGGTTTGGGGTAGGCATTGGCCAGTCTCGGGACAACTGAAGTCTTTTGGGATTATTTGAAAAGTCCTGAGAGAATCATTCTTCTCTGATAAAAGAGATCATAACATGTAAAGTTTGTCTCTATTTATATTTATCACACTTGAGAATTCCACATCTTTGCTACCAGTGCATTATCAATCTCGTTTTTTGCTAATCTGGCTTTTGTTATTCTTTTTGGCAAAAGATTTTTATTGTCATTTTAATTTGCATTTCTTGAATATTAATAAGGTTGAATTTCATTTCACATGTGTACTGGTCATTTGATTTTCTTTTTCTATGAATTCCTTGCTCATATTCCTTATATGTATTTTACATCAGGATGTTGTTTTTCTTATTGATTAGTAGAAGTTCTTTAGAGTTT
>NW_006494251.1:0-2087 GCF_000325575.1 Pteropus alecto | reverse complement strand
ACACAAAATAAAATCATATACAAACATGCAAGCCTGACAATTTTTTGACACCGAAATGATGAAAAAAAAAAAAAACCTATTGTGCTATCAAATGCACGGTTTTCAATTTATATACCAATTGTGGGGGGCGGGGGGAAGATAACCTAATGTTTACAATATTCCCTATGCCCCATTTCTTTCTAAAAATGTCAGTCTTCGTTAGATTTTTTCCCTCTGTCCGTTCTATATCTTTGGTAGTTTCTGTGATCCCACTGGAATTGCACAAGTCACCTGAACTCGAGAAAAGTCTCCAACAGGGATATCCTGTCTTTGTTGTGGACATTAAAAATAAAAGGCTTCCACAAAGGCAAAAAGCTTGCCTCAAGCTAACCTGCTTTGACCAAGAGTTTTTCGTTTTTTTAACTATTCAGATGGTATGCCTTACCGTTTCCCCATTAAACTCCGCTGCTGGTAGCATTTTGTTTCACGCACGCTTGATAAATCATCGCACTTCTTGGGTTTTCTAGATCCTCTATAAATCTGGCAACGATGATGTTAATTGTGCATGAAAAATATATTAAAACTGTAAATCATCTCTATTTTCAAGCAGGATGGGAAAAACAAATTTAAAGTAACAAATCAAATGCTCCTTTTTTTTTTTTTGTCCCTCGTTGGGCAGAGGCCATTATATTAAAAGCTCAAAATTACAGCCTGTTTTCATCAATTAGACGTGATTCTTTGGTTCTCGAATCTCATCAAGAACATATAAAATGTATCGCAAATCCCGTGTTAATAACCACTGACTAATTTTGTTAATGGTGGTGCAAGATGCTCTTTTCATTGTGCGTTTTTTTTTTTTTTTTACAGCATTGTGATATGTGGAAATTTTTGTACCGATTATATACAAAAGGGCTAAAATATTTCTTTTTGACGTTGTCCTCTTCCTCTTCCATGGCATAGAGGAAGATCAGAGGGGAGTGACTGTCACTTCGTAACGGCGACAGCTAAATTCTGCTTAATATTCCATGCAGTACTAAATAGATTATGTTTCTCCAAAAGATGAAAGATCGGTCTTCATTTCTAAGTGCACCTGTGGATACAGCCTGATAGCATAGCTGAGCCACACAGCCTCAGACTACACCAATTGCTTTTTATCCTCGCCATCTAACTTAGGACACAGAAAAAAAAAAAAAGTCATCCTCTTTGCCGATAGACTTATTCATAATACCAGAATTAAAAATAAGTAATGGAGACAAAGGCCTCCTGTTTTCCTTGTGTATACTAATCTCCTTTTCTTTAGATGCTCCTTTTCTTGATGAACTAGCCTGGCAAGCTAATTATCTGATAAACTAACCCTTTGGTCAATGTATTTGATAATCTAATCCATTCTTCCTTCCTTGATGGCTCTCTGAAATGAGATGCCATAACCTAAACAAATAAGTCCTTTGTGGTCAGAACTGCAGGCCAAGATAATGCAGGGGGCAGGTCACCTGTCTGTGGGATGAATCAAATTCCACCCTCTACATGTTGACTGGGGCCAAGCTGAGCCCATTAACAAGTAATGGGCAGCCTGAGTAATTAATCTGGAAATGCAAATCAGAGTTTGTCATTTTACGGCTTAAAAGCGTTCCTTCACGGGACTCCAGCTGTCACCCAAATCATCCCCAAATGGGATAAATGAGATAATACATGCAAATTGCTTACTGCAGCGCCCCACACTTGAGCAAAGGGTCAGAAAGTGTCAGACTGTCTCCCCTTCACTGTCCCATTGTCGTTCCATTTGCAATGTGGTTCCAATCAGCTTCTGTAGGAACTTATCTCATCGTTCTATGCCCTTCTCCACCTTGAGCGCTCTCCAATGGCTCAAAGGGGTGGGGACCCATTAGAGTGTAGGACACGGTACACTGCACAGGACAGTCCCTCGGGACGGACAACTGCCAACAGCCCTGAGATCACCAACAACTTTAGGAAAGTACGCGTTTATCCCTCAGGAATTTGGACTACTTGAGAACATTGGCCCTAAATATACACTCTGCGCATTTAGGTTTTGTTGATCTTGTTCATGTCTCTGCCATAGTTACATTAAGAATTCTTGCAAAGTTGACTGA
>NW_006494250.1:0-2082 GCF_000325575.1 Pteropus alecto | reverse complement strand
AAAAAAAAACAAAAACACTTGACTTTATTTTTGACCTTTGGCGAAACAATAAACACCTCGATTACACTTCGCATTCCTTGAGGGAAAGAATTATGAGTCTCTCTAGGGACTGTGAACTGTTCGTGTTTGAGTCCCTAGCATCATGGTTGAATGTTATTTAATACATGTTGACCTGATCAATGGAAAAATTGTCCAAGAGCGAGTAATTCTGAATCAAAACTAGCTACTCTGAGTCCTTCTTACCCTTTCATGACAAATTCGACTCTGCCATTGAGCCGAGTGGACCCTAATAACTAATTAGGTTAAAGAGGACACTGGACATATACTAAGAGGAACATAATAACCAAAATTGGTAGCATATTATAGCAAAGTGAGAATTCATTTCCAAGTCTGACAGTCACAAAGAAGCCGTCATGATGTTAAGAAAGATTAAAAAGGTGTTACTATGGCAACTTTTTCGTATTTCTAAACGAAACGCCTTTGGAGAAATGTTTGTTTTCCCGAGAACTCAGAGAGTCTTTGTTCCGTGTGTGGAACTGATGCATTCTTCCCTTCGGGGACCCCTCGAATCATCTCGGTGACCGCGTTTTCGTTTTATTTCGGCCCTCCGGGAGCTCAGCGCATGTTTGTTTTGGAAGAATCAGCAGACCTGTGACTGGGCTGTCACCCGCCACGACCCTTCTCTCTCAGCCCTTCGTCTTCCCGACTTCTACGTTCATCTTTCATTTTGCCAGCTCACGTTTCTCCTGCCACGCACGACACATGGAAGACTCTGCTAAGTGTTTTCGAACTGGGAATGTGACCATTAGTCCCCACACCTGTTCTCAGCTCTACAGAATAAACCACCGGAGTGATCTATGAAGTATTCTTTAGTGTTTAGAAAGTAGGACTGAAAAAGAGCTATCGGTTTAAACTTTTCTTTGTCGCTCGGCTCCAGCATCTCATTTTGCCGGTGCTCTGTACAGCTGATTCAGACACCAGGCTGTCATTTACATGAGAGAGAGAGAGCTCAGACTTAGATTAGCACAGGGCATGACAAGATAAAAAATAGATCCATTATTTGACCAGCTGATGAGTCCGCCAGGATAGCTCGTGAATTTAAATCACAAAATGCTAAGAATTGAAAGGGTTCGAAGTAGTTATCAACCCTCCGTTTTTGTCTCCAGGCACGACCACGACTAAATTATTTCTTATAGATTATTGCCTGTGGTCTGCTAGCAGATCTCACTGGAAGGAGATAAAGGCTCTGAAATTCATTCCCGGAGCTGATAACACTTGTAGTGAGATGCTTTCTTTACCCGGGAGGTGGGCTCTTGGGTGAGAAGCTGGTATCTAGGCCCCGATGCTCGAGAAGCAATTCCTCTTCATTCTGGGATTCGGGGACACCACGCTAATTGAGTTCACATGTTCTTTTTCGCGTGGTCTCAAGGCGTCTGCGAGCGTCCACCGTGTGACCAGACATTCTCTCAGATCGTTCACTGTAACTTTCACTCTGCTCATCACACCTCAGCTTTCTCTGGAGAGGACGTGGACACTGAAAACGACGTGAGAGTCTCTGCAGCACAAACGTGTGCAAATGGGAGGCGGTTTGTTTGCGGGGGATTGAAGATTTGATCAGGGATCCGCAGGAGAGAGCTGGACCCGCGAGGAGGCAGTCGCCGTGTGCATCCCTGGCTCGGCCATGAGCACATTTGATGACAACGGAATTCAGAGACCTCATTAAACCTTTATTCAGTTGCTGTTGCTCCCGTTGTAAGTTTATCAGAGGCCTTATCAAACCCAGAACTCATCGCGAGGACAGAATAAACCGGGAGAAATGAAGGAACTTTGCAGACATAAAAACCTCATTTGCATGGCCCCGGGAGAGGCCTTACCAGAGCGTGCACGGAGACTGCCCTGCATTTGTATAATTTGCAAATGTAAGATATTTTCGTCCCCTTCCTGTTTCAGATGGTCCCTGAATATACCAAATGGAAGCTGAATGTAGGAATAACTCTGCTCAACCATCGCATTCATATACTGCATTTATTCATGTGTGGAATATTGCAACTATTGCAATTCGATACTGAAAACGTGCAAGAA
>NW_006494249.1:0-2083 GCF_000325575.1 Pteropus alecto | reverse complement strand
TTTTTTTTTCCAGGCTTCCAGTTTCATCACATTTGTTAGCATCCCATTGGCCAAAACAAGTCACATGCCACACCCAGAGTCGAGTGAGAAGAGACTACAATGTTACAGAGAAAAGGGCAGAGATACTGGGAGGCCAGTAGTTGGGGTTTCAATACCTTCAGCCTACACCCCTGCATGCCCCCAGCCCTAGCATTAATCATTCCCTCATCTGTGCTACCTCTGTTCTTCATTCTTAGTTCTATTGTATTTTTCTATTGCATTATAATATAGCTGCTAACTTGCCTCTCTTCTCTAAAACAGCAGAGGATCCTTATGCCTACGTACTTTCACTTACAGTTGACCATCTGCTTCCGATGAGTCTTGTTCCTTTACAGATACCCCAGTGCCTAACACTGGTCCTGACATATAATAGGTACTCACTCACTCATTATGTGTGGATTGGATGCGTACATGAAAGCTCGCATCCATTTATCTCCTTCCCCTCCAGGAAAAAAAGGATGAGGACAGAGGCCTCTCTAGATACCAGTTGAGGAGGTCTTACTGGACTGTGCGACTGGTGAACCGTTAATGGGGGACCTGCAGCGAGGATCTTAGCTGCCTAAACATCTTCGCCTGCACATTCTCCCACTTCTCCCCGCTGGAACTCAGGTTTTCTTTTCTCTGTCTCCTTTTTCTTCTCAAAGGAAGGCCAGAAATCACTGAGACTTAGCTCATCCTAAACTTTTTATAGTCAGCACTCCCAGGTTCTTTACGTAGAGTCTCTATACTCTATCGTGGGAAATCAGCGAACTCCGGTATTTATTTAAGCTCGTGGTCTGGTCAGTTTGAGAGGAGCTGGATGGCTTCTATTCTCTTGTTCTTCTGGATTTATAGGCCAAGAATACAGAAGAATTCTTAGGAAGTTTTATATAGCTATATGAACAAAACCCTTTTCATATAGGGTATTAATTCTGTCGCTATGGTGTTAAATATACTTACTACCTTGTTATTTTCCAATTCTGTAGACTCTATAGGAAAAACTTGTGTCTCTGGGTAGAATCATAATTTTGAGCTTCTTAATTCTCCAGCAAATAGTGTAAGTTACTTGGGAGGCAGGATGCATGGCTTTGTAGTCAGGCAGGCCAATCTAGAAGGCCAGCATGCCTGTTAGCTACTTTCCCAGACAAAGCCTCTTACCCTCAGCTGTCAGAGAGGGTAATAATAGGGGCTAAGAGAAAATAATGCTGGCAGGTGGTAAGTAATTTCTAGTAATTGCATCTATATCAATTGTATTGATTATGAATTCCGTCTATTGTTAAATTGTTTCAATTGTTAAAATGTTAAAAATGATAATAATTGTATCAGTTATTACTATTGTTATATTATGCTCTATAATTGTTTAAGCCATGAATAGAAATCTGTATTATTAGTAGTATAAATTAATGTATTTTATTTCAAATAATCTTCATACTTATCTTTATTAGAAAATAAAATCATTACCTCTAAAACTACTTTAAAGGTTATTTTAACTCAGCTAATTTTCCTTTTGAAATGACCTGGAAATTTTCTTCATTGAGTCACAAAATGTGTATTCAACACCTGCTTTGTACCAGGTCGCCAGGTGCTGATGATATAATGGTGACCAAGGTAGACATTGTTCTTGCCCCCTGGTGTCCATCCTGTGATGAAAGAGCTATCACTGTTACCAACTTGTAGTTACCTACCTGGTAACTACACCTGCATGAGTTATCTGAGATAAATTAATATATTTGGCTAGCTTTCCCTAGTTCAAATGCGATGTGGTAATGCTTCTAATTGGAGGAAAAGGAAATTTTTACTTCACCATTTTTAATGTAGCTGTATTAAATTTTAAAGCCTTCTATTTTATTATCAAATAATGTGTAGAATAGATGTTTCTGAATCTTTTCCTGACCTTTACTCTGTCTCTGAGTTACTGTGTGGCTCAGGTGTGTACATACTTAATAATAAAAGTTGGGTTTAGGCCTTTGAGCCACTCTTCTCTTGCTCAGATTCACGTCCATGTCTAGAAGTGTCCTATCACTTCTAATAAAGCTATTCTTTGCTGCTGTAAAAAAAAAAAAAA
>NW_006494248.1:0-2082 GCF_000325575.1 Pteropus alecto | reverse complement strand
TTTTTCTAATATTATTCATTTTCTGGGCATATTTCCTTATAAGAAGAGCCATACCTGCTTCCTACATATAATGTCTCTATAATCTTGAAAATCATCAAGTAATGCCTGAAATAACACCAACACCCGTGGCAACAATGATTGCTAACAGTACACCGAGCCCCTACTATGCACCAAGCACTATTGTAAGCATTTTATAAGTATTAATTTACTTAATCCTCACAACAATCTCATTAAATTAGAACTACTATTTTATAGATACAGAAACTAAAGCACAGAGAGATTAATTTGCCCAAGATCAGACAGCGAGTAAGTGGCAGAGCTCCCTCTTGGTCTTCCACGCTGATATCTGCCCACATTTCAAAATGTTTTTCCAAAATATAATACACTGTTTTTGTTTGGCCCAGTCTTCTCAAAATGCTAGGAAATTGGGTTCTGCTTTTAAAAAGCAAAAATAAAGATTTACAACTATTACAGACTATCGTAAATCTTAAACATAATTTCTTTTACTAGTGCTATGTCTCTATTATTCCACAGGGAAAGGTATTAAAGTTTGATTTTATAATTCTTTAACAATAACTTCTATTATGAGTATCATTGGATTGTGTGCTTACCAGGTTTTCCCACATATACATTAAATTTAAATTCTTAGTTCAAGTTAATTTTCACTGCCTGATAAAATATTATCTGAGCATGTACTAAAGAATGAATTTTTGCAGCTTAGTGAGATAAGTCATTCATACTCTAACAAGGATATTTTAAACAGAGCTGGTTATTCCTTCAGGAAAACCACATTCAGATCAAACTAATTTCCTAAATGACATAAAAGGAGTGAGTAGCTTTGAGGTATCTTATGTAACTGACTGAGTGCTGACAGCTTGAGACTAGATGATGGAATGACAGAGGAAAGGGGACCTGAATCTTTGAAATAGTAAAAATTATCATTTAAAAATCACAATGAATATCATCTGCCAGGCGTTAAAATGATTAAAGGGCTTATTTTTTCTACACTCCTATTGTGATAGGTTTTATAAACAAATAATTTTAAGTACACTAACCTGTTAAGCACCAGTAATTAGTTGAGAAAAACAAACACAAATGTGCTTGAAGAGAGAGCAAACCCTGAGGGAATTTACTCCTCTGAAATTATGCTAAGTGTATACTGAAATCATTCTGTGGGACTCCTACCCCAAATAAAAATCTCCTTTAAGGTTTTCTCCTGTTGTCTCTCACACATAAGTGCTATGACAGCTAACTGACAGGATTATTTGCTAACACAGGTGGACCTGGTGATGGATAAAACCATCTGGAATATTTGGAGTTTTCACTGGAAAATTTAAAAAGTGTATAATACTTGTGAATAGAAAGGGCACTGGACTGGAAGGCCGTAACTTTGCTACTAAGTAGCTATGGGATTTAGTTTTGTCACCTCACCTCTTTGAACTTGTTTCCCAGTCTGTCAAGTACAGAAATGAAAATTAAATGATCTCCAAGGCCTGTTTTAACAACTCTCAAATTCCAAAATTTTAAGTTAAGATGGCTTTGAACATTTTTGCACAAAGAAGACTCTAACATCTAATCCCATAAAATAAACTAAGAATATGTAGGAACCAGTTATATGGAGATAGGGTATTATTTTATATTATTTATATTATATTATTTTTTAATATCTCCCAATAGCTTTTCCATTATTGTTAAACTACTCTCTTGACCATTCCATCAAGCCATCACGACGCAAAGAAAGGGAGCAGAGCAGGTACCATCACAAGAACGAAGAGGACATGGCACATAAGTAAAGATCTTGACATATGAGGAAAAAAATCCATCTTTTGCAGCCCTGAGGGATGACAGAAAAAAAGGGACAAGGAAGACTTATCAGACCCAGTGTGTTTACTCTCTGTTATTTCTCAGGGTGAAAACTAGAATTGGAAGTATATAGTTGAAGTTTTCACATAGATATGGGTAAATCCAAGAAAGCTGAGATAGTGGTTTGCTTCCCTGAGTATGCCTGTGAGAGGCTGAGCCCTCCAGGAACTCTGCTGTCAGCTTGGTGCCATGTTCAATCTGATGCAGGGAGAATAATGC
>NW_006494247.1:0-2082 GCF_000325575.1 Pteropus alecto | reverse complement strand
GCGCACGCCCCGCCCCTAACCCAGAGCCACCATCACTCAGCGACCAGAGCAGCCTTCTCCCAGACGTCTCCCCAGCGAAGCACCTGGCCTGTGGTTGCCGTCAATCTTAGCAGGAGCTTACGGGAACGAAAACCTATCGGCCTGCTTTCTGGCCTGTGATCACGTACAATCAACGGGAGTTTTCATTCAGATCGAAGTCTTGTGCTCTGGAATGTTCCCACGAGCGACGGGATTGCCCAGCTGTGCAGTAAACACGCCCTCCCGTATGCCCGGGCTGGCGACGTCTTCCTGCCCAGCTGGAGCGGCACAAAATGCTCGAGGCTGAATCAGACCCCAAGCACTCCCCAGAGCACGTCCCGAAGGCGGTTCTGCCATCCATGCGAACGTCTAATGCGTGGAAATAGAGGGAGGGAGGCCGACTCCTTTCTCCCAAGGAGTCGGGAGGGGTCCGTGGGAGCCGGCTTAGGGACCAGCGAACCGGGACGGGGGCGTGGCACCCGCTGCAGCCGGGGCCGTGCCCTCTGCAGGTCTCAGCACAGGTCCCGTGGGTCAGGCAGTCCCTTAGAGGACGAGATGAGCCGTCAAAGGCCAGTGCCCTTGGATTCAGAAACGGCAGCGAGGGGAGGAATCCACTTCCGCCCATCTCAATGGCTCTGCACAAAATGCCTCTCCTCCCGGGACGCTAAACTGCCTTAAAAGGCTGTTCTCGCCACTCTCTCTAGAAATGGGGTGGCGAATATTTTCTCATTCCTGTCTTACATTAGATGGCTGTCCCCACCAGAAAGTCTATGGCATACAGTAACAGCCAGCACTGCTCACAGACGTTTATTATCTGACACTCTGCCACACTCACACAGGGTCTCTGAGCTCACGCATCTCCTGCAAGGCCAGCGTGAACCCTCAGTGCTCCCGATAAGTCCGGGGACCCTCAGGGGCAGGACGGAGAGGGAACTGCTGGCATCAGGGCTGTCTGGCTCCAAAGCTGCCCTTTTGCTACCACATGACACCACCTCCCAGGACTATGAGACTCCAGGTGGTGAAGCTCCACCTTCCTCCTGAGGCAGAGCAATCTGCCAGGTCGCTGACATATGTCGTTCACAGAAGAAATCGAAAAGGCAGCTGGGGAGCCCTGTCCTCCCAGGGGACCTCCCCAGGCCTGAGTCACTCGACTGTGCTAAACCCAGAAAGGAGACAGAACACTGTGGAGACAAGACACAGGGTGTCCTAGACTGCACCACCAGATCTGAATTAAAACCATACACACTGCCGACCGCAAATTGCCGACAAAGGCTCGCCCTCCAGGGAAGATGGGCACCACCATCCTCGACTTGCAAGTCCTAATCAAAGTCAGGATGGGGCTTTCTGTCTGGGTTTCACTGTTGTTGCTACAGTAAAAAAAAAAAAACAACAACAAATGCTTGACAATGCAATTACAACTGTCAATCTTCCCAAAATAAATTAAACTTGGACACTTTCCCGGAGTTAACTGTCTAGGCACACGGCAGTTACGTCTTACACCCCCATTCGCGTGTCTGCGTTACTCGACCAGGAGGCTTTGTGAGATGGGAACCCTCTGCTACACCCGCTATCTGTAAATTTGGAATTCCAATTTTATTTTCCAAAAAGGAGGGTTTGGGAGACAGTTTCTAATGTACTCCTAGCAATTAGTCCCACACCCAGCAGAATGCAAGGGGGGTGCATTTCCACCTTTTCCTCTGAAGCAGTTGGGAGGACTCAGGGCGGGCTGATGGATTCTCACCAGTAAAAATCTTTGTAAGGGGCCTGCTTCCAAAGTGAGGGAAATAAAGGACTAGCCTAAAAACTGGAGGGTGTGTACCAGTGACAAAAACCCACACTAGGTTTGGCTGTAAACTCCAATTCATCTTCTGTAAAACAAATAATACTTAGATTATAGATAGATCTGGGCCTAACAATGTTGGTTTTGATTTAAATATTTCCCTTAAAGAAACCAGTGAGAGAAACGGGGGTTCGAAAGTAGATACTTCCCCCAACCATATGAGAAGCCCCCACCCCCGTCCTCAACCCTAGCAACCCCACACAGCATGGCTACGTCACATGCCC
>NW_006494246.1:0-2074 GCF_000325575.1 Pteropus alecto | reverse complement strand
AAATTATTTCTCACACTGTATTACCTGTGTCAGTAACTGGTAAATTTATTTTGCCAACTGTTCAAGACAAAAATTTTGAAGAGTTGCTTCTTTTTCTCTCATATCTCACATCCAATATTTCAGACAATTCTACTGGCTACGACTTCAAAATATATCCAGAATCCAGTCATTTTTTAATATGTTTTCTGCCAGAATCTTATCCCAAGCCACCATGCTCTCTTCCTTAGGTTATTTTAATAGCTAATTCACTGATCTCCTTCCTTCTGCCTTTGCCCCTCCTCTATTCTCTACCTATAATGATCTTATTAAAGTATAAAACAGATCACGCAACTTTCCTATTTAAAATGGCTCCCTGTCTTCAGTGGCACCGCATCTTAGCCAGAGAAAAACCAAAGTCCCAGCAGTGGTATACGAGGTTTTCCATGACCCTATCATCCTCTGTTACCTGTCTGGCCTCGTCTTTTCACTCTCTCTGTGTGCCTCCTGTTCTAGCGACACTGGCTTTCTTGCTGCCCTTTGGACAGCCCAGCCTACTCCTGCCTCAGGACCTTTACACTTTCTGTTTCCCTTTTTCTGAAGTGCTTTCTTCTGAAATCAATCATGAATGGCTCCCTCACCTTCACTCAAACTCACTTCTCAGTGAGGCTTATTTTGATCACCATATTTAAAATGACTTTTCCTCCTTTCCAGGAATCCTTGCCTTCCTTCCTGTTTATTTTTTTAAATTGCACTTATAACCATCAAAGTACAATTTATTATTCTCTCTTTCTACTAGAATGAAAGTTCCACAAGGGAAGCTATTTTTTCCCTTGACATTTATATCCCCAGTTCTTATACATTGCCTATAACAAAGCAGGTCCTCGAGAAATATTTGTTGAATGAATGTATGATCTTCCTATATCTCTATGAGACAGTCCAGGCAAGTATTAATATCCCCATTTAATGGTTGGAGTGGGGGAGGAAAATGAAACATTTAGAGGTTAAATAACTTGTCCAGAGAAAATGAGAAGTCTGAAATGAGAGACTAATTCTCTCAACTCCAAGTGCTTGGGCATTTTACTACACGTGACATTTAATTCAGGAGACCCTATCTATCTGTGGATCTTGATGAACTTTGTTAGTCAAGGGTTGTAAGAACAGACACCAGGCACAGAAGTGCACTTGTCACTGGTGGTCAGCCAGTTAAGTTCTTTGGATTCAGACTTCTTTTCACAAGAGAAGAATTCTAAGTAAGCTTTCACTGCAGGGTGACAAGAAGGAACATTAATCTGCCAGAGCAGCTGTTTGCTCTTATAAAATACATCAGTCTTCATAATAATGGAAAATCCAAGAGGCAGCTTTGCTGATTGAATTGAAAGTCAATGGGAATCAAGGAATTGTCCATGTTGAATTATTAAGTAACTATTTCTAAATTAAGCCTTTTGGATGAGCAGCAAACTGGACCGAAGCTTGCACAAATGTATGTTTTCCTCACTCCCTTATTAAGAGAAGTTACATTAGATGTATGCCAGCACATCAATCAAAGACCTCAAAACAGGTGTGTGAAATGACCATCCATAAAATGGGATCTTTGGCCCCTCCACAGCAGAGTGATTTGGAACTTGTTCAATGGATAATGCACAGGAAAAGGGAGGCTGTGCAGAGCTATTAGTTGAATTCAAAAGAGCATGGGAAAAACAAATTGATGCTGGAATGAAATCAGAAGATGTACTCAGCAGTTTGCTTATTCTGCTTTAGATGGCCAGTTTGAGAAATGGAAGAAATAATTCAGGCATGTGTGGAAAGAGCCTTTTTTTTTTTTTTTTAATAAACTTTCTTTTAGAATACTTTTATATCTACAATAAAGTTGCAATTCCTTTATACCCCATTCCAATCTCCTCCATTATTAACATCCTACATTAGTATGGTGCATTTATCACAATCAATGAGCCAGTATTGACACATTATCATTTGCTAAAGTCTATATTTTATTCATGTTTCCTTAATGTCCCCTATCTATTCCAGGATCCTATCCAGGATACAACATTACATTTAGTTATCATGTTTTCTTAGGCTCCTCTTGGCTGTGACAATT
>NW_006494245.1:0-2072 GCF_000325575.1 Pteropus alecto | reverse complement strand
CAGTTCCCTCGGAAGAGGTAAGTGCAGAGGAAGTGAAACTCCTGAAGTTACTTCCGGGCATCGTTTTTTTAATATACAAAGTAATACATATCTATTTTAAAAACCATGTAAACCATTTGAGTTACAATTAAGTGGCATTAATTACATTCATGATGTTGTACAGCCATCACCACTGTCTATTTCTGAAAATTCATTACCCCTAAAAGAAACTGTGTGCTCCTTGAGCAGTAACTCCTCATCCCCCCTCCCCCAGTCCCTGGCGACCTTTAATCTACTTTTTGTCTCCATGAATTCACCTATTCTAGGTACCTCACTTACGTGGACTCATATAATATTTGTCTTCTAGTATTTGGCTTATGTTACTTAGCAATAATATCTTCAAAATTCATCCATGTTGTAGCACACATCAGAATTTCATTCCTTCTCATGGCCAAAAAATATTTGATAACTCTTTTTTAACCACTAGATTTCTCCCACTTTGGATATCTTTGCAAAAACAGAGTGCTTGATGAGATGCATGAAGTCATTTTCCATGGAGGTCTCCTCCCCATCAAGCACTGACCACATTTGACCTTTTGGGTTGCATGAACTTGGAAGGCTGACTCGGCAAGGAGTTAAATACATGGAGAAAGACAATTCGGTACTCATTTTAATCTTCACCTACACCTTAAAGAGAAAGAAATGTTCCTAATTTGTAGTTATTTACAGCAAGCAAGCACTGTAAATCAAGCAAATGCCATGAAGTGCCAATAAAAATTTTAAAAAATCAACCTTAAATAGCTAAACTCTCAACAGCAGCTCATAAAGTGAGGCTTGGCAGTTGTTAGGTAGTTATGGTTAAATTGACAGTCCTTTGGGGAGTTAAGATATCCAAAAAGCAGAGGTAGTTAAGACTGTAGTGATAAATGGTTGGGCTTGTTGGTTGAAGAGATTTTATAGCACACATTTAAGCTTAACCGCCTGTGAGAAAATGAACAGGAAATAGGGGTTATCACTTCTTCATAGCCACTCCATTCATTATTGACTTCATGGGGTCTTATGAGTCACTAGGAAAGGCAAGACTGAGACTAAAGGAGGAAATCATTTCTAGGTAACATGATATTGTCAAGCAGAGAGAGAGAGAGAGTTGTGAAAATCTAGGAAAAGTACGAAAAAGATATATATAAGACCACAACAAAGAAAAATATTAAGAATGTAATTTCCCCTGAGACTCTTGGTAGAAAATGGTAGCGCAGTTCTACTTACTCCCTTTGCCTCTTATCAGTACCGACAAGAAGAAAAATATAGGGCAAAGTCCATCTTTGATGAAACTGGGCTTGGACCCAACCACAGATTATGAAGAATATCTGCTGTGTGCAGTGATATTTTGACCAAATTGAGAGAACATGTAAAAGTTGGTGCATACCTCTGACATCTCAAGCAGGGGAACAACATTCTAAAATAGCCAATTAATAATCTCTTACTTAGAAAGACAAGCACTTGTGTCATGAGCAGTCCACAGGAAAGGGGGGGTTCAATCCCCGTGGGAGTTCCGTTTCATAACATAGAACTAGAAAGGAAGTGGAGCTACGAGACTTTCTCTGTCCTATCAAGAAATGGACTAGAAGTGAGCCAGGCCTGCCTGAGTCGGTCGAACAAAAAAGTAATCTGCAAGAGCGACCATATTTCACTATAAGTCTCTCCAGGAGACCGGCCCATCCTGGAGACACAGAGCAGATTTGAGGAGAAATACAAGCATGGTGTTGCTCTAAAGCACATACCGAGAACTGGAGCCGCCAGGGACACTGTGCCCTCCCCGCCTCCGCACCCATTCTTGAGCAAAGAGTAATAGTGAGTATAAAGAACAAAAAAAATGAGATCTGTATACAATTCTCAAAAAGGAGAAAAGCAGACATAACAAGCAAAAAGCAAATAAAGAACCTGCATGAAAAGAAATTTTCCAGGAAAAGGAGAATGTTTCTGAAAAAATATTACTCTGTATATTCAAAGAAGGTTAAGAGGAAATACACTGTGAAAAACAAACTCGAAGAGGATATAAATGATATCCCTATCACAGAGGAGAGAATGATAAG
>NW_006494244.1:0-2080 GCF_000325575.1 Pteropus alecto | reverse complement strand
GTTTTATGCAGCTCTGACCGATGGTCATTCTGCCCCTGCAATATTGTCCCTCTCTTCCAGTGTTGAGCAGGTCTGGTCTTGCCCCCTGGGCTCTCATCAAATACTTTGACTCCTCTCCTTGTCTTTCCCCCTTATTTAACCCTTAGTTAACTTCCTGAACAGGGATAAATCATAGCCCCGGGGGACTGTAGAGTTTCCACTGTGGTTTGGGAAATGTGTGCATTCATTTAGAAACTGGATTTTGTCAGGAAGACATCAAGCTCCGCCTTTGGTCCCCTAGCATATCATTCATGGCCGAGTAGGGACAGAGTGAAGAAAGGACATACACTCCAGGGCTGGCCCCCTGTGGAGGACATGGCTCCCCACAGGGGTGTCGAATGCACTCTGGGCTCTCTATGGAGATATGCTGACAGAAGAGGAAGAAGGCCCAGTTCCTGTGGCCCGTGGGTGGTAGAGAAGCAGAAAGGGCTTGCTGTAATTCCAGAAAGACCCACAAGGGTTTTCCAGGCCAGAGGTGCCTGGAAATAGGCTGCAGATCATCCCAGGTTGGGGTCGCTGATCCTTTTGAGAAAATGGTGAAGCCAGAGATTTTCTCCCCCAAAACAACCATATGGACATAAATTGGCTTACGACATAAAATTGCTTAGTTCATGGATCCCCAAACCTATCCACGGTCTCTATTTAAGAATCTCTGATCTAGAGAGCCCCTGCCATCAGATTAAGACATGGAGAGGAAAAGTGCTTAGACCCAGCCCTCTAGCAGGATGTTATTCCTCCAGGAAATTTCGCTGACCCCCTCACCCATTCCCCTGGGTCAGGCCCTTCCTCTTTCTCCCACACCTGTGCATTTAGCTGTTGGCACCGTATTGCAATAGTTTTAAAAATGTGGTCCTTAGATCAGCAACAAGTTTACCTGGGAACTTGTTAGAAATGCAGATTCTGGGTGAGTTTCAATCTGTGTTGGCACAGGCCCTCCCTGTGATTCTGAGGCTCCCTCAAGTTTGAGAAGGGCTGCTGCAAGCAATCCTCTTCTCTATGACGTGTCTGCCCTACTAAACACAAAGTGCCTGGCACATAGTAAGTGCTCAATGAATACACACTGCATCATGTTTTCCTGAGTCCCGGGACAGGGTTTATTTTTTTCCTTGATACCTATAGCTCTGAGTCTGGTAATTGAGATCCAATATTATTTGGGTCCAGTTTCTTTTACTCCAGGGTCTAAGGTCAGGCTAAGCTCCACTAGGCAGAGGAAAGGTCTTGGCCTTGAGGAAGGTACCCAGAAATCTTCACACAGGGACGGAGTCAGAGATTATCTGTTCTGGCAACAAGGCCTCAGCCACCGAGTGGGTGCTGCCTGGCCATCACATATGCTCAGGGCTCAGGGGAACCCAATTCTGCCAAACTCCGCAGGCTGCCCTGCTCCCCTGGGTGCCTGCCTTACACTAGCCTTGGCAAAATCTGCCAAACCTCTGCCAGGAACGTACTTGCTAGGCTGGCAGGGAGGGAAATGGCCACTTATTTTTAATGACTCTCCAACTTTTTTGAGGGGTGGGAAATGATTAGAAGATCCCTCTTAACCTCTTATGGGTGTGTTTGGTGGGGGGAAAAGTGTGTCTCTTAATTCTGTGCTTCTTATGGAGGGCTACATTTCCACATTTTTATTCTTTAGGGAGAGGGAGTATCTTCTTTACAGTCCCTCAGTTTCCTGACATTTAAAAAAATGATAACTTTTCTGGGGGCTGAAGAGAAAAAATTTCCATAACCCTTTCTGTCTCTTATTGATCCAGCTCTTTAAACATGGAAAAAACTTTTGAGGTGGGGACAGAGAAAAGATATCTGTTTACCCTTGATATCCAATGCTTTTATTTTTAAAAAAGTATCTTTATATTTTTCTCTTGAGGAGGGGCAAAGAAAGATTTCTTTCATGTCATAAATAAGTAGTTATTCAAATTTTTGTTTAAAATCAATCAATCAATTGTGGGAAATACAGGGTGGACCTAGTAATCTCTCGTCTTTTTAGGAGGTAGGTCCTTCACACTTAATTTAAAAAATTTGATTTTAGGGCATGTGAAGAGGACAG
>NW_006494243.1:0-2070 GCF_000325575.1 Pteropus alecto | reverse complement strand
AATCTGTGAGGTCAACCAAGGGTTGCCTCACCAAAGAAAAAAAGAAAGAAATTTAAATCAAAGTGTAACAAGGATTTCTTTCTATAAAATGAAAGTTAGGGTCAAATGTTGAAACCACCTCTAGCTCAGTGCCTCGTTGATCAACACGTTCTTCCTCTTTATTATCATTTTCTGGGTCCTTCCATAGTTATCCGAACTTAAAATAGTCTTTTATGTTATAACTATCCAAGACCAATACCATTTAACAGCCTGGACACAGCATGAATCTTATTAACCTACTTAATGTTTTATGTCGACATTTGCACATCGACAAACCTTCTAAATTAACTCTCTTTCATAAATTACCCAAACCAAAATGGTGCCATTCGCTCATCCCTGGAGATACCGCCACGACAGACAAATTTTAATCCCAGATATAATTCTCAGAACTTAATAAAACGCATCCAATAAATATGCTTTATTATGAACCCATGACTATCAAACATATATTTGAAAGATCTTTCTCACATCTATAATTCAAAAAGTCAGACATTTGGAAAATGATGCTTGGGTATCTGTTTGTCCGTAACTAGATCTTAACTACCCTTTTACACAGAGCGAGAATCCTAATAGGTGCCAAAAACGGAGTAACAAACAGTTTTTAAACTCCTGCTAAAACTTCCATTAACAGCCACATCTCCTTTTATTTCTTCTTTAAAACTTCGATACAGATGTAACCCAGGAGGCCATTTTTTTCTAATTTCACTGTCTGTTGGCAGCCCTCTCCATATGTACTCTGCACTGGTGTGCATTGTATATTCAAGGGCAATTAAGTTGCTAATAGTCAGCTATTTCCAAAGTCGCCTGCTGCCGCCGATGATATATTGTAGAGCATCTGATGCCAGAAACATAACCGGAAAAAAGAAGGTGCTTTTCCTTAACTCTTGTTCATAAAAGAACTCAGCGTGTCTGAAATGAGGAGTTTTATTCCGAGTGCTTTGCGTTGAACCTACTGCAGGTGTTGCCATGCGAACTGGCTTATTATGCACACGGGAAGAGGGAAGAGGCCGACCTATTTTTTTTCCATTTAGTTGTACCAAATATTCTGCCTCTTTCCTTACAAAATTCCTTCTAAAACATTTAAGGAAGATAAGGTGCTCTCCTTACCCCTGATAGAAATGTTTTAGCCCATTAAGCCTTTTCTTCCAGAATACTAATTCTGTGCTTGACTTTATTACAGGTAAGAGAATAATTCAAAATTAAAAGACAGGAAATGGAGCTTTTCCGAGTCATCACTTAGACCATCTGAGCTGGGAAAAAAAATACTCTTATCCAACGCCATTTTTTAATAATAAAATAGACACAAACATTTGTTTAAAGTTCTGGTAGTCCGATTTTACCTTTTTCTGAAGGGCATTTAATGTGCAGTGTAAATAATGTGAAGATCTCTAAAGCTGCCTTTTTCAGCAGGTAAGTTTTCCTGGGTTCTCTTTCTCTGTTCTTCGCTGAAGGCTGACTGCCCACCTGGCTCTCCTTCAGACTCGGGGGCTCCCCCTGCTGGCCAGTAGGCACATTGCCAGGCTGTCGGACCTGAGACCAGAACAGCTAAGTCTGCGGTGGGACTTAGCTCAGGTGCTTAATGTCAATACTGTCTAAGTGCAACTTTTCCTTCCTACTGGTTCTGATATTTGGTCCTTAGGACAAATGCTCTGTGAACGTCTGTGCTTAGACGCGAACAGGGTACTCCAGTGAGGTCAGGTAGGTGGACCCGCAAAAGAAGCAAAGGTCAGCCGAGGCTGGCACTGTCACCTACTCCACCACGCTTACTCTCTAAAGCTCCCGGCATCACATTCCATGTACACTTGGGCATGATATACGCAAAAGGCATCCACTTTCAGAGAGTCTGCCATTTTAAACCATTTCAAACCAACAATTGAAATGTGAGACAAAAATCTTTTTCCTACAAAGGCACTTCCTGAATCTTCCTACATATGAAGCAGCCCTCCCCCCAACAGCCGAAATGCACTGACAGGCACGAGCCCTCTGTCCCCCCAAGGCCAGCCCCGATTATGGGGCAGGTCACAAGGGGCC
>NW_006494242.1:0-2072 GCF_000325575.1 Pteropus alecto | reverse complement strand
TTTTGATCCTGTGTGTTACTATAAGGAATGGGGGCTAACTGATAGTTCCCCATCTTGTGACCAAGAAACAAATTTTCTCTTTTCCTTTTTTTAAATTAAAGAATAAATCACTTTCACTAATCAAAGCGCCATGATGGTATCATGATCCTTAGACTATGCTACTCATTTCTCGCTTTTGAAAATATCTAACGATCATCAGGGTGTAGTGGGAAGAGCCTAGTTACATTTAAAACACCTGGATGAAGTCCATCGTTTGCATTCTACACGCTAACCTTCAGTTTCCTACACATTTAATGAAGATAAAGTGCACAGCTTTTGTAAGAATCAACTGCTTTATAAACTTCACTGCCAGCATCTTCACCTTCTTCAAGTCACTGAACTCTCAATGTCTCCACTTTCCATGTCCTTGATCAGATCTCGCCTTTATTGTGCTTCTGAGTACACAGCTCCATGCGAATACAGAGCGCCAGAACACGGAGCTCCGCTATGAATAGCAGCGTGATGGCAGACACACCTACTTCCAATTTAAGAGGGTGAACAGTCGCTCGGGGACACCGCAGTACGCGTGGGAATAGGGACACAAAATGTGAAGTTGAACATACGGGGGGAAAGCCCCCTGTAACGCTTGTGTAGGATCCTTTTAGGAAGATTTATAAACAAAGTGGCCTAATGCTTCATAATTGTCGGGATGCCAAAGGATTTGGGAGTGGTGCTGGAAAGGAGCTAAGAATTTGAGTAGGTGACAGACAGAGGACACAATAATGGTTGGGCGGAACAGAAGGAGCTAGAAAGATGCAAGTGAATATGAGCCCAGACTTTTATAGTTGAGAAATGGAAAATTAAAAGGAAGGAAAAAACATTCCCAGAGAATCATGGCCATTGTGTCTGTTCGAATAGCACTAACCAGCTTCTGGTTGTCATGGTGATGCGTGGGTTGAGCATCACAGCATATAGAGTGCATCCTGAGTCTCACTGGTCTTTGGGTAAGCAGAATGCTATGATGAATGAATTCGTAATACAAACACCACAGAGTAACCCTAAAATTTAGTCTGCTGACCCCAGAAGAACCCATTCCCCACCTCTGTGTCAAGTCTGAGCTGGTCCTTTGCCAGTGCTGGCCTTATCCGGATGTGCCTCTTACCAGGAACTCTTTTATAAACAACCTTACTGAAAGGTTAAGTAAGTTAGTGTTAGAAGGAGAGAATAAAGGGCATAGCTGAAGAAAAAAGGAGGTGAACTCAGCACTGGAGAGTCCCAAAATTATCCCAGCAGACACAGAGTTCACAGGAAAAAGGGACGGACTTTGTCCTCTGCTGCCAGTGGACAATCCTAATGGGCTGTCTGCTCCTCCCGCCCCAATTACAGCTCCACGTCACTGCCAGGGCACGAATTCTCTTCTGTCTTGGAGCCTGTTTGTCTAGTGACCCCGAATATGTGAATCACTCAGGTGAAATAAAGTCGCACTTTGAAAACGGGTGATGCTACTTTGAAGACACCTGGGGAGACAATGAGCAGCAACAAGAAAAGGCAATCACCTTGTATGGCTCAGTAGGAAGATGTAAGCCTTTGTTCAGATGCCAGATGGAACCAGACTGAGGTCAGAAGAGCAATAACCTTCTAAGCCAGGAGGCAGAACTTACCCGATGAATGTCAAACCCTTTTTCCACGAAAAGGCCGTTGGCAATGCTGAGATCATAGTCCTTGTGGAATGTGTTTATGTTGGAGAGAAATCTTTTCAGTTGAGATTGGATTCCTTGCTGTTATTAAAAAGATTTATAAAAATTTATTCTTGGACTGCAAAGATATGCATACTCTTACACAGGACATAAAACATGTATAGAAGAATTGAAAAATAATAACACCGTAAAAGCAGCAAACAAGGCCACATACATCAATCATTTTTTACTCTTTCTCATAATAATGTCCGTGATCAAAATTAGTTAAAAGATTTACTAAAATAAATAATTAAGGGCGTATAGTCGATATTACTGTAATGGTTTGCGTAGTGCCGGATGGATGCTAAAGTAAGTGGGAGATCACTTTATGGATTGTATAAATGTCTAACTTTTTAA
>NW_006494241.1:0-2072 GCF_000325575.1 Pteropus alecto | reverse complement strand
CTCCCTCCGCCCCCGTCTCCTAATCTTACCCTTGGCTCCAAATTCAGCTCTGGCCTAGTCTTCTCCGTGAACCCTAACCCTACTCTTAATCTCGCACGTCTCTGTCCTCTGGGGCCTACTTCTCCCTCAGCCCCTCAGCTCGGCCACCCGCACCCAAATCTCCAGAACCAGATTTTTTAACCATGAACCAGAAGATGCTGAAACCACACGGAACAGCTCGGGCCTCCATGACTAAGGAGATGCTACAGCGGGTGAGGGAGGGGAAGGGGTACCTCCCTAACCAGGTAACCCCCCAAATCAGTGTGGAGTTATCTCAGGATGCTTATACTGTCACCTCAGATTCAGAATTTGTATCAAGTCTACTCAGAGCCACTTAAGTCACCCCAGGCTCAGGGTGATCGTAATGTCATCCTAGCCTCAAAGTCATCCCAAACTCACCCCAAGGTCATGTCAGGGTCAGCTTAGGGGCATCTTCGTAATACTAGCCATGGGTCTACCTCAAGCTGAGAGGTTAGCTCAGAGTCACCTGGAGTCACCACAGCCTTGGGTTTCATTCCAGCCTCATCCCCATTTTCTCTCTGGCTTCTCATTCAGCTCCTAGGTCAGCCCAGACTGGGGCCCAACTTGCCCAATTCCCCAGAATGCATCACCAGGCTCTGATGCTCCCAGGGTGGTGCAAGGACCATGGGGTGGCCCAGGTGGGTCAGCCACCCTCCAGGCTGCCCTGCCAGGCTTCCCACCCTGACTCCACAGTGCAAGTATAGCCACATGGAGCCCCCACTGGGTAGACAGCGCTTCTTCTCAACTCAATACAAGGACCAGTTTACCTTCAAGTACCAGGGCCCAGCAGTGCTGAGATTGAGCAACTTCCAGGAGAGCCATGTGCCACTGGGCTCCTCTCATCAGTGGGGCTGTGGGGGTGGGAAGGTAGACCCTCAGGCTCCCCAGATCCCTATTTACCCATGCCCTAGCCAGAAATAAACACCACCTTCGCAACATCCCACCCCTCGCCATCAGTCAGCCATGACAGAGTATGATTGGAGGAATGGGGGCTCTGACTCCATTGAGAAGACTCTGAATAGACACTTCTGTGGACGTTGGAGGTTGTCTCACTTTGAGCAGGGAGGCCATGCCAGCTTGTGCAAAGGCTTGGCAGTCACACAGTGTAAGGTGTTCAGGTGCCGTGACAAGTTCTGAATGGCATAGAGAGGATGGGGTCAGTGTTCAACAGAAGCAGTATGGTGAGGGGTTGAGAATGCAGGCTCCTGGGGCTGCATGACTCCTCCATGTTCTGGATACTAGCCGTAGGCCAGTCATTTATCCCCTCTGAGCCTCAGCTTGCTCATCTGTAAAATGGGTATAAATAGTAGCTCATATTAGAATGTTATAAATGAGAAATGTGCACATGTGTCACTGTGTGTGGCTGGGGGTCAAAGAGGGAGAGAGCTTCCCTTCTGAGGATGAAGATGAGTAGAGGAGAGGAGGAGGAAGGTGTGGGAAGGAGATTTCAATCATCGAGAAGGGGTTATGGGGAGTATGGAGGGGTGGACATGCTAAGAGTGGTTCAGCAATTTCCTCCATTGTGGGCAGAGGCTGGTTGGGCAACTGGCCCCCAGGTCAGAACTGACAAAATCCTTCAGAACATGATGAGGTCCAAGGGGATAGGTGTCCAGCCAGCAACAACATAAAAAGGGTGGCGAGGAGGAGGATGGGGTGGGGCCCTGAAGTCCGTGGGTGACCCTGTTTAGCAAGCATGTCAAGGACCAGTACCTTGGACAGCGCCCCATCTTGCAGGTCTGGGGTCGGATGAGAACACCACCAAGAAGCCAGCTCAGTCTGGGATAAAATGGGTCATGGCCAGGGCCTGCCTCTATAGGCTGTTGAGAATTGGTTTCAAATAATATAACTCCCTGACCCTGTAGTCAGATCTTCAAAGATCAAGACCCCCAATCCCATGGGCCACTAAGAGCCAACCTCAAACCTGGCCAAGAGCCCTTTCCCCTTGGGCAGCAGTTCTGTGAGGCCAGGTTGTCATTTCCACAGAGAGAACAGGAGTCCAGCTTTGGGTCCTA
>NW_006494240.1:0-2073 GCF_000325575.1 Pteropus alecto | reverse complement strand
TGGGCCCTGGGAGGCTGGGGTCGGAGATGACCCCAGCAGAGGGGCAGAGCAGAAGAGACACAAGATGGGAACGGACTTACCCGGTCCTGGTGGCGGTGGCCAATGGGGACGTCCACACAGGGGCCCATGGGAAGGACCCGAGTGGACAGGCTTTCAAGCCCATATGAGACACCCTCTGGATACACCCAGGCTGTCTTTAGGGGTCAGTGAGATTCAGCCACATGTGGCTGGGAACTGGCAAGCATCTTGTATTGTGGCTACTGTGGTCTTATTTACACACACAAGCAGGGGGTGCTGGGGTGTTTGGGGGTCCTCTCGGAAGCCAGAGAGCAGTGCTCAAACTGCAGAGGGGTGCTGCAGAGAGGGTGGTGCCTTAGGCGCCTGGCTCTGGGCTCTGCCTCCCCCGCCTCGGCTCACCACCCCCTGCCTCTGTTTCCACATCCGTAAATGGGGACTGATGACACCGCTCTACAATACAGGACTGCTTCGAGCCTTCCTGAGATAATAGGCTCACAGTGCTCCTTGTCACAGTGCCTGGCCCTGTGAGGACAGATCAGCTCGGGGCCTGTCTGGGGAACCTCCCCCACCCTCCCACAGCCTCTAGGGTGGAAGTGTCACCCTGTAATTATCTTTCAGGGCACAGACCCTCATGGCATTCGTGATGATTTTATGAGTCTGGGAGATTAGTTCCTTAAGGAAGAAACTCGTCCTCCCTGGCCTGGGGAGGGACAGGTTGCCAGGGCGAGCCACGTGCTGAAGTGGCCACGAGCGATACTTTATGGACCCTGTAAAAGCTGCTGACCCCACTCCCGTACTTAATGAGATGAGCAGGGCCCTGGCAGCTTCCAATAACCTGAGCTCCAGCTGAGCCCAGCTGACCCGAGAGGGGACAGGAGCAGGCCTCACCTCTGCCTGAGACCCTGGCAGGGCTGAGTGAGGGGCGAGCAAGGAGGCTGACCCCCTTCCCTGTGCCTGGGCGTGGGCAGGCGGGACACAGACCCTGTCCAGGTGGGGTGGTGTAGGGGGCAGAATCAGACAGCCCGGGGCCCACGGGGTCTTGGACCAGCCGCGTCCTGCCCTGGGGCTCTGTTCCCTCACCTGTGAAGCAGGCTGTAATTTGCACTTGTGGATTGTCCTGAAGTTGGAGAAGAAGAATGAGAAAAAGAGCCTGGTGCCCACAGTGCCCCAGTGCAGTGTCCATGGCTTGGCACCCCCAGGGTGTCCCCTGCTTGGTCCCTCAGCTGAGATTCCTTTTGGGTTTAGGCCTCTGCTCTCCAAAATGGGCCAACCGCAGTGTGCCTGAGTGAGGGGACAAGTGGGCTTGGACACCAGGGCTTCATTCTTTCTTTTGAGTTGGTCACTGGAGCTTGTGTGTGGCCTGGCGAGCTCGCCGTCCGCCCGTTGAGGGCAGTTTGTTTATTTTAACGGAGCAGAGGCTGCGTCGCCTCTTGTGTTGTAAAGAATAGTGAGGGATCTTAGAGGTGGGGACAGTGGCCAGTGGCCCAGATCCATGCCCCAAGCCACGTGTGACCACGAGCGCCAATACTTAGACCACATGCCCAACCTGAGGGGAGGTGTCCCTGGGAGGTGGGGTCACCCCTCTAGGGACCTCTCTGCCTGCTGGCCATCAGGGCAGGATGTGGTCATTCATTCATTCATTCATCCACCTGGCCACGCTCGACCCTCTGTCCATCTGTCCCGGGACCCATTCGCTCCTTCAGCGAACGTCCCGTAGGCACTTCCTTGGGGACAGACAGCTCTTTGCATTCCATGTTTTCTCCAGTCTTTGCAACAGCCTTTACAGAGGGCTGATTCCCCTTTTTCACAGATGAGGAAACAGGTTCAGAGAGGTCAAGCCCAAGGCCACAGCCTGAGTAAGTGGCCGATGCAGAACTCCAGTGATGTCTGGCTCTATAGCCCATTCATGGCCCCTGTGTCCTGGTTGCCCCCTGCAGGTGTGGGCTGGAATAGCGAGGGAAGTTGGGGGGTGAGGACTCCCCAGGCACGCGGTATCTGCTGTAGTGGCTCTGTCCTGACAACGCATCTTTCCTCAGTTTCTCTGCCCAGCACTCC
>NW_006494239.1:0-2065 GCF_000325575.1 Pteropus alecto | reverse complement strand
AAAAAAAAAAATTATGCCGCGTTACTAATAGGTCCTGTGTAAGAGAAAAAGAGTTTGTAAAAATCACTGCAGAAGTTTTATGGTTATTCTTTCTCCCTTACAATTCTGAAAGTGGGAGTGAGGGCTGATTCTTTATTCAAATAGGGAAGTGACAGGTAAGCTATTTTCTCATCATTTTCAAAAAGCATTTGTTAAGCATTTTTTGAAAGAACTGCATAAACTGCATGGGGCAGACATGGTCCCTGACATTTAGATGCTTCTAATTTGTAGTTTATTCAGCTGAGCTGGTGAAAATGTGCTCCCCAGATCAGGATGCCATGATGATATGGGAAGTCCCCTCAGAATCAGGACACCCAGCTTCTATTTCTGGCACAACCAATATTAGCCACTGACGTTAGCCAAGTCATTTTAGTTCTATAAGTCTTATATTCCTGAGTCTTTAAATAGGATTTTAAAATAGTATCTCCCTCGCTTGCTTCACATGATACTTGCCAAGATCCAACTACCTGAAGATGGCTGTTCCTGTTATAAAAGGATCATTCACTTTACAAAAAACCTACCCCAGCCCCCCTGTAAACTGTGGTTGCCCCACTCCCACCCTGTATCTGAAAAAAATCTTCCTATTCATAAGGACTTGAATTACCCTAAAAGAGGCCAGAAATCAAGTAGGAACAAGGGGAGGGAACCATCACCCCGGGCAGACAGCCCTCAGCTTCTCATATATAAGGAATAATGCTTCTGAGTACGTCGGCAGAACTTACTGGAAACCAGTGATATTCTGAATGCATTCAAGCACACGTCTATTATGCTAATAATTAGCACTGGGTTTTTAAGCAAAGTCGTCACCAATTGAAAATCTTATGTGTTAAACATGACCTCTGGTGACCAAGAGAGCTGACTAGACAACAGCATGAAAAGGTAGAACATAAACATGCATTCATTTGTTCCTTATCCAGTGCCCACTGAGCGGACCATGCCCTGGATGGGAACTTGGAGACCAGCCAGCCTGGGTCTCCCGTTCTATGTACAGAACCCAGAGCCAAGAATCTAGGGCCATAACCCATAATATCCAAACACATCTCAGAGTCTGTTACAGGTATGGGTGAGGAGGGCAGGACAGAGGCACCTCAGGAATGGAGATGCCGGGGTCTCTGAGAGGCGCCTGCAGACCTCTCACTTCCCCACGGCTGTGCTTCTAGACCGGACTCGATTCCAGGCCAGACCTTCCCCGTGTTCTCCATTCTTGCTCCTACCCCTAAGTGGAACAAGCCTTCTTTCTCCCTCCCTCCCTCCTCCAACTGTGCCAACAAAAACAGGAGCCAATATTTAATTCCTCTAAAGTAGCAAAAAGTGATTTAACCTGCCACCTTTCCCTGGAGAACTCCTATTTTCCAGGGATTATAAAGAAAACCTTACTGCTAAGTGCAGAACTTTTAAGGGTGGGAAGCCAAGGATGAGTGGGCTTTGCTTGAGACTTGGGGTGTGGGGATGGATGTATATTGTCACCTACTCATAGATATGCCCAGTTGTCTATTGAGGGGTTGTCTAAACCATTTTTTTAGTTTGTCCCTTCCCAATTACAGTGTAGGGACAGAGCAAGTACAAATCTTCTCATGGATTTTTAAATCTACGTATTCATGCTAGATCCCTAGAAATTGTAGAGCACAAAATTGCAACTTTAATTCTCTTCTCTCCCATACCTAGCACACAGCTCCTCCCCCGGACCACTTCTGCTGAAAGTATTTCATATCATATCTTTTCTTGGGCAAGGTAATTAACTTCTTTGTGTCTCAGGTATTTTATCTCTGAAATGGCGATGCTCTTCTTTAGCAGGCCATGACAGGAATGTTCAGAGATCCGCACATAAAAAAGTGACATATGAAGAAAAAGCAGTGAGAAAAGTCAATGCTGGCACATCACTGTGTTCCAAAACCACTTAACAACTCTCTGTCTACTTTATTAGGAGTAGAGCACACAGTATGAATTAGGTTTCATTGTAATTGTGTCCTGGAAGCAAATATGATTTTCAATGAAGGGGTCTTATCAACTCTAATTAACGGGATGT
>NW_006494238.1:0-2068 GCF_000325575.1 Pteropus alecto | reverse complement strand
ATCTGCAGGAGCTGATAAGCATGAGGATCCCACCTTGCAAGGTCCATACGAGCTGAACACCTCAGACAGACGATGATGCTCAAGCTGACCTGAGAGCATCACAGATGGGTGCCCTTGGGCTGAAGACTTCTGACTTGTGGTAGCCACTGGCTGGGGACCAACATGCAGTTCTCCGCGCCACCAGTCAACAGCTCGCTTGGGAGATGCTAGGGACTTTCTATCCTTCGCTCTGCCACACGAGGCTCCGTACTCCCCTCCCCTGTGTGTTGTGTGTTAACCTGCGTGGGTACCTGACTGGTTTATCTGAAAAGGGTCCTCTCCATAAACCTGGCATTGTGAAAAGACACAGATGCGTTCAGGAGTGTTACCTGGGTAGTCGCAGCCCTCTTCCCGTCAAATCAGACATGTCCTTCCTTTCCGTGGACAAACCTAACTTCAGTTTCCATTTCAGATTGGCTTTCTTGGGTACAAGTATTTAAAAATTTAGTCCATCAACAACAAAAACTTATCAAATGCTGGCAGTATGTTAGCTAAGAATTTCTTTTAATTTTTATGCATGCTTCTATTTTTTTAATCTGGGTCAAATTTTTTTTTCTTCAGATTTTGGTAATTATGTTCGCCTAATAATGGCTGCACTAGGATACAATTCTGTAATATGTGTAATAGACATTTATCATTTGTGACTGCCCTAAATCTTTTGAATACCTTATCAATCTTTTGACAGCTTCCCACACTGTGAATCCTGCCTTTCCAACTTTTCTTGCTTCCCTTGAAGCTATGGGTAGCCATGTAGAAACACTCAGAATTCCTTGGTTGGGGTTCTTAAAGTAGACTGACTCAGCTGAGAGGTAGTTTCTTTTTCTACCTCCTCATCCCATCCATGTGATCAGCCTGGGAAGCAGATGTGACGGCTGGAGCATCGATGGCCATTTTAAACATGAGGTAATCTTAAGCATGGAAGCCATCCACAAAAAACAGTGGCTCCTTGATGACTATTGTGTAATTGGTATGATGGTCTAGAACTGCCTATCTTTGGACTTATATTTTAAAACAGAAAAATATATTTCTATCTTATATAGTCCACTTTTATTTTGTCTTTTTTATTATATGTAGCTCAATTTAATCTTATATATTTACTTATACGTAAAATTATATATTATATATTTAACCCTTTATATCACATTTTACTTATCAAAGGTGGAATCAAGTTTTGATTCAGATTTCTGAACTCTCATACAGAAGATAAGATCGTATTTAACAGTACTGAAAAAAATAGAAAGACATTATGTATCTCTTAATGTGATGCAGTGGGAAGCATTCAGCACCAGCTATGACATATTTTATTAAAACACTGAATCAGAATCTGAATAAGCCTCTTCATCTAACTATGAATTTATAGGAAATACAGAAAGCAGAGTAACATGTTCTGTAATACCCCAGGGATGCAGTCATCAAAATCCAGAATGTGGTGAACTCTAACAGGAGAAATGGTCCAGTTTCTTCAAAAATAAATTGCAAGGGACAGGAGAGGGATGGGCAGAGAAGGAAAAAGAATTTACAGATTAAAAGAGATTTGGGACACATCAACAAATGCAATGTGTATAAACTGCTTTGGATACTGAAAATATTTTGAGGCAATCAGGGATATACAAACACTATACAAATTTCTGATGACATTAAGGTATTACTGTTAATTTTTAAAGTTGTAATAATGGTAATGCAAGTCTCTTTTTACGGTTCTTATGTACATGTTTATAAACACATACTAATATATTTATAGATGAAATGACATGATATCTGAGATTTGATTCAATATAACCCAAGGATGGAGCAGGGAGATTTGAGAATATAAATGAGATAAAACAGACCCTCTGTCTTAGTAAGTTTGGGCTGCTGTAACACAAATACTGTAGACTGAGTGGCTTAAACAACAGAAACTTATTTCTCCCAGTCCTACAGGCTGTAAAGTCCAAGATTAAGGTGCTGGCTGATTGTGTTCCTGGTGAAAGCTTTCTCGAGGCCTTCTTGCTATATCCTCACATGGTGGAGAGAGAAATCATCTCTCTTG
>NW_006494237.1:0-2058 GCF_000325575.1 Pteropus alecto | reverse complement strand
CCAGAACTGTGAGAAATAAATTTCTGTTGTTTATACACACCCCTCTCCCCCCCAGTCTGTAATATCCTGTTATAGCAGCCCGAGCCAACTAAGAAATTACCACAAACTGAACATCTTAAAATAGCACCTACTTATTAGTGCATAGTTTTTGTGGGTCCAGAATCTGGGCACAGCTTAGTTGGGTCCTCACAGGCTGCAGTCAGCTGTGGGCTGGGGTAGAATCCCTTCTAAGCTCACGTGGTTGTTGGTAGAACCTAGCCACTGTCGGTTCCTGGCCACGTGGGCTTCTCCATAGGGCAGCTTGTTCATTGAGCCAGCAAGGGAGAGAATCTGCCTGTAGAAGTCTCGTGTAACTTGATCTTGGAGGGGATATCCATCACCTTGGGCCTACTAAGGGTCAGAAGCAAGTCTTAGCTCCCACCACCCTTAAGGAAAGGGGTGTAACCAGGGGCATGAGTGCAAGGAAGTGGGATCCTGGGCCCACCAGATATTGCCTGCCACACCACTCAGTATTGTCTTTGTCACATGCCCACTGGGATGTGTGGGATTCTTTCTGTTCCAACACATTCTGCGATACGAGGCACATTTCCTTGGTGTAAGCATGTGCTGTGGCCTTACCTATACGAGAGGACATGTGAAGACTGGTCAGGTGTCTTGGACTCTGCATGTCCAGAGGACCACCTGCGCCTTGGGCTGCCTGGACGGCTGGTGTGTGGATCCCAGGGCACTTCTGGCTGCCTGTGTTATGGAAAGCTTTTTCTGGTTCCTAGAAGACCTGATGTTATTGTTTTGCCTTTTGTCTGCCCTTGGGAGCTTATTTTCCCTCCCTAAGCAGTAACACTAAGAAACAGCAGCTGCCCTTCCTGGGTTTGGGGGTGGTACCCTCACATTACTAGCTGGATGTCACATCACACTTCATTCAGACAGCCTGGCTGGGGCCATGCTTCCCGAGAGGTTCTGCAATCTTGGAACTACGTAGAAAACCAATAATCTGAGCTTTTGACGCAACAGCATCTCCTGCCAGTGTGGAGGGGCCAGGCCAGGCTGTGCTGCAGTCTTCCATGAAGTCATTAGGTGACCTGAGTTCAGCCAGGTCACCTGCCTCACTGTGAGGGTGTGGCATTTATGGTCCACACTGCCCAGGGATGCCTCTAACCCATCGGGGGCGGGGTGGTGGGGTCGCTGCGCAACGGGGAGAATCTGCTGGGAATGGTTTCCTTTCCCTGGAACACTAGCCAGCATTCTAGTTTCTGGTGCTTAATTTAAACACTGCAAAGGAAGACATCGGTTAGCATTTTCTACGTCATTCCTAATCCATTCTTATATTAATTGTTTTTTTTTGTTCATTGTTATGAATTTTTAAAAAGTCCTCCTGTGGCTTTTAATTTTGTTGGAGAATAGCTAGATATTTACACACTAACCTGCCGTTTCTTCATAAAAGACTGGAACCTCAAAAGAAAAGGAGATGGCAGCAAACATGCTATTTGAGCAGATGTGTGAGATGTGCCCTCACCCAGAGGTCAGCCGAATTGTGCGTAGCAGTCTTCATTCTGACCGGCTCCTGCTCTCGCTGAACAGTGGAAAATTGAACTTAAAAACATCTAAAAATCTTGTTTTATGCACCAAAACAAAGCTGAGTGGGCAGATCTAAACAGACGGCTGAGAATTTTTGGTTCTTATTCATGTGTGTGTCTTCTTTTGCCCTGATTACTTCATAATTTCCTAGGGCTGTATTGGGGGTGGGTTTCTTGGGAATCTGTTTTTCTGCATCAGTACTAACAGACATTCAAGCATTATGACACGCTAAAGAAAGGGACATGGAGGAGGAAAGCGTGACTTCCAGCCTACTCAGTCTGGTGACTCCTGGTAGAACACCACACCTCGACTTCCAGCAGAGGGGCCACTGTGCTATATAGGAGAATAGTCAGCCCAAAGAGAGTGGTTTATGCACCAGATTATCCTTGACAGGCTGGCCACATGAGTATGGATGCCCCACTCAGGTGGCAGGTGTCCCACTCCTGAGAATGGGAGGCTACATAAAGACAAAGCTGGGTTCTG
>NW_006494236.1:0-2064 GCF_000325575.1 Pteropus alecto | reverse complement strand
AATGAAAAGTATTTTACTGTGGGTCTTTTACAATTTAGATGCAGATAGTTGAAGAGCTTCATGCTGCACGTGTGGGAAAAAGTGTAGATTCACCTGTGGTGCTGCCTTCTGGAGAGTTAACAAGCATGGAGATTGATTTAGTGGAAGACGATAGACATTGCTCTGCTGGTATACCCTGTGTGTATATGATGATGTCTATGATGTATGCTTTCTTAAGAATGAGTGTGCCAATTCAATTTTTATAATATTTAGATGTAAAATGTTAAAATGTGCTCATTTGCAATAATAAAGTATGGTATATTTCTTTATAGGAATCAGGTGTAATATTTATCTTATCATCATTCATTTTTATATATCTCACATTATTAGGCAATTAGATGTATTTTCTTCTTTTTGTCAAGGGGCAGCAGTCACAGTAATTAGTTGTCTTTTATTCCTGGTAGTAATCATAACTTTTTAACAGTTTCAGCTATGTAAAGCATTGATCAATTCTTCCTACTGGGAGATAGATAATGATATATTATCCAAAATCTATTAGCATACTATTTTGAATTGTATTTATAAAAATAGTAATGCTACATTACATTCACATTGAATTTTTCACTCTACTGTTTTTGTGTGCATTAACATATATGACCCTCACAATAGCTCTATGAAGTAATGCTAATATCTGTTTGCTTTCTTTTACAAGTATTAATTTTTTCAATTATGTTTCACTCAGTATATTAAAATTAGCTTATGATTCCTAAGTGCACAGCTACCAATGGTGAAGGATGGGGTTTTGCAACTGTAATTACTGTAATTACTACTGGGGCATCAGTTTATGTTCTTTCTCTTAAGGATTGCAGTAAATGTGTTTTTGTTTTTGTTGTCCAAAGGACTGCCTTCTCTTAAGAATGTTATCAAAGTTCTATGATATTTAAATTTCAGTTATTAAAGACTGTTATCAAGTGTCATGAAATCCTAATTTTGCCTTCTTTCTCTAGCAAATACTGCTTCAGACAAAAAGCTTCTAATTGTTATTGACACAAATATTCTGATGAATCATCTCAAATTTGTTAGAATTTTGAAGACAACAGAAATACCAGGTATTTATAAAACATATTTGCTGATTCTGATTTTTATATTTTAGTTGATATTTTAACAGTGACGTGGGTTTTTTCCCCCCACAAGTACATTTCCATTTAGATATTAAGCATATGTATTAAGCATAATCAGCTTAACTTAAAAAAAAAAACCTTCACAGGTTAATCTAGCAATCTACATTTAACTCTTCTTTGATTTCCAATACTTTCTCCAACATTCTTTCGACAAATCTGTTAATTTCCATTTTTTTTGTGTTAACTCTTCATTTAGATTGTGAATTCCTTACTTTATAACTTTCAGTTCTCCTACAGCATTTCAACTGAGTAACATAATATTTGTTGACTTCAAAGATATCTTTTTTATTTTTTAGGCTTTGATAGACTTGTGTTAATAATTCCCTGGGTTGTTGTGCAAGAGCTAGATCGTATGAAGGCAGGAAAACTACTAAAATATGCCCAGCAAAAAGCTATACTTGCAGTTCATTTCATCAATGAATGTCTCAAAAATCAAGATAGAAATCTATGGGGTCAATCAATACAACTTGCATCTCAAAAACTTTGTAAGTATCGTTCTTTCATGGTGCTTCCTGGTTAAGATTTGTTTGGGTGCCAACTCATTGGAGGGAAATGGTGCAAAACTTTAAAAACTTTATAACCGTTGGAAATGTGCATGACAAAGCATGGTGATGCTTTGTGGGATCCTTGATTTATTTTTCTGCTTCTCCTAGACCTTCTTAGGTTATGTCTCTATTTTACAGATAGTAACTATTATAGTTTGTGTGCACAGTAGTCTGTAATACAGTACTTTGGGTTCTTTTTTTTAAATACTGTTGCTGAGTGATGAGGCCCATAGTAATCTAGGTTTCTCATCTGTTACTGCACACAGTTAATATGATGTAGAGGCAGGTATTATTTTCCTCTAGTTTAATTTGTAATAAGAAAGTCTTTTTGTAATAAAAGTCTATAGATTTTCTCCCAA
>NW_006494235.1:0-2060 GCF_000325575.1 Pteropus alecto | reverse complement strand
TTCAAATAGAAAATTCACACTGGATTTCACCACCTTCGTGCAAAGATAATGTAAATATTTCGATAACTTTTATACTGATTGCATAGTAAAATTGATAAGACTTTGGATCTATTGGGTTGAATAAAACATTAACATTTATTTCACCTGTTTCTTCTTACTTTTTTCCTGTGACTTCTAGAAAATTTAAGGTTACGCAAGAGACTAGCATTGTATTTCCATGCAGGGC
Source organism: Pteropus alecto (assembly GCF_000325575.1). Classification (NCBI taxonomy): domain Eukaryota; kingdom Metazoa; phylum Chordata; class Mammalia; order Chiroptera; family Pteropodidae; genus Pteropus; species Pteropus alecto. Next base: position 1,834 of record NW_006494235.1, on the reverse strand, counting down.
TGTTCTAGTCTGGACAAAGTACCTCCGGCCTTGCCTGCCAAAGACCCTGGGGCATCTGATAAGGCAGAGAAGCACCAGAGCTGTACGCCCGGGGGCATTCAGTGCAGACCAGCATGGAGCGACAGCCCATGAGAAGTGGGGTCGCCCCAGGGTTACGGCCTGTGCTCTGTGAACCCAGGTCCCTCCCGCCATGGGCTGAGGGACTGGCCAGTGGGTCGTGCTGAGGACTCAGCCTGACAACGACTTCTTCGCCAGTCTAGGCGCTTCCGGTCAGATTCGATCCGGTTTAAGAAAATAAAGAAAGAAAGAATGCTAGGCAGGAAGGAAGGAGAAAGGAAGAGAGAAAGAAAACAAAACAGAATCCATTCCACAGCGGACGGGTAGGGTGAAAACCCAAATGCAACCAAGCTGTTCTGTGAGTGCCATGAGAAAGGCCAGTCACGATCGTGTCCATCCAATGCCCTGTGCCCACGTCCCTGCCCGCAGGGGCGCCCCCAGCAGGCCCCACGGCGCACTGCCAGCTGGTAAGGAGCTGGTTCTGACTCAGAAACGCAGAAGGGCCCAGGACCTGGGATGGAGACAGTTGGCTTCTCCGCTTTCACACGCTGACCTTGGGGACTGCGGCTGGAGGTGCCAGAGGCCGTGGGCTGATGACCGCATTCCAACACCCCGAGTCTCCAGCCTTTACTTTTAAGTGACGCTTTAAAGCAAAGAGGTCTATAAATTAGTCCCAGGAGACACCGCCAGTTTACGCCTCTGAGTTGTGTCCAATGCGGACTATATTAGTCAATCTAGAATTTTCTCGCATACACGTTTACGTGTTTATGTAAGTACGTATGTGTTTCCGAATCTCACATGTGGCTCAGATGGTTTCCAGCCCGGAGGAGGAGGCTGGTGCTTCTTTAGGAGGGTAAGCATGCAAGACTCGTCACGACACCCCTCAGGACTATACAAAGACACTGTCTAGATCCATTTATCTCTGAAAACCCAGGCTTGCTTTTAATCGGAATTAACTATGTAGCAGGCCATAAAGCATGGAGTTAGAGACCATCGCATTCACTCCTAGGGAGGTCTCTGAAGCCAACAGCCAGAACCTTTTTCTCTGCATTCAACTCAACAGTTCTGAGTTTAACCAGAAGCCTAAAGCCTGGCCAGCCGGCAGGGGTTTATGGCACAACGTTATCAGCACTTCCCTGGAAGGGATTTGCAGTGTGCTCTGGAGAATGATGACATGCAGATTCGTTTTCAGAGAAGGAAGTTTTAAAAGCATTTTTGAACTTGCGATGTCCTTTTGTCGCCCTTTGAGGAAACTAGCTATGAGGTGTTTGTCAAAAGGCCATATAAATTGAGTTCAGATGAGGTGACAGTGCCCCTACCTGCTGGCCTGGGCGACAGTAAGTTTGCTTTTTGTTTGTTTTATTTCTAAAAAAGAATCGAGACATGTTATGAAAGCATTCTGGAAAGACAGAAAATTTGAAATCGAACCACCGTTAGAGTCTGATATTGTTTTAATGCTCTCTCTAAACTTCCAGGAGACTTCACAGTCAAAGCTACAAACGCCTGTCTTCTGTGCTTTATTTCAAAGCAGAGCAGGTTCTCTAGAAGGTTCTTATTCCACCCTTACAGAGAGGGGAAGTGGCTTTGCATTTCCTCTATGAAAGCCACAAAGTGTGTGATGACTCCTTACTTTCACTTTTTAAAAAGCTATTATTGATATAAACAACACATAAAAACCTTCTTGTTTTTTTTAAGAAAAAGATCCTCTCTACACATAACTACTCTTTTAACTTTGGTGTGTATCCTTCCAGAATGTTCTCTATGGCTTATATATATA
>NW_006494234.1:0-2057 GCF_000325575.1 Pteropus alecto | reverse complement strand
AGGAAACTCGGAGGCTCACAGCATCTCAGCTCTCCACCTTGCAGAGGGACGAGGGCACGGGGAACTAGGAAGTGTCGTCCTTGGGGACTCAGAAAGCCAGTAGTGGACAGAGAGCAGGGTAGCTGTGGGTGTTATTCTCGAATTCTAGAACTGGGCTCCTGTCACACAGCTGCACCCAGAAAGAGAGCCCACCTGTAGTGCTTCGAAACATCTGTCATCAAAGAGCTACATGAACAAACCGAGGTTAGAGACCCCACACTCCCTGAGCCGCCCCACCCGCCTCTCTCCCATCTCCGGCTCCCCCGCCCCGCCCTCCTGGGGGCAGGGACAGGGTGAAAGGGCTGGCAGGGCACTGGGCAGGGCCCAGGAGGCTGAGCTCCGGTGCTGGCTCTGCCGCGCTATGACTGGCTAAGCCACGCCACCTGTCAGATCTTGTTTCACTGGTCAGTAAAGTGGAGTCGGTCACACCGCCCGCCTCCCAGGGGCATCGAGGGGCTTTAGGACAAACCGACGCCGTGGTGCTTGTGACAGTGGCTGGTGCCCTGCTCCTGGCAGCAGGCAGCTACCTCTGCCTCTCACAACCTCCCGCAGCAGTAAAAAGTCGCGTGTTTATCTGCTCTGGCAGGTAAAACTGCTTAGCCGGCAGATCCTAGCAGCTTCCTGTCAAGACAACTGAGCCAACGTCGCCACCAGCGTCCCGCGCGTCTTCCGTGAGAGCCCCGCGTTCTCCGGAAACCCTCGCGGAAGTCGCCTGTAATGAGAGGGTCGTGCCGCTTATGACCCAGTGTGGCCTCCCGCCTGTCCTTCCGGTCCCCACGCCAGGCCCCGCCACTTCTGTGCCTGGAGCCTCGGCCGCGGTCATGCTCGGCCCTCCCTAACCACCGCCGTGCGCTGCGGGCATCTCTGAGAGTCGCAAACCTTCGCCACCGACGAGGCAGAAGGAGCATCCCCGTCTGGTCGTCAGAGCTCACGATCCCCTGAGGAAGAGGGGCCTCGTGGGAAGTGTTCCTTTATTCACAGGTGTTTATCGAGCACCTGCTACACGCCAGGCCCCGTGCCAGGCTCCGAGAATGCTTTGCGAATGGGCCGATGCTCACGGAGCAGCTCCGTCCAACAGGAATATGATCCGAGCCACGTTTGTAATGTTAAGTTTCGAAGTTCACTTTGCTTGAGAAACAAAACGTAGCTGTTTAAACAAGACAATGGCAGCTGAAGCAATAACGATGGTCACGAGACGTTTAGTTTCTGCCGTCTGCTTTAGAGGTAACATCACTGATGCACGATTGTGAGATATTTTGCAGAATCTTGGCTCCTCCCCCTGGTTGGATCACCCAAGCACAGTGACAAAGGCACCAGACAAGGTGACATCAGGAACTTCAGCAGAAAACCACTGAAGCTTACACAGAACTAACCAACCCGCTCCGCCCTCGACCCCTAACCCCGGCCCTCACTCTCCACCTTTAAAATCCCCATTACAAGACCGACTGCAGGGGCCAGGCAGGCAGGGGCGCACGTGCTGGGGGAGAGCTCTGCGGACCCTGGAGGGAACCGCGGGCTCTGGCCGTGGAGAGGAGCATGGCCAACCGATGCTTGAAAGTCCGTGGGGTCCCTGCGGGTTGACGCTGGATGTTTGGCGTCGAGGTCTTGCCCTCTCTCCTTCTTCCTGTTCCTAATTATAATGATCAAATGGCAATGATTTCTCACGGCTCTGATGGAGGTGACTTCGCTTCGCAAATCATAAAATGTTGCCCATGAGAAAGTTGCAGTTGGATTTCCACTTTTGCTGAGTGGTTCGGTTTGCATGTCTAGAGGTGGGGGTGGGGTGGATGCTTTGAGATCCTCGGCGCAGCCTCCCAGGGCCTCCCCCTCACTGCAGCTGTGGCTACTGCAGCTGCCAGCCATGGGGTACCACTGCTTCCCACTAGAAGCTCCACAGGTTAGCCACGTAGGCTCAGAGGTGGAAAAGCTTCCAGTCCTTCAGGAAGTGTTTCCGGAGCATTTGGCCCTGCCAGCCTTCCCCCTGCCCCCCCACCCCACCCTGAGGGCTAGCCAGGGCC
>NW_006494233.1:0-2064 GCF_000325575.1 Pteropus alecto | reverse complement strand
GTTTTATCTAATTTTTACTTCTGACTCCAAATTTTTGACATTTTGAACATTTGTATTTGTTGCTAATTTCCTCTCAAGTATCTGTCATATTTTGGTCTATTCGAATGTGTAGTAATTTTTATAGTACACTAGACTATATGTATATGTATATGTATATAGTTACTGTGGAGATTCATACGTTGTTTTCTTTCACCAGAAATGATTTTCTTGTTCCCCTGTTATGCAGCTAGAGCGAGAGTATCATCATTTCAATCCAAACATGAACATTGTTAGGTCAGTGCTCAGCTGAAATTTCAGGATACTTGACGTATCTCTGCTTCATTCCTGTTCCTTAAACATGGGCTCTTGGACTTTTGATTGAGATTCTATTGGATTTCTGTGGTTTCACCCCTGAAATTCTACAGAATATTCATTCTTATTCTTCAGCATTTTCCTAGTCCCTATCTCCAGCCTCCTTCCCCAGTGCAGAACAAATATCCAGGGTATATCTGAGGGCAAAGACGAGCTACATGCTTTGCCCCTTGAGCACAGTGACGAGGCAAGAAATTTTACTTTGCTTGAAAAAGGTTTTAATCCTAGGTCTCTGGCCATTTGAGCAACCCTAGAACTCAGATAATACCCCTTTTGGGGATTTAGTAGGCATGTGGTTTTTAATCCTCGAGTCTTGAAATAAAACAAAAGTTTTATTGTTTTTTTTTTCTTTCCCCCAGCATAATAATTTGCCTGACTGTGCTGAACCCAATCCTATACCCAAATCCAGAATTGGAAAAGGCACCCACCTTTATTAACAAAACAGAAACAGTGTTGGTGAACATCAGCTTAATTCAAAACAAGTTTTAATCTCTCTTGAGGAAGGTGAAAACTACAATAAAATAAAATCCATTAATATGTTGTGAAACCTATAAAAATTCAATTAAATTTGATAAATGAAAAAATTAACATTAGCTTCTTTTCAGTTCATCTCAGGATTTGGTACAAAATGAGTTGATGCTAATTTTTTTTAAATGTGTGTTTTCAGAACTTTCTTATTTTGATATTTGTGGTCCGTGACCATGGTTCTGTTAGTATCTCTATTCACCTTCTGATTAACACATAAAAAGCAAAAAATCTTCAATTTCATTTACCCTTTCTCAATGAGTATGCTATTATTATGGTCTTTTAATTTTTCAAACCTTAAAATCATTATTATCGTCAGTTTACAAAGTGATTATTTATATTTTCCTGTAAGACTTTTTCATCTTTATTTCTTTTTCAATCTAACCTTTGATCTGAAAAACTTTGATTTTATTTCATTATTTAATTCACCAATCAATTCATTTATATTTAGTGAGATTTTGGGGGGAGCTAACTCTTACTGTTTTTCTGTGATAAAATGTGTCTATTTATCTAATATATTTGTATTGAGTACAAAATTCTAGCTAAAAATGTATGTACTTTTATCACAGAAGATAAAATTTCATCATTTTCTTAATATTTTTGATTCTGAGGAGTTAATACAATTTATCTTTAAAGTTAACTATTTTTTTTCTATTTAGTACTTTTACATATGCCTTGATATTTCCTTAAACTTTTATGTAGATCCCTTTAATTACTCTACTTGGTATTTATAGATATTCTTGTGTATTTGACTTAAAGTTTTTCATCTGTTCTGGAACATTCTGTACTATTTTTTATTCTAGTGTTGTCTCTCTGTGTCCCATTTTCTCATTCTTCCATCTGTAAGTCCAAGTAGACATATGTTAGATTTTCTCACTATCTGCCATTCCTTTTAAGCTCACGTTCTTATTTCTGCTTCCTATATCTCTTGGAAGCAATTTGGATGTCTTTATTTTTATATTTAAATTCTCTAATGACCTCTTTATTGATTTTTATATGAAATTGAGTTTATGTTTTTAATAATGTATTTTATTGAGGTAAAATGCAGGGGTCCCTAACTCCAGGCCATGGACCAGTATTGGTCGGTGGACTATTAGGAACCGGACTGCACAGCAGGAGATGAGGAGCTGGTGAGCAAGTGAAGCTGTATTTGCATCTGTATTTGCAGCTGCTCCCCAGTGCAAGCAT
>NW_006494232.1:0-2057 GCF_000325575.1 Pteropus alecto | reverse complement strand
TTTTATATTGTGTATATTTTACCACAATGAAATAATAATAGTAGAAAAGAAAAGAATAGCATTAATGACAATATCTTGGTTTTAGTTGGTATCCGTTTTTCCCAAGGGCTGAAAGCACTCTTAAAATATGACCACTTATAGAAATGGGTCATCTGGATCCCAGAAAGGTCAGGCAAAGTACAGCAAATCCTTAGCACCGTGTCTGTCTCAAACAGGCTGCCTCCTAGGATCAGTCCTGTCTGCTGCCCTCTGACTGTCCAGGGAGAGGAGAAGCTGCAGCCCTGGGCACAAGTAGAGGAGTGTGGTATTGGTCCATGGGGTCAGCAGGACAGGGTGGCCAGTGAGCCAAGCTCTCTGCTCCTTGTCCTCCAGCACCCCCATGCTAGGCAAGGCACACACCTCACTGCCAGACCCCACAGGCTGGACCCGACCCCACAGTGTGAGGAGTTGGCCGGGTCCCTCCAGCATCAACACCTGCGGCTGTACTCTGAAGGCTGTCGTTGCCTCCCTGCCCCTCAATTCACTCAGAACCCAGAACTCCAGGTTAAATCTTCCCTAGGAAAGCAGCTTTCATGCCCACCTCCAAGCAAAGAATGGCAAGGACCTGGGACAGTGGTGAAAAAGCCTGCAGCAGGAGGCAGGACATCCCAGCTGCCTCCCCCGGCCCACACTGCCCGGGGCTTGCCTCCAGGAGCCCCACATCCAGTTCCTGGTCGACGGTCACCCTCCACGTCCTGAGTTCCTCAGCCACAGGCCAAAACTCCCTCCCATCTCCTCTCCCTCCCATTTCCCTCTCACTGCGGAGGCAGAGGCCTTCTTCCTGCCGCAGACCCTGGCATACCATGGCCGCGAACGAGAGAGAGGGGGCCGAGGGCTCAGAGGAGGGTAGAGAGGGTACGGACACCAGACGTGTGTGTCTCAGATAACTCTTATTCTTCCCTGGGGCTCAGCAAACTCCAGCAGTGACACGAAGACACCATACTGCAGACAGGGATATCTAGAACAGGCAAGACCCCACGAGGACAGAAAGCTGTTCAGTGGTTGCCTGGGGCCAGGAGGATGGACTGCAAATAGGATGAGGGAATTTTCAGGGGTGATAAAATAGTCTGTATCTTGACTGGAATGGGGGTTACATGGGTGTTTACATTTGTCAAAACTCAAATGACTGCACCCTTAAAATGAGTACATTTTATTGAATGTAAATTATATCTCAATAGTTGATTTTAAAAGTTAAAAAAACAAACAAACAAACCTAAGAGCTTGGGTAAGAGAGTCCCAGATTTTAGTAGTAATTTAGGAGGCAGATGTTAAAGGCTCAGGAAGGGTGACAACACATCCCAAATGACTGTATTTACCCCGTGATTCCAGGCCGAATCGAAGGCGCCTGCAGACCCCTCCTTCCTCCGCTTCTCCCATCAACCCCAGAATTTCAGAGTCAGGCAAACAAAGACCCCATCAGACCTCTCCTGATGGAAGTTAGAGCACCAAATGCTCCCTCAGAACTAGTTAATAACATCTTGTCTTGGTTGGGGATTTGTGGAGGCTGGTACCTACCACTGGCTTTTGGTGTGTGCTTAGGCCCATTACCCTGTCACTTCTGTCCCCTTCAACAAAGAGCCGCCAGCAGGGGAGCGGAGGGCTGTGGGGAGGGGGAGGCTCTCAGAGGAGCCCAGAGCCTGGAGACCGGAGCAGTTATTTCTACGGGTTGTACAGGTTTCCAGCCCACAGGCCTCCTGGACAATCTGCGAAAATTCTGCAGAATGTTCCCTATGGCTTGTTTTCAGGGAGAAGTACCCTGACTTTCTAATACTGTATTACTCAGGCACTTCCAGATTCCTGATTCTGCTTTCCTTTCTCCTTCTTCCTGCAAAATATAGTCTGTTCTCAGGCACGTTTGGCTTCTGGGAGGCTGGCGGCTTCAGCAGTGTCACTATATTCCTGGTCTAACCTGGAGGAAGACGAAGAGTGGTAGAAGGCTGGGGTCCCCCCTCTTCCCTCCAGAGAGGCCCACAGCCGAGGGATGAAGAGTCCGCAAGAAGGGGCACGAACGGGACGCG
>NW_006494231.1:0-2039 GCF_000325575.1 Pteropus alecto | reverse complement strand
CAAGTATTCTTGGGGCAAACAGGAAATGGGTTAAATCCATTCTGCCAATCTCTCTTTTAATTGAAGAGTTTAACCATTTAAATATAAAGTAATTACTGATAGTGATTTAATTCTTCCATTTTGCTATTTGTTTTCTACATGCCTTATAGACTTGACTCTTCCTTATTACAGCTTTCTCTGTTAATTTTTGTAGCGAAATGTTTTTATTACCTTATAATTTCCTTTTGTGTGTATTCCTTAGATATTTTCTTTGTGGTTACCACGGGGATTACATTTAACATGTAAAGTCATAAAAATCTAATTTGAATTGATAACAACTTAACTTTTACAGCATACAAAAACTGTTCCTATACAGTTTTACCTCTTTTGTTAGTTGCCACATCTATTTTAATAAATTGTATGCCCAGCAACACAGAATAATTGCTTTTTATGCATGTCTCTTAAATCATGTAGAAAATAAAAAATGGAGTTACAAACCAAAATTACAATTATACTAGCTTTTATAATTGCACATGTATTTACTTTTACCTAATGTTTGTATTTCTTCATACAGATTCAAATTACTGTCTAGTATCTTTTCATTTCAAACTGAAGGACTCCCTTTAGCATTTCTTGTCACGTCCAGAAGTAATAAACTCTCTCAGCCTTTCCCAAATGGACTTATGGCCTTTACCAGGGTGACAGTACATTAGGAAAAAGGGAATAATCAGAACTTTTGGGGATTACTGGACACTGGTTCCAAACTGATGTCAATTACAGGCGACTCAAAATGTCACTGTAGTCCACCAGTCAGAGTAGTGGATTATGGAGGTCACATGATGAAGTTTTAGATCAAGTCTATCTCACAATGAGCCTAGTGGTCCCCAAACCCATCCTGAGGTCATTTATGCACTCCTAGAATGTATAATTGCAATAGATATACTCAGTTACTGAAGGCATTCCTACATCAATTTTCTGACCTATGGAGTAAGGGCTACCATGGTGGAAAAAGCCAAGTGGAACCACTAGAACTGTTATTACCTAGGAAAAAAGTACAAATAGTACTGCATTCCTGGAGGAATTTAAGAAGTTAGTGCCACCATAGCTAGTAGTCATTTTTCAAACTTTCTTCTGCAGTTTCAAAGGTTAAACCACCAATAAAGAGTTTACAAAGATGTCCCTTTTCTCACTTGATAGCACTCAGTCACTTCAGTTGGATTTCAGCCCAGAGAGTTGAGAGAGAGCTATCTTCTGATGAGCATGAGCACACCTGTCCTTGCACTGTTGTCTTGAGTCATTTTCTTGATGCTCTCTGCTGTGGTATGATACATGCAAAGGCCTTCCATACTACAAAATATTTTCAAAATCATTTATATTTCATCATACTACATCTCCGATTTCTCTTTTTATATTTATTTTGTGAACTAGCATAATGTCCCCCAAATAACTATTTTCTCGAGCATTCCAAATTGATTTGAAATCATCTTTCTCACTTTCCTTACTTTTCTTTCTCCCCCACTTTCTCCCTCCTACTTACTTTGACTTTCCCTTTGGTTCTGTTTAGCTGACTTTTATCATTGTCACATTGATTATTATAGTTTTATTTTAAAATGCTAGTAATAAAGCAAATTGAGCTTTATTATTTATCACCATTTTCTTGATTAATATCACCAATATAGTCATCCAGATAAGTAATAGAATTACTTTGTGGTACTGAAAATATGCAAATGCTGTTTTTAATTGTGTTATATTAAATTCACAGCTAATTTTATGGGAGACCTTCAATTTAGGTTTAAAATTTTATTTATATAAGAATATGTATAATTCTGCACATGCAATTTATGTAAAAATGAAAGTAACTTTTAAGATTTCTGAAACAAATTTGACATATTTCTTTCCCAATTTTAATATAAAAATTATCTCAATCAAGCTTTGGTCCTAATTTTGTTCCACTATTAAGGCAAAACCCTTTTGAGTATAGTAAGTCTTCACTTAACGTCGTGGATATATTCTTGGAAACTGCAACTTTAAGCAAAATGACACATAATGAAACCAATTTT
>NW_006494230.1:0-2052 GCF_000325575.1 Pteropus alecto | reverse complement strand
AAATAAGCATATTTTTGATGCAACATTATTTTGAAAATCCACTTAATTGAATACATGATACATCTCATTCCTACAAAAGTAAACCTTCATTGGTGGAAAGTGTGAGGAATAAAGAATTTTTATGTGAGAGGGGAAGCTTCCTTGACTAATTCCTTCCCTTCCTTCTATCTCAATGGGGCAGAAAAATCTATAGACTTCCTGTTGTTTATCAGCATTAAGCCACCCTTCCCCCATCATTTTGGTGTGCACCTCCGAAATCCACCAGGCTAAGTACTAAAACCAAATGCTTAGAGGTAGGGTTACTGAGAATTCTGTCATATTATATCAACCTGAGAGGTACTAATTCCTAACACTAAAGAAACATATCCTAATTTAAGCTCTCTCAATAAAGAAACACTATGCATACTTTAAAACCATGTCCTCTTATTCATGGTCGAGTGGGGAACTTTTACATTTGTGAAGGGTTAAGTAAAAATGATTAAGCATTTTGCAAATAGGAATTTCTTTGATATAACACTAATGTTGCAGTTTTACATTAAGGAGGGAGGCTGGGACTAAAATCCAAGAGAACTCTGAGGTTAGTCCTTAATAGAGCTAAATGCAATCTTTGGGAATTTAATTTCTTTGGCCTTCAAGTATTTCTACATAAAATCATGTGCCACCAGATGGTCGTTAGTTTCTAAGGTCTTTTAAGTGCTATAAAATTTTACAACTGACATTTTATCAGCCTTTCTTTAAAATCAAAACTATTCACTTAGGCATAAATAAGGTACAGCTAATTTCATATCAGTTTGTTTCAGAAACAAATGTAAAATAAAAATAAAATGTACATAAACATATGCACCGACCTTAGAGACTGTCTGATCATAATTGATGCTCATTCTGATAAAAATCAGCACTCTTCCCCTGCCTCCTGCTACATGCTGGTTCCTGGAACAGGCCATTGTCCTGACCCAGTCAAGTATGTAAAATGTTTGTACCTGGGACTGGTCACTAAAGGTACCTGTGACTACCCCATCCTGTTCTATATAATTTTCTGGCAACTACCAAGCAGCACAGGGATCCATTTCATCTTGTAGCCACCCAAAACGTGCCTCTGATGTAAGTTTCCCTTAGTAAACTCTATTAATTACCAGACTGGAGTGACTAGCCTAATTCTTCAGTCTTTCCATGCCCTGTGCTTAGGGAGGTAGATTTTCAGTCCCAGGACCTTTCCCTAAGTCTGAATATACTGACATGGATGGGAAGTTGTCCTTTATTTTTTATTAAAAAAAATTTTTTAAACACCCATACTTTCTTGAACATGCAAAGTGGATATACAGAACATAATTTAATTTAAAAATATAAATAAGGGTCATATCATTTCTCCTATCAGATTGTATGTGGTAGATATTATTACTAAAGCTAGGACAAGGGGCACTACTGAGAATGAGAGTAAAAGGAGGCCCCTGGCACCTCTTATAAAGTTGTTATATCCATCTTTACCTTTTCCATCTCTCTTTTCCTGGTGCTCCTTTCTTGTCCTCCTGCTCACAGCATCCCAGACAAAAAGCTTAATTTAAAATATTGTTGACTAATGCAAGATCCTATCATTGTAGGCTCCTCTTCCCTAGAACATTTATTCTATTTTAAATAGAAAAAAAAAAAGCGTTGCTGTTATTTTTACTTCATTTTTGCTCTCCAGTGGGTATGTAAAAATAAAAAAAAGAAAGGAAATGGCTATAATGAAGACAGTCACCTCAAGTCAGGTGGAACAGGGCTAAGATCTATATACTCAATCTCTGAATCAAGCTGGGATTGTTTTTAAAAGCAATGCTATGAGTTAATTTTTTTCTTTTTCCATCAACTTTACTAACACATAATTTACATACATTAAAATGCACCCATTTCAAACATACAGTTTGGTGAATTTTGACAGATGTATACATCTGTGAAACCCAATCAAAATGTAGAACTTTTCCATCTCCCCAAGAAGTACTCTAGTGCTCCTTTGCGGTCAATTCCTTCCTGCCTGTAGCTCTCAGGCAACCACTAATCTGCTTTCTGTTATTG
>NW_006494229.1:0-2051 GCF_000325575.1 Pteropus alecto | reverse complement strand
AGAAGGAAAATAAAAACATTTTCCCCTACACGCTCAGAGTCAGTTTCCTTCCTGCCAACCAAATAATATTAATAAAGTTTGGGCGAGGGAGGAAATGGTATATTCAGAATGTACACTAAGGTTTTAAAACTGATGTTTGCCTTTTTTTCTTCATTTTTGGTTTATATTTCCTAGAATGAATAATGAATATGTATTACTTTTATGCTACAAAATGAAAAGATGATCAAGCTGTTTTACAAACAGGATCACAGGGGAAGATGGGACCAGGCACCTGGGATGCACTGCTTACCACAACTGAGCTTACTCGGTTTGGATCTGACTTTTTTTTGGAAGTTAAGGAAACAAGTTGAGACAGGAAACATATGGGTTATTTAGTCTGATAAAAATAAGGAAATATAATTTTCTAAAGAGACAAGGTTTTTCCTGGCAATGAATTTAAGGAGAAATTTTGCATGCGTGTGGATTTGTTCAAGGCACAGTGAGTGATTTAATAAATATCTTAAAATGTGGTTTTGCAAAAGACAGAATGTTCTTCAAATAGATTTTTACATTAGCATGCTGTAAAAACTAGGGGACTTACATTACATCTTGCCATGGTGAAGACATTTCTGTAAGAGACCAAAATAATAAGATCAAGGTAAGTTCCATTCTCCAGATATTACCTAATGTAGGTAATAGACCCCGGCTTTCACTCTCGCCTACTTCAGAGCTAAATTCAGAATTTTATTGCATTTTCCAAAATAGAACCAAATTCACATTACTTTTAACAATGGACATTATTTGTGGTTAGTTTGTACTCCACATTCCTCACCAAGCACCGGAAACTTGATCGAACTCCAGTAGAGTTTGTTCCTCTTTCCAGTTACCCATTTCTCTTTTTTCTCTTCCCCAAATCACTACAAATCCTCTCTGTGGTTTAATTTGTGTCCTCAACCTAGGATAATCCAGCTCTTGTTTACCTTATTAAATAAAACAAAAGCCTGGTTTGGTTAGTGGAGTAACTTCCATTTATTGTTCTCAGGCAAGAAGCTAATGCTTTATCAACCTACAAAAAATGACCTTTAAGGACCAGATAATTTTCTCTTACAAAACAACTAAAACTTACACACAATTTTTATTATACTGCTAATATCACAGCAAATAGATAACATTCCAAAGGAAAAAAAACCCAAAACCCCAAATGAATCTTGGTGCTTCCAAAAAGGTAGAGTTGAATAGGAGTCAAATGATATATTGCAGATCACTCCTGCAATCCAGAAACCAAACTGTTATGTCAGTGGCAAGATAGGGGTGGAGTGGAGTGGAGAGAGGGCGGGGATGGATGAGCTTGGACTCTTGAAGCTCCAAATATGGATTAAAAGTGGTGGATTTGTAGCAGTTCCTGGCTCCTGGAAGAGTGAATAAAAATCATATCTGGAGGGAGCATCCTCAGTTTGGGCCACATATTTTTCAACAGATGAATATCAACCAAATATTAGCTTACAATCAAAGATTACCTAAACCACGTAGATAAAAAAAAAAAATGAGATTCCACACAAACAATAAACAACAAATTTAGGTCACCAAGAATTTCAGATATAATACAATAGCAGATAGGAAATATAAAAAAGCTATGAATGAAAGTTTAAAGAAACAAAAGATGAAATCACAAAGATGAAGTACGTCAAAAAGAGACTATAAAGTATACTCAGGTGGCTATGAAAAAAAATTTCAAACCTAATGAGACCAAATAGCAGTTATTCACTTCCAAAAAAAAAAACATTGTAGGTGCGGGGGGAAAAAATCAAATATCCACCAGCAGTAGAATGGATACATTTTGGACAATAGTATACTATATTTCAATGAAAACAAATCATTTAGAGCCATATACAATACTATAAATGCATCTTTCAATGCTAAACAAAAGAAATAAGATCCTCAAGAATATGATTATAGGATTTCACGTAGTTCTAAATCAAGTGCAGTTAAGCTACAGCAATCAAAAACAGTTTGGTGTTTGCATAAAGACAGTAGTTTTTCACAGGAGTGAAAAACTTTCCAATAAATCAGTC
>NW_006494228.1:0-2050 GCF_000325575.1 Pteropus alecto | reverse complement strand
CTAACTTTTTAAAATTTAAAATAAAATTTAAAAAAAGAATCTAGATTACCATAACTCATTCCTAAATCCTACTACTAATCCTTAAATCTTTTCTCCATTCAGTCAAGCTTGTCCTTCCCACACTCCATCTTCACCATGCAGTTAGGTCGGCTACACTCTGATCTAATTATGCGACACCCCTGCTTACCTCCAGCCTTAGAATTAAGCTCTTCACTTGCTCTCAAGGTTCCAAGTTATCTGGGCAGGACTCTTGCAGTCTTAATTCACCTTCTTTCTCCTTTTCAACCATGTCCTGTCTTGCTTAATTCCCGGTATACTCCACCCTCTTAGGTGGATCCGGGATTTTGCATGTGCAGAGCCCTCCAGCTAAAATGCTCTCCACCCATTCTCCATTCCGAGCCCCACCACAGCCCAGCCCAAGGCCTGGCTGTATCCTAGTCATTTCTAAGGTTGCGGCTTTAATATCTTTTCTTTCCAAGAGATTTTGTAAATCTATAGGTCATTCCTCCTCTGACACGTGCTCATTTAAAATAATTCACAACCAGCTATCATTTACAATTAGGCTTAATGGCTGGACTGCAAACTCAAGGAAACCTGACGCTTAAATATTTTGTTTGCCATTGTGTCAGTGGAACCGAACAAACGATAATAACAGAACGCTAGGTCGGAACTCATTTCATAAGGTCAATCCAACTCTAATTTCAGGTACTATCTTAATAAAGTTTACATCACTTTTTAAAGAATCTCTTGACTTGCAAGCATTGGAGGTTGGTAACTTGAGCTGAGCTCGTTTGAAAAGAACAAAGCTGACTTTAATAGTAGAACTCGTGATTAAAAGGTGATCAGTTGCCCATCCTGATACCCCATGAACAAAACTTACCCAACATAAAAAACTGAAAATTTTCATTTCACAAGATACCCCAACCTCAAGGGCAGTGGGAAACCCCTGCCATGAGTTCTATTTGTTACTCACCAAAACACACAGAAATCCATAGTTCAGTGAGGTAAGGGTCTGGGCCAGGCTGACGTTCACACACTTAGCTACAGCTGCTTTCAGGCTGGGGAAATGAGCGATGTCACCGACTTTTACACAGCGGCACAAAGGAAAGGACTAAAGGATTAAAAGACACTCCCTGCTCTCCTTGATTAGATTTACACAGTGAACTTTATATAGGATTATTGATAAACCAAAGAATATGCCTTATTAACTCTAATTCTACTTATTCGATATTTCCTAAATATCCGGAAAGATAAAGGTGTTCAGAAACTTCAGTGGAGTAGTTCACTGCCTATGAAAGTCGAAATGTTGCATCTCTTTTCAGGGTAATTATTATTTGTTGAATGAATAAATATTTATTGAGCACCTCTGTATGCCATGCATTATTCTAAATATTAGAAATGTAAAAGAAACAACACATTATATATAGAAAGATCAAATAAGTAAGAAAGCTTGAGCTGTTGGAAATGCTGGAAGGAAAGTAGCGGCATAATGAATGACTGGTGGTAGCTGAACACGGTTACTCTTTCAGAAGCTAATGTTCCAGCTGAGACCTTGACAAGGCTGATCAAATTTTGTGCTTGACATAGTCTGAACTGATGAGGACAGCAAGGCCCTGAATTTTATGTGAACTTTCAGCACTATAACCTGTTTGCTCAGGCCTAGATCCCTCCCTCTCCTCCATGTGCCTGACAACAAACAAACATTTCTGGCCTTATCTTCCTTGTTATTGCAATATTGACCACAGTTTGTTAAGTTTTAAGACACATGTCCACCAACGTAGCAGTTTTTAGTATGTTCTTCCCTCTTTCCCCAGCCACCTGCCTCTGAATTTTTAAGCTTTGTTCACCCACCCCTTCCTTATTCTGTCCTATACTTTGTGCGTCTTCCTGTTTCAATAGTCTCCCTTAATATTAAGTCTTTATTTTACTAATGTTTGAAGTGGCTTTTTCTTTAATTTGAAAGCCTGAATTACAAAGGCCAACTATGGAAAGATCTGGAAGAGGCTTCAAGAGAGAAATGCCAGAACTGCTGGTACTGAGGCCATAAGAC
>NW_006494227.1:0-2047 GCF_000325575.1 Pteropus alecto | reverse complement strand
CATGTGGGCAAGAGCTGGTCACTCGAGACAACAGCCTGCCGGGGAACAGACCCCAGACTCACTGGCCAGGCCCACAGCCAACCAGCCATGGAGGCTCTGGGGCTCAGCACTCCCACTTCCTCTCCAAAGGAGATCTCTTTATCTCTTTTGTCCCTTATCACACAGCCACTGAGTGACTGGAGCCACAGAGAATCTCCCAAATAAGCCAGAAAAGCTGAGGAGGTGAAGGGTCAGCCTGAAATAATTAAAGAATAAAATTGCCCTTTAGAAGTGTGATTCAAACCGGCAAGAGGGAAGCATGCGGCAGGGAGATAGTGTTCTCGGGCCTGCGTCTCTCTCATGGGCATGGATGGCACTTCTGGGGAGGCTGCCAGCTGAGCTAGAACTAGCTGCTGCTCTGCAGAGAGTTTCCCGAGTGTGAAAGTCCTTTTTCCTCCTGGAAAGTTGAGCCGACCAGAACTGAGACTGACCTTGGAGGGCAGGAAGGCCGAGCTCCGTCTCCCAACACAACATGGCGTACTTCTCTCCACGGGACTGGAATCCCAGGGCACGTTAGTGCATGGATGGATGGGTCGTCACTGGAGACTCAGATTTTTGTGCTTGATGGAGAGGTTGCTGTCTTTGCTAAGACAGAATCAAATCCGAAGTCACTTCTAGCACCCAAATAAAGCAGGAGTCACTGGGTTTCCATCGTGGCCTGATACCCTCTGCTGCCTCCCCACCACCAGCAACACCCAGAGCGAGAGCCGTGCTCCGGTGAATTGGCGTTTTCGATGAAGGAGTCTTGTCCCGACATGGGCTGAGCACCAGGTCTGTGGGAGGGCACTCTGTCCACAGCTGCCCTCCCGGAGATGAGCATCCTCATGGGGACAGACCGTGTGCATGGAGTCACAAGGACAGCTGGGGAAGACAATAAGCCATGGCTGTCATGGAAGAAACAGCTCATTCATTCCGTCAGTCAACAAAAAGGCAGTGAGTGCCTACCCTGCACAGCAGCAGGACTCCGGCCTCATGGAGCTCACAGTGACCCCCCAAAGCCTTCCAACTGAGGATGGCGTCCTCCTCCTGGATGCAGCCACTAGAGCAACAAGAACTGGAGTGTGACCTTTCCTCAGCTGTTCACAGCAGACTGAGCTAGGATCCCAAAGTGCCGGGACCTGGTCTCAGGTGGGTCCTCGGTCACATCCCAGCCCCACTGGGAAATCCCTCCACCTCAGGCCACTATGGGGGCAGTGTGCCCAGCTCGGGAAAGACACCCTGGTGACCACTAAGCCTGCAGGACAGAAACAGTGAGGTTTCGGATTCTCAGTCCTCAGGAAGCAGGACTAGGGGTCAGTGGGTTATAGAACTGGCTCACCCAAGAGACGACAAAGCAAGGGTGTCCTAAAGTTCCAGAAGCCACGATTTCAACAAGGCTTAGGAGAAGGGGTTGCAGACTCGTGCTGGAGCCACAGTTAGCATCCCTTGAGGAAATGTACATGGGGGTAGGAGTGCTAATCGCTCATCTTGACTGGGCAAGTTTGCTTCTCAAGTCCAGTGTCTCCCACTGTGCTTATGTAAATGAGCCGTAGGATCTGGTCAGGCAGACAGCACATATGGAGCGCCCTGCCTGGGTGGGGTCGAGTGCCCAGCCACGTGCTAGCCTACCCAGACTGGCACACAGTTAAAGGCAGTCTGGCCCCTGGTAATCAGACCTGTCTTTCAACAGCTATCAGGCAGTTACCAGCACCCCGCTCCCCACCCCTCTGCCCACAGCCTTGTTGGCCTTGGAGTGCCCACCAGGCAGCTGCTCCTGATCCCTCCCTGACCTGTGGCCCTGAGTGAGTAGGAGAGGGGGCTTGGGAGCACAGAGCAGGGCTCAGTGAGCAGCTCCCCGGAGAACTTCTGGGATGAGTTTGCTAATAGAGATGTCTGTTCTGAGAGGTCATGATACCACCTGTCATTAACCTGGGCACCCTGCCCAGGATTTTCACTAAGAAATCATAGGCAGCTGCTTGCAGGTGGGTGAGTGATTTGCAAGGACCACAAGAATAATTTGCATAAACAT
>NW_006494226.1:0-2043 GCF_000325575.1 Pteropus alecto | reverse complement strand
GGTCCACCTCCTGATGGACGCACGGCGAAATCACATTGTAAAGGAGCATGTAGGGTGAGAGATTGTTTCAGCCAACTCTGGGAAATAAAATCTACCTCAGTCATTTAATCCGATGTTTCTCAACCTTTGTCACCTCGCAGAACACAGAGAAAGAATTAATATGTGTGTGGCTCATGACATACCAATTGGGAAGTTCAAAGGCTAACCACTTGTAATTAACAAAGCTTCTTTTCCTTACTGTATGGCTATGTGCATTCAAAGGCGAAATTTCCCACGGGCTTCACAGTAATTTCCAGCCAACAGGAAAGAGACTCCCCAGCTCTGATCCCTCTATGCTATAGGTATCTCTGCTACGAGGATTTTTGTGTCCAAAAGCTTTGAGATAGTTTTTCATCTTATCTCTCATCAACATTAAAGAAGAGAAAAACGCGGATTCTGTATGCATTGCGTCAGTTTAAAACACTTGCCGCCAATCAAAAAGAGTAACAACGGCAATGGGTTGAGCACTTCGCACTCGTTAAAATTCATGAGTTCTTAATGATTTCAAAGCAACAACGACAACAATAGAAATCATTATGGCCCTCTTTAGAGGTTTCCAGGACACTAACTCATTCAGAAAACTGGAAAATAAAGGGAAAGGACAAGGCGTTTATCCTGCTTTACCTACATGAACTATATTTTCACGGCATGTGAGATGTCAACACATGTCAGCTCCCACCCTTCTTGGCCCTGCATTGTGCTACTGGTGCTGGACCCTGTAAGTACCTCCCCCATTGCCCTTGGCATGGGTTAAGCTTTTGTCAGTAGAGGATGCTGGAAGGACACTGCAGGAGGAAAGGAGCATCTCTTTCTGGTCCCAGTGTGCTTTCCTGCTTGCTCCTGCGGTGCACAATGGCCAAGAGAGTGGAGGCCACCCCAGTGAGTTTTAGCAGCATGACCCACCGTGTACAGCTTTCTACTGATCTTTGTCAACACTCCAGTGGACGGTTTCCTGCTCCCCAACCCGAGCCTAAAGCACTTCAGGGAACCTCCCCACTCTCCACTACCATACTCTCTCCATCCTTGGGGGTGGGAGGACCCTCTTCCAGTGTGTCACTCCCTTGGGTGCTCTGAGTCAGCTCCAAAGGTATGGCTAATTCTTTGTATCTGCAATTCCCATATTCTTTAGAGTTTCTAACTTCCTATGAGTTAACCTTAGATTACTATTAAATAATTTCTTATATTAAAATTTTTCTGTTCAAATCATTGTATGGTTCCATCTCTTGTCTGGACCCTGACTGATATGCCAATAGTTGAGAAGAGAAGGTCCTTCTATATATGAGAAAACTGGTTCATAAAAGTGCAAGGAATAATAGAATTGTAATATTTTACGTTGAAAACACTAGATCTCAGTGATGATCATCAATGGATGCTACAGCCATTCTGTGAAAGGCTGATAGGCAACCTAGTAATGAATGGGTCAGGCAGATTTTACCAAAATCTAGAGGCAGATTTATGGTGAGCTGATGCAGTGTAAGCTTCAGCACCCTTCGCTTGCAGAGTCCCCTTCTAAGTCCTAGAACCCAATTTTGTATTTGTAATTTTGATTTCTTTCTCTTAAAGAAAACTCCTCAGATTTGAAGCTTCATTCTCCACATACCTGGATCACTACATGAACTCCCCGATCAACCTTAAGTTCACGAAAAGAGAAACAACCAAACTCGAGACACCTCCTGGTGTGGTAGAGTAGGAAATAGCATCATCCTTGAAACACTTTTGAAAAAAGTTGAATCTAGAACTGATCAAGTCTCCAGATAGAATCACTAATGTATACATACATAAAAGAACATGTTAAAGACACCAAATCCCAAATTTGAAAGATTTTATAGGACAAATTACCCATTTTCTTTTTAAACAAATAAATAGCAAGTAAAAAAAAAAGTTGAGGTAGGAAAGTTGAGGAAGCAACCCTGGAAAACAAGTCCAACCCTTTTAACTGTCCAGGGGAGGAGGGAGAGAAATTGAGTTAAAATGGCTGATATTAAACAACGGCAACAACTACAG
>NW_006494225.1:0-2046 GCF_000325575.1 Pteropus alecto | reverse complement strand
TTTTTTTTTTATTTTTAGAAAGTTGTCACAGTTCATTAAACTATAAACTTCTTAAGGCTAAATCCGTGTTTTACTCTCTCTGAAGGTCCATCGCTGCCAAATTTTTTCAACATAACGAGCATTGAATAAATAAATGTTGAAGAGGCCGAACATTTAAACCAGTTTACGAAGAGCATATACTGTCAACCACTTCCTCAATGGCATAATGGAAGACGTGTCGGCTGGCATTAGCAAAAACAATGGGGCACGGCCCACGTAGTGAGCAGATAAGCCAGGCCCGCACTTAGTGAGGGAGGTGATGATTAGGAAGAACAGCTGGACTCAGACCCTTGAAGGTCGAGTGGGTCCTGAACAAAAGGCTTCAGAAGTTCCTGATCTAGAAAGCGCTACGAGGGCAGCGAGCGTTCAGAACAGAGATCACTGGGCACAGTTCCAACTGCACCCCTGGCAGCGGGGGCCAGGCCAGGGCAGAGCCCGGGCAAGCTCCGAGGCAGACAGGACCTAAATCCTCTCACGGGCTCTCTCCCTTCACCGTGAGGTTTCACGTGGGGATGACAAAAAGGACGCCCTGGGAACACTGGCCTGGAAACTGGGCTCTAGACCGACGTCTGCTCCTAGTCTCCCACAGCACTCGGGACAAGCCCTTCCGCCGGCCTGGACAGATGTGGCCCAAAATCACATTCACTCACATACTTTCAAAGGATAGCAATGAAGGGTGGAGTTTAAACGTACCTGAATTTCTTACTATCATCCCGAACCCTGCAGTGCTCAGAGGAATCCCCTAAATTAGCTTTCTCCACCGATCCAGACTTGACCTTGAATCTGTAAATGACTCCTATGTTTCTCTTGCTTCTGCATCAGGCACCAAGCCCCATGGCACCGCTTCCCAAAGCAAGCCCCAGGGGACCCCAGTAGCGTCGCCTGAAGTGCTTATTAAAGTGCGGGTTCCAGGGTCCCACCAGACCTCGTCCAGGGGTGTGTCTAAAAGCCCCCAGCTGACTCTGCAGCTCCACATCTACTGCCCGGTGGATCTGCCCTCTGGGGACCCGTCATGGCCAGCCTTCACCTCCCACCACACTCCCACCTTATTCCACACCCGCAGCAACAGCGCTTCCTTAGACTCTCTGCCCACAGTCTTCTCCTGTAACTTACCCTACACTTGGCTGCCAGGTTTGTCTTTTTAATAATGAAAACAACAAAAGCTACATGTATTGCTTACGTCAACTGCCCAGGGTCACACAATAAGTGGCAGACCAAAGACTAAACCCAAGGATTTTCTGACCCTCGCCCTAACCCACCCCTGCGTACACTCCTGCTGCCTCAGACGCCTCCACTGGCCACCCGAGGCACGCAGCCCACTCAGGGCTCTCCACGCTCCAGCCCTCAGCATCCTCCCTCTGCAGCAACGAGGGTCCCGCCAACGATTTCGACGATCACAAAATAAAGGATGGGTACTCCTCCCTGTCTCCCCCACTGCTCTTGCGACCCCATGTGGAATGTCTCTAGTCCCTGTGACTTTCAAGGGCAAGTCAAACCCCAGCTCCTCATGAGGTCTCCCTGAGCACTCCACGCGACACATTTCTCCCCCCTCTGAACTGCAGCATTTTAATAGACTTCATGCCACTCGCCACCATTACGTTCTCTGAAAATAATGTCCTCTTCCCAACTAGATTACAAATTCCTACAGAATGGGACCGTGGTTTATACATCTTTTTGTTTCCAAATGCAGCACAGTGCCTAGGACAGAGGGAGCCATAATAACTGTTAGGGTTATATTAGATTTTTAAAGTTTTTTTTTTGGTGGTTTTTTTTTTTTCCTTGATTTCAAAAGGCACGGGGGAGTGGATCACTTAACTCTTTTTCTCAGAACCCCCCAATCACTGAGCTGCACGGGTGTGGCCACTCCCCTCACGGCACCTTCCAGGGGAGACCGCGGCCTTAGCTCCCCTACTCTAATTCGGCAGCAGAAACATCTCAAGGTTCAAGAAGCATTAAAGAGACCTTCTGGAAGGTGGCAAAATAACAGGAATAAGAGCTTGGGGTGCT
>NW_006494224.1:0-2042 GCF_000325575.1 Pteropus alecto | reverse complement strand
ATACTTCTCTGAGTATGCCTTTGGGAAATGGAAAACATGACTACAATGAAAAGATGGTGTCTGAGAGAGAACTAATTCAAGTAACTTTTAGAACACAATACCTTGATAATATACCTTTACTCTAAGGGGAAAAAAACGCGTCTTAATGGGGCTGTGCATCTCCACTCTCATCGTGTGGATTTGATATCCTTAGTGATTTGGGTATAGCAATTGTGCAACTGTACTTTGGGTGGTGTAGGACTGAGAAGATGAGTCAGTATCTTGATATAGTCAGAAGTCAGGATTCTCACCATGGAGGAAGGGAAGTCCAAAGATGGAGTGGGGGAAGACAGCAAAGGACCTTGTGAGTGGGATTGATGTTGAAGATACGAGCACAACTTCAGAATTTCTATTATATATAATATAAACGACCACCTGTGTATGTCTGTGTGTGCATTTATGTGCATGTGCGTGTTTATTTTCCTAGCTCTGTCCTCTGAAAGGGCCTGGAAACAAAGACACCTCAGTAGCAATGAGCTTATCTAGTGCTCGATCTTGGTTTCTAACTATCATTCCCTATTAAAAGGAAACAAAAGTTCTTGGGGAAACAGCCAATGCCAGTGCTAGGGCAGGGAAGGTACTGATCAATCTGGAACATCTTGTTAAACTAGAAAACAAGAAAATGTTTTAAAAATAATAATGGGAGCATATAGCAAAAGAATACAGGAGCCAGCTTAAATGAGAAACAACTCTTCAAATCTGGGGCAATTTAGCATAAAATTAATAATGACAGGCATGGACTATAGTCCCTGTAATAAAATTGGAATCTATAGATCCATACTAATAGATAGATAGATAGGTAAAAGAGAGGAATGCGGGGAGGGAGGAAGGGTTAGAAAGAGAAAAAGAGGGAAAGGCATCACTTATAGAAGAAAACAACACCTACGACAAACGGGGAGAGACTGATTGGACATGGAAAATGAACATTTTACAACCATCATAGCAAGGATTGGTTAGGGCAAGAATCATTAAGTTTAAGAAGAAAACTATGATGAGGAGCAAGATATTTGGATCGGCTTAACGAGTTTCCCTACCCTTGTAACTCGATTGCTTACTAGTTACTAGAGAGAAAATAGAAACCACAGTGAAGCAAACAGACAACAGTTTGATCAGGTGATCAAAATTAACACCATGGACAAGCAGATGGATATCTTTTACCTGGGATATCTGAGAAAGATACAGCATCATTTACGTAGTTTTCTGGCTAGGGATGCATAACCTGAATTTAATCATAAGGAAACATCAGCTAACTCAAATGGAGAAACTTCCTATAAAATGATTAGCCTTTGTCAAGAAAGTCAAAGAAAAGAGTAAGAAACTCTTCCAGATTTAGATAGACTAAAAATTAGACAACAAAATATAATACATGGTTCTATACTGGATCCTGGGGGAAAATATTATAGAGGACATTATTAGGATAATTGAAAAAAATATGAATGGTAGATTAGATGAAACTATTGAATCCATGTTAATTAAGTGTCCTAAATTTGAAGACTGTACTATGGTTGTGTAAGAAAATACCCTTATTTTTAGGAAATACTTAGGAAGTAATAAGAGGTTAAGAGAAGTGTAAAAGTACAGCCCTTCAAATGGTGCAGAAAAAATAAAAAATATACACATGGACAAATAGAATGATAAAACAAATGTGGTAAAATGTTAAAAATTTGTGAATCTCGGTAAAAGACACAAGAATTTCATGTATTATTCTTGTAATTCTTTGTAAGTTTGAAATTATTACAATTAAAATGTTTTCTTAAGTATATAATTAAAAAATTTTACTACTTTAGCCTATTCTTTGTCCAATTAGTTTAAATTAGTAATAAATAGCTCTAATCTGTAGTATCCTGGGGCCTGTGAAAAATTCCTATACTGGGGCACACATAGTCCTTATGGGTGAATCACAAGCCAGAAATATCTGATGTATAATTCTACTGGTACTTCTGACTTCTATAAATTTGAGGGAGTATGTTTGAGAAGAAAAGCAGAAGTTTCCTGCTACTTAA
>NW_006494223.1:0-2042 GCF_000325575.1 Pteropus alecto | reverse complement strand
GTGGGGTGTGTAAACTGCAGTGGGGTCACTGAGCGCCTGCCGTGCATGTGTGCACGTGGTGTGCGTGCTCACAGTAGTCATTCCCGGTCTGGGGAGCAGGGTTTTCTCACGAAGGAACTTATATGCTAAGCTTAGGAATTTTAGGAATTCTGGGGAGAAAATGGACAAAGCGGTAACAGTTTGGTTACCTGCTCTGCGTCTCAGGGCAAACCTTTTACTCCGCCCCGCCCCCCAGGCCTCGGGTTTCCCATCCGGAAATGGGACCCAGGCCACGTCCCACAGTTCAGACGCCCTAAGTCTCTGGACCCCAGCCTCCAGGAGACGGAAGGGGACCCCGGGCAGCCCATGAGAGGCCCTGTGGAGGGGCGGGCTGTCTGTCAGCTCCCTGTAACCTGAGGCCGGCAACATGCCCGTTACAACACCAACAACGACCTCGCCTTTTAATTCTGCAGCTGGAGAGGGGCCGGCGGGGACTCAGGCCTCCCCCGGGGGCCTCGGATGACTTATCAATCCATCCACGGCAAATGTCGGCGATCCAGGGTGGGGGGATTCTCAGCTGCCAGGCGATCTGTCGGAAGAACACGCCAACTGCCGCGCCGGGGGGCAGGGCGGGGACAGCAGCCCAGGGCTCGCAGTGTGGAGGAGGCGGCCTCCGCCAAGGAAGGCCGGCAGCGGCCGCTTCGGCGCAAACAGAAAGTGCTGCCAGGCCCACGTGTCCCGCTGCGCAACGCCCCGAGGCCACGAAGCTTCGCTGTCCTTCCCGGCAGAAAGGACAGGGCTCAAACAGGAAGTCTGGGCCAGGTGGCAGGTGGAGCCGAGCTGGCCGCAGCCCCCGGGCTCCTCCTGCCCCGCCCTCCGCGGACCCACTGCTCCGCCAGTTTGATCCTCTCTCCTCCATCCCTCCGCCTCCCTGTCCTCTGTCCGCCAGTCACGGGGCACCTTCTTCCTGGTGACTCCAGCCCCAGTCCAGATCCAGACACCCCAGACCCTTCCCACAGCCCGCTCTTGGGGTGCTGGGCACCTTCCCCAATCAAGCAATCTGGGGTTTAAATACATATATAATATAAAATTTGGGTTTTTAACCACTTTGAAGTGTCCAATTCAGTGATATTAACTACACTGACGATGCTGTGCAACCATCGGCACCATTTCCATAACCCCTTCGTCACTCCAAAATGAGGCTTTTACAGTTAAGGACAGTGACGCTATCTGTGGCACACTGTGCCAGACCCACGCCTGCATCGTCTCATTTCATCCCGATGACGGCCGGGCACATGGCTTCGGCTGTTGTCATCAGCTCACGGACAACAAGGGGCCCTCGCATCGGCGGGAACGATGTCCGGCGTGGCTGTCTCCATCCGGACCTGCTCGTTCTCTCCATGAGGGGTGCAGGTCCCCAGACTCGAGACCCCGGGTCGGAGGAGACGTCTGAGCTGCGGTCACGCTCTGCACTGTGGGTCTCTGGGCTGGGCGCTGGCCACCGTCATGTGCGGATCCTGATGCCATCGACTCACAGCTCCAGCAGGTGGCTTCCTGGACACCTGGACACCTGGGCCGGAGCTGGGAGCAGAAGCGCGAGCTGGCCAGCCTGGGTCTGCTCCTCGAATCCTGGAGGACAGCCGTGGCCGCACTGCGCACTGTCCCCAGGCCTCTTTCCTCTCTCTTCCTAGCCACAGGACTGCGGACTGCGGGGGCCGTGCGTGAAGACCGCCGTTCCCGCCCCCTGCAGTGGGACGCGGCAGCGCTGGGGCTGCGGTGGGGGTGGCGGCGTGGGGGCGGATGCCACGACGGGCCATCCGGAGAGGGGAGGCCTCCCTCCCTCTGCCCCACGATGCCCAGTGCAGGGAGGCAGCCGTGGCACAGAGACAGAGCAGCAGGGTGGGACCGTCCCGAGGAGGCGGCCACCCGGCCAGTCCTGTCTCCGTCTCGCAGAGCGGTCAGGGAGGTGACGTGATTTCCAGACCAGGCGATGGGATGGGAATGCGGCCCTCTGGGCACCGGTGCAGGACCTCGGTGTCTTTGGGGGAGAGACACAAGTTCCT
>NW_006494222.1:0-2034 GCF_000325575.1 Pteropus alecto | reverse complement strand
CTTTAACCCTTCACCCCTTTCTCCCAGTCCCCCCACTCTCCTCCCCTCTGGCCATCACTAGATTGTCCTCCATATTTGTGGGTCTGTTTTAAATTAGTTTGTTCTTTTTGTTTGTTTTTTAAACATTTAAAAATGTAAACACCATTCTTTGCTGAGGGCTGTACATAAATAGGTGTGAACTAGGTTGGCCTGTGGGCCATGGTTTGCCAACTCCCCCTTTAAAGTAAAGCAAAATCTATTCTTAAAACTTAAATGTGCCTGGAAATGGTAAGTGAGTAACTAACAACTCAGTGTGAGTTAGTCCCATCTCCTTAATAGTCCCAACTGGATGAAACCAGGTTTTGAAGAAGGATTGAGAGAGATCGGGATGCTTTGAACCAATGTGTCTGTAAGTCAACAGGAAGAATGGGAATCCTGGGAGGCTTGGGCAAGGAGGAGGAAAAAAAGAACGCTGGATCAAAGTGTTTTATCATGTGCTGATGATTGTATCTAGGGATGATATTCAAAGCATGTAGCAATTGGTAAGGCATAGACACGGACCAAAGTAACAGGACAGCAGGCAGCCTTTGAGTTAGATCAGGGCCTGGAGGTTCCTGTTGCACCAGGCGTTAATGCTTTAGCTGCTGGATCATGGGGTGAGGGTGGGGGGGATTCAGACTTATCTTGGAAGTGAGCTGGGAAGCAAGAAGGAGTATATATTGTAAGGCTGAAAATTCTATATTCTGCCTTGGCATCTTTGAGCCTCACAGGGTCCCAAACACATAATTGTGGGTTCTATTCTCACTAGATATGCTTCACACCCATCAGGAAAGGCTTCTCACCTGGCTAGTTCCTCTATCAACTAGACCAGCTGCACTCCACCTGGTCCTCAACTTAATGGGCTTTCATGCCACAGAAGTATTCAAGCAACCCAATTGCATCCTCCCGTGGGGACATAGGGGTACCCCAATCATTTGTTACTATAAAGTTCGTTTTGCACAAATCCCACTAGTTCACTCTATTTCCACGTGAACTCCCCATAAGGCCCTGAAAAGCATGTGTGTCCTCCTCCCCTGGCTATGGGTATATGTCACTGATAAACTGTTGTCAATCTTATCTTCCCAGTGTTGGTGTAATGTGTTCAGCCACATCATATGATTTTTAGGAGGTGGTATCCCTCCCTTACAAATGGGGTGAATGCGAAGTGAGCAGAACAAGATATCACTCTGGATCCTTGAGACAGTATTAACTAACCAGTAAAGAAGCTCTTCGATTTTAACAACCAGTTCTGCTATATTTGAACAAGTGGTAGGGTTGTGATGTGATATGGAGTCCCTGCTACTCCTCTCTTCTAGGTTTCTCTTATTGGACAATGCCACTCTTCAATTAGAAAGCCTGAGGTAGCCCAGCCAGAAGAGATTAGAGAGGCTATGTTTTGTTCAAAGGTACCCTATTGTAAACATCTCTGCAAGGAGGAAACTGTCAGGCTCCCAATGAACTACAAATACAATTTTTGTGTTATTGAGAAAGAGAAATAATAATGTATAAATGGACAGTAAAGTCATCATGGAATCTCAGGACGGATCTCGGCAAGGATCTCACAAGTCATCCACTGCAGTCCGTTCATTATACAAAAAAAGGACACTAAAGCCCAGGGAGAGGAAGTGATCCGTGCAAGGTCACAGTGGGGAAAAGATGCTGAAATGAGAAATGGCAAGGAGAAAACATAAAGGGAGAAGGCAGGTATGACAAAGCGAGATGGGTGAGTCGTATGTGGTTTATGGTTACCCAAGAACGAGGAAGTGAAATGAGAGCCCTTCAAAGAGCAAACTTGCCAACTGCTTGGCTTCTGTCACCCAGGAGTAATTGTCTCAGTAAAAATAAATGGAAATTGAAAATAAAATACATCGGTATCATTGCCATTATTAATCAGATTTTCAGATGTACTTATGTGAACCTATTGACATTATTACCTAGATGGTGAGATAAGGCAGGATGAAACTCTGATTTTTATTAACCCTCTAATATTATATATTCTGTGACTCCAGGTCTCCT
>NW_006494221.1:0-2035 GCF_000325575.1 Pteropus alecto | reverse complement strand
GGCCCTGAATGACAGCCGTGAAGGGAAATCTTCCAGTGAGCAGAACTTCCAGCGGTGCTCCTGGCTGTTTGCTTTGCCTGACAGGAGAAATGGCCAGATGTGCGATGACGTACTGATTTATGGGCCTTGGACAATGGTGTGGCTGGCCGGTCAGAGACTTGGAAGGCACATGATTGGAACAGCGGTGTCAAGAAATCTGGGGAAGACTTATCTCAACAGGTCTCACTGAATGTGCAAAAAATGCAAAGATATTAATCAGTGTCGCATGTGAATGCTCCCCAAAGAGTAATATCAGAAGAGGAGGATTTTATTAATGAAGCGGATGGAAGGACCTGTTCTGTCGGTCTCTTTCCTCAGCCATCCCTGTCATCCAATGACTCATGAACAAAGAGGCCATGGTGACAGGAATGAAGGTTATGCATTACTCAGCAATATGGGCTTCCACTCACCAAGGTCGACCTAGCTAAGGCCACTGCTGAGTACTCAGTCTTCCACCAGCCGACACTGACGCTGACTTCCACATATGACGCCACTCCCCAGGGCCGTCAGCTAGCCAGCTACCACTGGATGGTCACCCTCAGAGAGGGGGCAGCTTTTTATTCTTACTGGAATAGACATTTACTCTGGATATGGATTTGCCTTTTAGGCACCCAATGTCTCTTCCACAATTATCTTCTGTGTCCTTAAAGAATGCTTTATCATGGTTATGGTATTCCACACATTATTGCTTCTGATCAAGGCACTCTCATCACAATAAAAGGAGTGAAGAACAAGGGACTTCTTAGCCCATCATCACGAGCCAATAACTCCCGCGAAATATCGCTGTCTCTCTCCCTCCCCCCATCCCTCTCCTCCCCTCTCTCCCTGCACCCCTGCCTCTCCCTTCCTCCCCACCTCTCTTCCTCTCTCATTATTATTTTATTATTCTATTGCTTCCCTGAATGCACCTGGTGACCACTGAAGGATCAGATGAAGAAACCATCTGTGGAACTAGACAAAGCCTTAAATCATGCACACATACTGATAAACCACATGCCTGTATTTGACTTAACTTCTGAACATTCAAGGTGCTGAATTTCAAACATTTAAGGAGAAGGACTTAATTTCCTTCTCCTTCAGTTATTTGTTGTGTGATACATAGTCATGTTTCTCTAATAAATATATTACGGTATCCTTAATATTTAGGTCGTATATTCGCAAGAGGTATAATCACAATCTTAGGCTGTTTCCAGATATGAAACTGAATAGTCATGCTGGACTGGGTAGTGCAGAAGTGCACTTTGCTCAGTGTAGTCCTAGAGTCATTGCAATATTTGACCCTCCAGTTGGCTGTGGCGGGAAATTCTTTTCTGGACTAGATGGTGGCTGCCATCGCCTAGAATCCTACCTCTAGCAATGGGCTTTATGTGCTAGGCTTTTCGATCCTGAAGCTTGTGCAAGTGCATAAGTCCACAGATAAGCTTTTCTTCTGAAAGAATTGTCTTATAGGACATGGCTCCATCCAGAGGATGGAAGGTATCTCCACTTATTAAGATCATCTTCTATGACATAAATTAGGATTTTAATATTTACCCCACAGTATCACTTCCTAGATACAGGATAGAAACCTAATATATGTCAAATACAATGCAAGACACATGACAGACATGTATGACCCTCACAAAACCTGGGTCTCATACATATTAACATGTTTTTTCCATATGCAACTCAAAACCACACAGGTACCAACTGTGAGGGGCCTTGAAGAAAACCCAGATCGAAGCAAAACATAGTGGTGGGTGAGAATATCAAAATATTTTTTAATTAAGGTTATTGGGTAACATTGGTTAATACGATTACATGAGAATATAAAAATATTTGAGGAAAGGGTTCATAAAACAGTAATTGGATAATGTAACTAGTGCATTTTGTCCCCACATTTACATTTACATTACAAGTTGAATGCAGTTCTAGCCCATAAAAATGAAAAAAGAAATCTTACCATCTGTGACAACATGGATGGTCCCAGATAGCATTACGCTAAGTGAAATAAGTC
>NW_006494220.1:0-2032 GCF_000325575.1 Pteropus alecto | reverse complement strand
TGTTGGTAACAGTAGTTGACTCCTACCCAGATCAGGCCCAATGGCACCAACAAAGCTGAGGTTCCGACGGTCAATGGCCACGACCAAGAGGAAAGGAGGGACATGCAAGGTGACTTGGTCTATCTTAGTGCTCAAGGGTGAGGTGGGGAAAGAGAACTGAGCTCGTAGAGGGGGGAATATTCCTTCCAATAAGTGTTATTGAGACATTTCATCCTTCGCAGGCTCAGAAAACAATAGATTCTTCTTTGAGTGAAGGTGATTGTTTAGGATGATTCATCTTCCTCTCTGAACTGCCAGGGTTTCCTACGGACAATGTCTGAGAAACTCGGAAAGCAAATGATGGCAGGCCTGCAGGAAGAGTCACACACACTCGCAGAGGTTTTCACACCCTCTCTCGGCAGCTCATACTGCGAGCACGCAAGACACCCATCAGATATAGATCTTAATAGCAAACCATCCTGATCACATAGCTCTGTCCCTAGATCCGTATCTATCTAACGACTGTAGAGGGCACACTAATTTAGGCACATATGATCCATTTATAAAAATTAATCTCATTTATTTTGGCCAGAAAGCAAATTTTGATATATTTCAGAGAAATAAAACTACACAGAGCACGTTTCTGACAGTGTAATTGTACTAGAAGTCACTGGTAAAAAGCTACCTAGAAATTCCCATATGCTTGGAAATCGAGAACTATCTTTATACATAAAGTATGGATACAACCTTGGCACATTGAAGGGATGAAAAGCAGGAGCATGCTGAACACGGGAGATCCACAGGATCTCGGTTTATCCTCGCAGCAAGTTCATCCTATCTGTGAAGCAGACCCAGGGGAATACTTTGTGGCGAAATGACAACCGTGGCCATCATTGCTCAGCTACCCACCCCTCCAGTAGAGCTGCAATATGCACTGTGGCCAAGTGACAAGTTCTGGCCAGTGAATGAGTGGGACCGATGTCCATCATTTCCAGGCTAGAGCATGTGATTGCTCCCTCTCCCACATCTATTGGCCACCCTTCAAATAGTGGCTGTTCCATCAGCCAGGAACAGAAGACCACAGAAGACCCAAGTCGTGACCTGAGAGCAAAAAGCAAACCAACCTTTGCTGTTCTATACATCACGCATGTGGGGAGCATTGTACTACAGCAAACATAGTTTATCATCGATGCTGATGCGAACTGAACCCTCCCTCTCTGAGTCTTCCTAGGGCTGACAAACGACCAGTTCCGTTTATATAAGATTCATGCACCAAAGTGTGTGTGTTAGTGTGTGTCTTTTGCTTTGTTGCTAATAAGTCTATTAAAAATGAAAAACTCCGAGTTTATCAGTGGAAAATATTCCTCTAGGTATTTTTTCAGTATAAAGGGTCTGACCAGGCTGTCGATGAATGAAAGACTAAAGAATACCACATTCAGGCCGCAGATAACCCCTCGGGAGGAAAACGAATGTGTGAGCCAAGCAAGGGCAAAGAGAAGGCCCCCAGGAGAAGAGCCGACACATGTGGATGCCACCATGGGAGAAACACACCGATTCATGTAACAATACTGAGAAACCTGCCATGCTCCAGGCATTATTCAAAGCGCTAGAGGTGGAATCGTGAACCAAACAGACAGAAATCCCTCCTTTTGTGAACTTATACTCCAGTGGAACAAGGGGGGACGGTGACATGTTTCCAAAAGCATTTCATGGTCTCCCCATTTCTCACGATCTGAGCATCCGGCCAAATACGTGAGAAACACAGCAAGCGAACAACCTCCCTTCGACCTCAGTATTTATGGACGATCTGAAGCAGTGTACGTGGTAACCTAATCTACATCATCTGGGGCCCTGAAGCCCAGGTGGTTAATTTGACTTAAACCCTTAAACACCAGTTTGTTTGTTTTAATTTCCCTCCCCAGGAAACAACAGCCCTTCCTACTCCTGGCTGCACCTGGGGACACGGCAGGGTCCGGCTTCTGTCTTACTTATCGTAAGAAACTTATCTCACCGTGTGTTAAAAGGGCCGAGAGTCAGAGACATCTGTATTTAT
>NW_006494219.1:0-2035 GCF_000325575.1 Pteropus alecto | reverse complement strand
GGGAAAGAATTTGGACTGGCTGCCAATACCAGGTTGAAAACCCTCTCGATTCAAAGTCTTGTTTATTTGGTTTGACGCTCTAAATTTAAGGCAAAGTGCTTCATGGCCTGCCCTGGTTGGCCTGAGAGGTGCTCCAAATGCAGCCCAGACATATTTGAGTAGGTGCAAAACTGGCTGTGCTGTGGAGGTGTTGGGCATTGCCATGGAGCAGGAGTAAAATTAGAGAATAAGCCTTTATCACCTTTGTTCTGGGGGAGGGGCTGCTGCATCTTGGGCACATTGCAGTCAACCATTTTAACAACAAGCACTTTCATAGTACTTACTATATGCTTGGCTCTGTGAGCTCATTCAATACTCACAACACTCTATGAGGGTTCTATTATACAGGTGAGGAAACTGAAGCAAAGTAAGGTTAATTAACTTCAGCTCAAGGTCCTGACTTGGAATTTGAACCCAGGTAGACTGGCTCCAGCATCCATGTGTTTGCCCCTATCTGCTCTCTTCACAGTAAGGGAAAGACCTGTCTGCTTTAGCAGTTCCTGTAGTGGTAGACTGTTAGAATCTGGCTTAGAACTGGTACACTGACGAGCCAGAGTATAGTTAATGCCACTCTCTGCACTTTATTTTCTCCCCATCCTTTATTCTTGCTAATATAGAAAATGCGCCCTCCAGGAGCTGTGGAAATTCCATAAACTTTCTTTGTTGGATCCAGATCCTGGTGATATATTTGTCTTTCATCCTGGTTTAGAAGTTCAGAGGGGGTGGGGTTGGATCTTAAGTGGCCCCTGCTATGTATGCCGAGTCAGGCAGCATGGTACAAAACCCTTGGTCAGCATAAATAGATTTATGGCATGAGTACATGCATGTGGGCAGGAGGGGAGGCTGCCCTGGCGAAATAGTGCCCTACTCTGTCTCCCATGACCCCATCTCTTGGCAGAGTCCCAGGGTCTGTCCTGAGCTCTGGTCTAATGAACTGCCTGAGCTACCACTTCCTTCCCCACAAACCACTTCAAGATGCAGGCTCAGGCTGGCAACACTTTGCGCTCCAGCTATTGAGGAGCAGGACTCCCATTTGGCCCATATGCATACACAGAGTCAAAATAAGTGGCACAGTTGTATATATTTGGGTTCATTCATGGACTAAGGAGGGTGTTACCGAGTAAGATGGATCACTAGGGGTGTAATTAAGGTGCTGAATATACAGATGCATGCCACAATAATTGCTGAGACCGCCAGACTGAAGACAAGGTGAGATGCCTCGCCTGCCAACGCTCGTTGATTCCTTCTGTTGTAGCGCCTGGTCTGATTTGAAAGGAGAGTTAGAACAGGAACAGATGGGCCTAAAAGAATTATTGGAAGAGGGTGATTCGTGGGAGTGTAAAGACCCAGTGTGGGGTGCTGAGGCCCTGAACCAGAGGTAGGAGGACATAGATGTAGTTGGTTCAAGGTTATGGCCAGGATGGTGACGGAGAGGAGGACGAGAATTGACATGATGCAGATTCTGACCTGGGAAGAATAGTACAAGGCTGCACTGCCTAAGGGGCAGCACAGGAACAAGGCCACAATTGCCAGCACGAGGTGGTCATTGGCAGGCTGGTTAGACTTGACATGCTCTTCGGGCATAATTTGAAACACCTGGGGGCAAAGGGTGGATTATGGCTCAACATGGCATCTGGGCTCTACCATCCCCTCTGAGCTCCTCCTTTTCCATACTAACACATCTCTCCTTGACTTCTATAAATTCTTCATTGACCCCCTTTAAAACTCTCATTGTCTCTATCTAACTTCAGCCATTGTCCCCTCTAAGCTCTCTCTATCCTCTTTAATACTTCCCTGCCCGCTAGAACTCCCAGACTCCACCTGCCCCCCATGCCCTATAATCCTTCTCTTTGACCCTTTCCCTGTCTCCTATAACTTTCTCCCTGTCTTCTGTAACTGCTTTGCAGACCCCTAAAATATGTCTCTCGTGGCCCCTTCCACTGTTCTCCCCAAATCCCTTAATGACTCTGATGACTCTCATTTGTCCTCCCTGATT
>NW_006494218.1:0-2030 GCF_000325575.1 Pteropus alecto | reverse complement strand
TTACTTTTAAACAACTTTATTGGTAAAGGATAAAACTTCCAGAAAGCCACAACAGTCCATTCGGAAGGCACGTCTTGTCACTTACTTCAAAGATAATATTAAGAGAAATATTAAGTATTTCACTATTAACCTGACTTTTGGGTGGGGAAAGCCTCCTGTCAAAGAGAATCTATATATTTCTATTTTATCAAGAATGGCTATCGAACTTTCTTCAAATGACTTTGCTGAGTCTTTGAGATAAACATTCAGTTTTTTTCCTTTGATCTACTATTAGGGTGAATTATACTGATGGTTTCGCAATATTGAACCACCCCTGGTTTTACTGAAAATGCATCTTACTGAGCCGTGGTTCATAATCTTGCTAATATACTACTCAGTTCTAGTTGCTCACTTTTTTACATTTTTTTACATCAATATTCATTCATGAGCTTGGAGGTCTTCCTTGAGCTCTGTTAGCAGAGTGCTGGTGTTATTTTTGGCTTCCTGTGGAAGCACATCTTAATTTGCTGTGCTCGCAGACACTGTAAGTGTTGGATTTCTCTGTTCCTTGAACATTTAAAATTATTTACTTGAGAAACCGTCTGGGCCCGGTGATTAGGGGATGTTGCAGTCTCAATTTCTTCTCTGATTATTGGTCTGTTTAGGCTTCTTATCTCTTCTAAAGTAAATTTCGGTAAGTTCTATATTTTCTAAACAGTTCCTCATTTTATCCATGTTTCAATCTAATGTGTACCTAGGTTTGCCAATCATTTCCTGAACCTTCTCTCAACATCCTCTGTATCTCTCGTTAATTCTCTTTTCTAATTTTTAATTTTATTCATTTCTAATGAAAGTGGTTTTGTCAAAGAAACAGCAATCGGATTTTTAATTTATCCGTTCCTCTTTTTCTGCTTTGTAATTTATTAATTTTTGCTTTCTATTTATTACTCTTTTTGTTCCCTAGCTCCCTGAATGCATTTTTTGGTAATTTTCATTTGCAGTTTCTAAGATATACATTTATAGCTTTATTTCTCTGTGAAACCCTCTTTGGCCATCTTCCATTAATTTTTAAATGCTATCTTTTATTGTTGCTAATTGTAGAGTTTGCAATTTCAACTTCAATTATCTCATTGACCCAAAATTTGTTTAAGAGGAAAATTAAGGAGTTTTTTCCATGTTACACATTAGTAAATAATTTAATTACAGTAATAAATATGTTGCTTATTGGTTTATAATAAGTATGATTCATTATGCTAAATGTACTAGTCAAGACCCTGGCAGAAAGCAGATGACATATGGAAAAGAATTTAACTAAACAGAATTGAAGGAGGAAACTAAGTATAGAGGGGTGGGCTGGAATGTGGGAACTGACAAAAGATGGTGAGGTGCCCAGGAGCTAGAAACAGTGGGAATCCATTACTACTACGTCTGGGCCTGAAGAGGCAAGGGCAGAGAAAACCTCACCGGAGCTGTGGAAGAACACGGCCACTGCCAAGACTACAAGGAGTGGAGAAACGCAGGAAATAATTACTCCGACCCCGATTACTCCTTCTTCCAGGCTCCTATCCACACTCAATAGCTGAACAGAGTCTGAAGACAGAAAACTGGGTGGAGTGGGCCATGGTCTGTAGCGGCCAGCCACAAAAGGACACAGAACGCCATAGAAAAAGGAAGAGAAAAATGTCTGGGTATAAAAACTGGGAATAACCATCACCTCAAGCAAACATCATCCTACTCTTATTTAAACATCAGGGACAGGTGTTTAAATGCTCTGCGGACTACTGACGTGATGTTTTATTTATTGTTTATCCGATTTCAAAGCATCCTTGCATTCCTAGAACCCTAGATGCATAGTCTTTTCATTATACTTTTAAGTTGTTGTAACCTATTTATTTAGAACTTTTACATCTATCCTTATAAATGAGATCAGTCCATGATTTTCATTTTGGAATGATAATTGTCAAAGTTTAGCATCAGAGTTTGCTTGCCTTGTGAAATCAATCAGAGGGTCTTTTTCACATTTTTAAGTTCTAGGATAATTTATATAGCAA
>NW_006494217.1:0-2035 GCF_000325575.1 Pteropus alecto | reverse complement strand
AAAAAAAAAAAAGCAACTTAATTTGGTGGCTCTCATAAATACCTTTTATTATCAAGCAGAAGCAAACATCTTTATGAGAAAAACTTCTAATTAGACAACAGATCCTAGTAACTGAAATAGGAATCTATGCTTCAGCTTGGTGTCTCTGGGACCTAACAGACTACAAAACTTTCTTAAATATAAAAATGGCAAAAAGCAATTTTGAACCTGCTTGCTGCTGCACTGATAGGAACTGTTACATTAATCTCCGCCAATTATGGGAACTGAGTGAAACGGAAGTCAACATGAACTTTTGCTGGAAGGCACAGAGAGCTGAGGAAAACTATACAGCTAGACTTTTTGGATCAGAATGCAGAAAGTATGGGTCCCTTTAGCAATATGGTGCCAAATCACTAACCCTCCCAACTCTGCCTTGCTTTTGTAGACGGTCGTAGCGGATACTCGATAGAAGACATTAAGATCTGCACATAATTAGTGGGACAGATGCACAATGGGCAAAGACAACTCTTCTGGCTTTCCTGATCTAACTTCTTCCACTGAACAGGAAAACTAAAAATGAGCAAGTGCTTCGTCATCTCTAAGATGCTTGCATTTTCCTGGCAACTTCTACTAGCAAATATTTTATAAAGACATAAAATTTAATGCACCAATGAGAACATAGGCCAAGTGCCTCTGAATCATTTGGGAATTCACTCTCAAATTTTTATTAATGAAAAAAAAAAAGAGTCAAACTTTTAAAAAGAAAGTTGTGACTTATCAAACGTTTTTTTTCCCCCTCCTACTTGTTTACTTAGTTTTCTGTTTGGGGAGAATAGTACAACACAGAATATATCTGGTCTTTGTCCCCAGTTTCTGGCACAAAGCATCAAAACCCCCTGGAATTTCCTGAGTGACAGAAGTGTCTTTATTATGCAATGAGGTGACTTTTGGATGCCTCTAGGTAGCTTCAGGATAGGAGGTGGTCACTGGTCCCCAGAAGACCAACCAAGGGGAGGGAAAAAGGGATGAAAATTGAATTCAATCACATGTCCAACAATGTAATCAACTGTGCCCGTGCAATAAAGCCCCAATAAAAACTCTGGACCCCACAAGGCTCAGTGAGGCCTCCTGGCTGGGAGGCTGACATTCCCCAACTTCATCAGGAGAGGGCATGGAAACTCCATGTCCAGGCCTGCCTTTCCAGACCCTGCTGTATTGCATATCCCATAAAACTGTAAGCATTAAGTATTGTGCTTTCTTGAATTCTGTGGGTCATTCTAATGAATTCTTGAAACCAAGGTTCATTGAAATCTCCAAATTTGTAGATGGATGGTCATAACAACAGATATCCTGGGGACCTGGGGACAGTTGCAGCTTACATTTAAAGTGAGGACAGTCTTGTGGAGGACTGAGCCCCTAAACCTGTGGAGGCTGACACTAAGTCCAGGAAGTTAGTGTTGGAATTTAATCACAGTATACCCATTTGGGGTGGAAACAAATGGAAGGACAAGGTTATGCCAAAAAAAAATTAAGTCAAAAAAAATTGTACCAATGGTAAATAAAATACATAATAATTAAGTCAGCATTTCACAACTCGCAGATGTGAATTGTTAACAGAAAGAGTGGGGTAATAAAAAACATTTCAATACTGTTAAAATACTTTTTGTAGTACATGAACATGGTGACTTTTATCATCTAACTACTGAATAAGAAAGTGAGCGGGTCTTACCAAAGGCAGACATTGCCACAGATCATGGCGATGGCATTGTTCCAGCCATACACAGCCACAGGGAAGTTGAACGCAGTGATGATTCCAACCAGACCTACAGGATTCCACTGCTCAATGAGAGCATGGCCAGGTCCTGAGGACAGGAGATGGCGAGGAACATGCTTTAGTGCGTTCATTTACTGCACGTCCAGTTAAGAACAAAGTCTGAAATCTTTCATGTGCAAAACAAAGGTGCACAGAACCAAGCAGGGATTCCAGATGCCTTATAGCAGATCACTTTACATAG
The DNA here is from genome assembly GCF_000325575.1 of Pteropus alecto. Taxonomy (NCBI): domain Eukaryota; kingdom Metazoa; phylum Chordata; class Mammalia; order Chiroptera; family Pteropodidae; genus Pteropus; species Pteropus alecto. The sequence goes on along the minus strand of NW_006494217.1, from coordinate 41 downwards.
CAGCAGGATATTGGCACATTAATTAGCATACAACAAAAGCT
>NW_006494216.1:0-2035 GCF_000325575.1 Pteropus alecto | reverse complement strand
GTGATAAAAGTGGCCAAAGGTGGCAGACACCCAGAGCCCCGGAGGACCGGACAGCACTCACTGAGATCACAGACAGCCGGGGAAGGTGGGCGGAGAAGGTGCAATTGGTTTGGACGCATTGTCCCCGACATCCTATCTACATACACAGTTTGGGTGGATTCATTTTCAGCAGCTTCGTCGAGGTGTCATTTACATATCACAAAACTCACCCACGTAAATCTACCGTGGATGAGTTTTAGTGAGTGTGCATGGTTGTGCCAGCACATTCGGTTTCTGAAGACGTCCACCGCCCCAGGAAATTTCCCCCATCTGAATTTATAGTAAATTCCCTTCCGCCCCAGCTTTGCTTCACGACAGATCCACTTCTCAAAATGTAATTTGAATAAAAGGGTGAGTGTAGGCACCGCCTGGTGGGAAGGCCAGGGGCAGGGCGTGGGGCGCATGATCCCCAGGGGAGTGTACAAAAGTCATCAAGAAGGTTTTTTCAGACTGCGTATCTGTCCTGCACCCTCCCCGACCCCGACCCCGCCAAGGGTTGCGCTCCCTACCCACCTCCAACCCTCCCCGAGTGAGCCGCTGGGGATAAGGGGTAAGAGATATGTTGGTTTTTAATAACTAGCTTAATGGATATTTTATTGTTTTCAACCAGCCAGCTTGGCAGTTATCTAGCTCAAGCTGTGATTTTGGTTACTTCCCAGTTACCGGATAAGAAGGTGCTTTATATATAATATACAGCTTTCCGAGGCCATCCCTGGCTTCCCAGTGTCCCAAAGTGATGGAGGTACTGACCCCAGTTGCCACTCCTTGAATACCATTTTGAAACTATAGTTCAGCAGTTTACAAGCCCAAGGGGCACCTCAGCCCTGCTTGATACTATTATATTTTTTGTCTGTGAATAATTCCACATGTAATTGGAATATAATTGGAAAAAAAAGAATGACTTTTTTCGTGTCGGTTCAGCCCCATTGAATAGCCTGAGGGCACGTCGGTTAAACGTCCCCCGTTGTCCCCAGAAAGACCGTTCGATCGGGAGCATCTTTTCGTAGTCCTTGACTTTAAGCTTATTATCGATGTGTAAAATCTCTCCGACTCCACTTCGGATATATCTATCTTGAGTAATGTCAAGATTTCTTAATTAGTCGCGAACTCCATCCAGGCTAGGAAGCCCAACACCGATGTTTGAGAAATGACAATTATGTAGGCGCTTTCTCCTCTGCTCAACCCCCCACCCCGCCCCTAATGGGCGCAAAGCATTCAGGATTCAAAGGGGCTTTAGGATGAGACCGTGGCTCTGACGCATTTCCACCCCTCAAAGGGGCTTCTCTACTGTTTTAAGCTCCCCCAATCTTTCTGTCCCTTCCACAGATAGGAAAAGAGATATAAAGTGCTGTAGAAACCACAAGCTTTATAAAACCGTCAGATCAAATAGCCTTCAAATTCAATTTTCCTTCTCGCAAGATGCACCGGCATTGCAGTTCGTTGAAGTCACTGCACACTTTCTCTGGGAAAAGTGGGCAAAAGGAGGTCATCATGTACTCCTTCATCCATCAAATATTTCTTGAGCATCTACTATGTGTCAGGCGCTGTGCTGGATGCAGGGCAGGCGGTGATGAATGAGAGAGGAAAGCTCTATGCTTTTGGGAGCTGGCATTCTGGCAGGGCAAGAAACAGTCAAAGTAGTAAGTGAAGTAGATAAAAGAGTGACTTGTGGAAGGTCTTCTTAGAAGGGCCATCACGGAGGCCTTTTGGAGGAGGTGAGATTTGCAGTGAGCCTCAGATAAAGAGAAGGGGGAGCTGAGGTCCGGAGGGGGACCATTCCAGGGACAGGGCCCAAGAGAGGACCCAGTTTGGCACCCTCGAGGGCCTGGAAAGAGGCCAGTTCTGCAGAAGGATGATCTAAGGCAAGTGTCTCCAACCCACGAGCCACGGACTGGTACCGGTCCATGTCCCATTAGAAACCGAGCTGCACAGCAGGAGGTGCGGGGTGGGCGAGCGAGCGGAGCGTCATCCGTATCTGCAGCCGCTCCCCAGCGCC
>NW_006494215.1:0-2016 GCF_000325575.1 Pteropus alecto | reverse complement strand
TTAAATTATAAGAATAGTTATTTCCTATACTTTCTGTCCTCTTTCTGAAACTTTAAATATTCAGATTCTGAAATCTTGGATTTGCTTTTTTAGTACTGCATTTCCTCTTCTATTTGCCATCTTTTCCCTCTGTTTCTTGAGAGATAATTTTATTTTTTTATTCCAGGACTTTTATTGTTTTGTCCTTTCTGCTATCATTTCTAATGTTCAAGGGTATATTTTGTCTTCTTATAATATTTCTCGTTTTATTCTCATTGAGCTTTTTTTTTTTTCCCCTTCAACTTCTTTCTGTTCAAGTTGTTTATTTCATATAGAAGTTCTCTGTAAATGTCCCAGATACTCCCCCATATATTAACATTTAGGAGTGGGGTTTTAAAAAGCTAATTTCCATCTCCATATGATTGCTTAGTGCTTGTCAACTATAAATTTCATTCTTTAATGTCTCATTTCAATGGAGAAACTCTCGGTGGTAATATCATTAGGTCTTTTATCCTATGCTGGTTTGTGTACCCAGAGAAGAGTCTTTCAATGTTCCTGACGGATCTAATTCTACTTTTGACATTCTCTGAGCTCAGTGGAGAAAAAAGGCCATCATTCATTAGGTGAAATTTCTACTTTCCTGTCTTATTTTTATTATGGTAAACTCTTTCTCAAATGTGCGTATCGTCTCATAGTTTAGAGACTCTGCTTTACTTTCTTTAATAAATAAACCTCTAGTCTTTTACTAGGTGATAATAGAGGCAGTTGTCTGGCTGCATGTAAAGGTAGAGAATGTCTGAAGATCGAATTACTTCTTAAACAGACTTTTAAGCATTCCATTTCTTCTGTCTTTACCTTCACGACATCTTTCAAAGAGACCTGGTGCCATGAAATTCTGGGTGTATGAGCGATAATATGGTGTAAGCCAGTTGTTTTCTTGGTTTCCACAGTTCTATCCATCTTAATGCTAGATATTAAGAGTATGCCAAATCAGATACTTTTCACTTATCTACTTTCTATCTTTTAAAATTTTGTGCTTGTTGTGACTGTTGATTTTGTTCGTTTGTTTGTTTTTTGTCCTTGCAAGTTTATGTCAGATAAGCATCCCTTTTCTGTCATGTTAGTGAGTTTCAGGAAAAATAAAAGTTACCTACATTAAGTCTATCTTTTATCACAGTCCTCTACTCCATTTCTAGCATACTAAGTCCACAGGAAGTTGGAGCTGGGCACTTAAAGCTCCAGATCTTGAGGAGTTCTGTTCTACTTAGAGTAGATGGTGCTTGAAGCCTACAACTCCACAAATAAACTCTTTATTCTAGAAATTTTACCTCTTCATTTTATCCAGTGAACATTTGTTGATCATTTAGATGACAAGGCACAGTGAATATAAACAAAAATGAGATCTAGGTCTTGTCCCTGTGGTTTCTCAACATATCAGAGAGGAAACCAAGTGTGAAACAGCGATTGCCAAGGTGGAGTCATTTATGCTATGTGAAGAATAACAGAACCAGGAGTCTATGAAAAAGTTTGTCTTAACACACGTTACACCCAACATGGTTCCCTTAAACTTCTAAACTTCTGCCTGGACCTTGTCTCTTACTCACCATGAAAACCAGATCATCTACATTGTTTAGTTTGAAAGGAGTCTACCCATTCTGCCATCTAGCATCCTTTGCATGTTGGACTCAGCTGGCATCAGTTAACCTAATCAGAATTCTTTATTTGCATACAGAGGGCCAGATTAAAATGACAGACATACCCCAAGGCTTTATAATCCCCGACTTTCTTGTCCCCTTAAGAATACACTTCACACGGTTACCTGAATCTACGGTTTCCAGCTGCAACCTGACACTCAAATAAATGCTTTCTATTTTCTTTCTGCTTAAGCTTCTTTCTGGTTTTATACAAGGAATCGAGATTTGTACTATTATTGGTTGCTGTTAGCCAATTACAGTGCTAAATTCTTTATATGCTTTCCCTCGTGTCACCCTTACAGCCATCCTCTAAATCAGACATCTTTGTCTTAGATATAAAAAA
>NW_006494214.1:0-2003 GCF_000325575.1 Pteropus alecto | reverse complement strand
GGGGTGATGGGTAAACATCTCCCTCGTCAGCATTAATCACATGTCATTTTCCTGGCCGAGCTGAGGTCTCAGCAAGATACTCTGTCCTCCTGTTTCTCAGCTTTCCTTGCTTGGTCTGTGCTGTGACCAGAACCCGTCCCTCACCAGAACCACAGATGATATTAATCCAATTGTTGCTCCCCTCAGAAAGGCTGGTTCTCCATACCTATATCTCCCAGGTGTCCCTAAGCCCCTGAGCACAACATGAATTCTTTGCCACAAAGCTTGTTCTCACTAGTTACTTCAGTTACAATAGCTGTCACCCCAAAGAGCCTCGAGGACCTGCAATGTTGCAGGATGCACCCCAGTGAGCCCTTTCTTTTTGTGGATTCTTGGAAAACCCTCCTTGACAATTCTTTTAGCTAGAAAACAGGGTATCTCCTTTGCTCTCCTTAGTCTCCCAGCTCCAGCCAATGTTTTGTAAGTGTAGTGAATCACGTCCCAACTTCTCTTCTACCCGCGTATGCAGTGGTGCAGTCTGCATTTTCACTGAGAGGTTCCTTGCATACCTGGGCCAACTGCTCTGCTTTGCATGCTGCTTGGAAGTTTGGAGCTGTTCTACCAGAAACTTTCATTTGAAATCTGAACCCAGTGACTCCTGATGGGGAGACAGAGGAAACCACTAGTGAACCTAAAGTCGGCTCTTATACCCCAAGGATTCATCTCTTCCCATATTCAATTGCGAGTGACCTACCAAATGAATTGTGTTTTTACAATGATCAAAAACACTGCAGGTTATTTTGCCAGGAAGTCTGCAGTCCACCTGAAACAGATATGACATTAGAAATGTGCTTCTTCAATTTGGCTCTAAATCAAACAATCCTGAGCTGTGGGTGTCAGGTGCCCATTATTCCTTACGGAGCATCCTAGGTTACAAGAATTTGAGAGGTATGGTGAAAAACCACACAAATCCTAACCCTAGTACATTTCTTTCACTCCAAAACAAAATGGTTTGTAAAACCTTTTAATTTTTGTTAGCCAAATAATTCCATCTTAGATTGGAACTTTAATATTAATCTGATCATGGCACTCTGAGGTCTGATCTGCAGTGACTTCCCAGAGTTTACCTTGCCCATGTTCTGCATTTCTTCCCAGGCAAGTTCTTCTGTCTTTAACACCAACCACCCCACGCTGATCGTCTGGGAGGAAAATGACCTTGAAGAGCTTGTCGTAAGGTGATTTCTACGTGCTTGGCTAGATCCTATAATTTAAATTTTGTTTTATTTTATCGTTAGCTTCAGAGCTCTTGCAGGAGTGAGCACCTGTCTTTCACGTCATTGTGAGAAATTGTCAGGTACCCGACCTGCTTTACTGAGTCAAGACTTCCAACAGTAACTCCAAGGATAAAGGTCACATTTTTATTCAAGATCAGAGCAAAGGACATCAGTAAGGCTGGGGCAGACTTCTAAATCCTTCGGTATTAGGTTTACAAAACTGAAATGGCCCTTTGATTCACCTATGTTTGTCCTGTCTCGGAGATCAACTTAAGGCATTTTTTTGTTTTCCCCATGTGCAGTGTACTTTGCTAATCCAAGCAGTAGTTATGGGTGATAATGTCCATTCACATAGCAACTTTAACATCTTGTAAAAGTCATGCTCTCTTACAAATGATGCTGGGGCAGTGTCCAGTAGGCCCCATCACACTGGCAATTTGCAGTGCCCATGCTGTCCAAGTCCAAGAGCCTCAGGGGCTCAGAGATCCTTGGATTTGACATGAGTTTAAGGAAATTGCTTGTGCCCTCTATTGTCAAAGGCAGAGTGTGGGACGCATGAAGACAACTCAGAGTTCCAAGCCCAGCTGTGATCAGTTCAAGGCAGGAGGCAGTCACATCGAGTGAACTAAAACGCACACGTACTTAGAGATATTAACACTGTGTATGTGATATGTGATATAGTATCAGCCTACTGATGCATTAATTAATATGATAGTATGCCAATCAACGAGTATTACTATATTAACATAT
>NW_006494213.1:0-2032 GCF_000325575.1 Pteropus alecto | reverse complement strand
TTTTTTTATAGCATTTTTACTGATTATCCCAGAGTTTCCCTAGAAAAGTCAAAGCACTCCTGACCTAGCAGGCACCCCATGGCAGCTCGGCAGAACGGGAAAGGCAGGGCCTAGGAGTCCCCCAGCCCCCAGCCCCCCGCCTCAAGCTCGGCAGCGCCTCTGCCTGACTGGCAGTCTGGGACAAGTGACCTAACCCCCCTGAGCCTGTTTCCTCACTTGTCACGGGAGGATAACCATGTCTCTGTGGCCTTTGTGGACATGTAGACGGTCTTCCCTGATGGACCAGTCCCCGGATGGGATGGGAGGATTCAAGTGAAGCTCTGGCACAGGGGCGGCATCCTTTTCCTTCGCTCCCATCTGAGCGTCCTGAAATTGTCTGTCCTCAAAGCGGTCCCCTTTCATGTCTTTTAATTCAGAGGGTTGACAGTCACATTTTGGGGGACTGTATCTGTTACAGGTCTACACGTAGTCACCCCCTCATGGTGCCTGTCATGACAATGCTCTTGAATTGGCTTGGGGGACCGAGGGGAGGGTGCGCGTGTGACCTGGGACAAAGACCAGGGCGGTCAGCCGTCATGTCATCAGACACAGGCGGGTCTCATGGCACCCCCGGGGAAGGGGGACTGTTTCTCAGGCTCGCAGATGGAACGCTCAGCTCAGAGAAGTGTGTCCCTACCCTCTGACCTTGGGCTTGACCGCTCTGCTTTCCCGGGGGCTCTAGCCACCACCCTGCCACCTTATTCTACATAACATCCGACCTCACCCAGGGCCCCGAGACACAAAGCAGAACTGTCACAGCTAAGGCTTCCAAGAATGCAGCCAAGGTGGCAGCCCCCAATTCTGGGCCTCGTGTCGTCACCCCAACCCGAGAGGCAGGCATCAGGCTGGCAGCGAGGCCCTATGTGAGCCTTCAGGCCATGACGCCAGTGCCAGTCAGGAATTATCGTCGCATCTAGAAGCTCTCGCACGGGGAGCGGTGTCCTGCAGACAGGGTGTCCGACAGGCCCCACACACATCACCCTCCTGTATCCCCCAGCACCCACTGAGGCCTTCCTCTCCCCCTGCAGTTTGCAGCCATCGGCCCAACCACAGCTCGTGCCCTGGCCGCACAGGGCCTGCCCGTGAGCTGCACCGCAAAGAGTCCCACGCCGCACGCCCTGGCCGCCAGCATCAGGACGGCGCTTCAGCCCCAGCACTGCTGACTCGGCCGCCTGGCAGCCCCCCGCGAGTGAAGGGTACCGGGCTGCTGCCTCCAGGGTGGGTGGGGCGGCACCTGAGTGGAGCCACCTGGACCCCAGCAGTCAAGATGGGGCCTGGGTTGGCATCAGGCCCGCATGCGCATCACCTCCCTCCTGGAGGCTCCTCAGACCCTCGCCCTGCGCATGCCGGCTCCCAGGCCCTGCAGGAGAGCACGTCCCCCTGCAGCAGGGGGAGGGAGGTCAAACCACACCGGCCACCTGTGCATTCTGTGGACGTTACTGGCCGTGCATCGTTTCCCGTGCACAGCTGTTTGGGGAGGAAACAGATGTGCCCACGTTCTGATAATCGACAAACCCGGCGTAAATGCTGAAATTTGCTGCATGTGAACTAGTCTTATTCATTCTATAAAAAGGATCTCGAAGGTCCTGTTTTGTGAACTGTGGACAGTTGTAAGTCAAATACAGAAACTCTTTGCTTCGGAAGTATAAATACAGGTGTCGGCATTTAGTCAGGGCCTGAGAGGCTGGGGAGGGCGTCGGCGTTGGCAGTACCCTGCGGAGAGGCTATGAAACGGCCCCCAAACTTTATTTCCGCTTTTTAAACCTCGGCCTGGAAGTGGAGCTGGGCTGAGTGCAGCCCGTCATCCCCTTGGAAGGTGGGTGTGGGGAGGCATCTTCTGTCGAGCAGCACCTACGGGCCACAGCTCTGTGCTCAGGGCTTGGCCCCTCTGATGTCCATTCTCTGAGGGCAGATGTCGCTATTACTCCCATTTCTCTGGAGAAGAAATGGAGCCTCAAGAGGCTAAGTGACTTGCCCAGGGCTTGCTGAGCCG
>NW_006494212.1:0-2029 GCF_000325575.1 Pteropus alecto | reverse complement strand
CCATCCGTCCATCCCCAGGACCTTCTCGTCGCCCCCAAACAGAAATTCTGGAAGCGTCGTCTTTAACGGGCAGGATCGTCGGTGCCGCCAATCAGCATGCCCTGTCCCTTCGCCCTGAATCCAGGTGCCCAGTCAGCTCAGATGCGGGTCAGGGGGAGGGCGTCTTCCTGGCCACCTCCCCCCGGGCCCCAGACCCCACACCCTCATTTCTTCAAGAAATCCACAGTCTCCTCCCCGCCCCCCAGGTCCCCTGTCCAGCCAACGGGGTTTAAAAATCCCAGGCGTGATCTTGGAGGAAAATTCTAGAATCGGTCAGACAAGCGCAGGCCCCTTCCTTTCTGCTGGAGATGAAAGAGGTTCGACGACAAAAGCAAACATACCGGGACGCTGGTGTTTATCCGCAGAGCGCAGAACGCCCTGTGTCACTTCCAGACATTGTGTCGGATCCGGCGACGCGGGGCGGCCTCCGATGCAGCCGCTGAAATGCCAGACGCCTCTGACAACCTGCAGGGGTCACAGTTATGTCTCCGGCGAAGCTTTGGTGTCCGGGACCATCCACGGGAAAGAATTTAAACCGCGAGGGACTCCCCGCCCGGACCCCCAAACGCCCCCTGGCAACTAAGCCGGGGTGGGGACGAGGTCTGGACCCAGAATTCCGCAGCGTCAATGATTGCCTTGGCGCACCCCTCCCCCGCTTGGGGCCGCAGGGAGCCTGGGGGTGGCCCTGGTCCTGTGCCTGGGAGGGGACCGGCCACATTCCGAGCATTCCTTCTCTGTCCCCACTTGTTTGTTTGCTTGTTTTAAGTCAGAGGCCCCAGGAACTGCTTTTTCCTTTTGTTTCCTGCTGGTGGCCAGCCTCGAGGGACTTTCTCCGTCCTGGAACCACAAGCTGGACAAGCCGCAGGACATTCCGCACCCTCCCAACTGCACCCCCCACTTCCCGAGACACCACCACGGGCCGGCCACCCACGGCTAAGTGGCCCGTCGGACTGTCCACCCTCTAGCCGGCACAGCTGCGCCTCCCCCGACTTCGCCTTTCTGGGAGGAAGGCAGAGATTTCCGCTGTTCGCAGGCCAGGCCGGGTCGCAGTGGCCACTGAAGCCTGGACACAGGGGAGGGGACAGAATTTCAGATGCCAGTTAGGCAGTGGCCAGCCTGGATGCCTGGCGTCCAGCTTCCCGGTGGGGAAACCGAGGTAGAGTTTAAGTCACCTTCCCAGGTCCTCAACTGTACCCGCGCCCTGCTGAGTGTGCATTTCTGTCCCCAGTGCCCGGTGCACGGTGGGTCCTTGGGGAGGGACAGAGTGATCTGGGCGGGATCCGGGGAGCTGTCCCCGGCCCTGAGCCTGCACGGTGTCCCCAGAGCAGGTGCCTGGTCTGTGGATGAAGAGCTCCCCCCGGGAGAGGCTGCCGCCCTCCCGTGTGACCTTGGCCTCCAGGACCGTCGGCCTCGGAGCAGTGAGGGTGGCCCCCGAGCATCGAGGCGTGTCGTCGCTGCAGTGACGCTGTTCTCAGGGACCCAGAGGCCAAGTCTCAAGGCCGGTCCCAGCACTTGGGCCTTCCCGCTCCACGGCCCCCGGCTCAGAGCGGGCACACGGCGGATATCAGCGCAGAAGGACGGGGCGCTTTTGGTGTGAACCTTTTTTTAAAACTTGAGGTGAGGTTTTAAAAACAGTATGAATCAATACTGCTTTTAAAACCTCACCTCAAGTTTTAAATAAAAACAGCACAGTATGAATCAATCTAACGCAAGTCAGTGGCAGTTAGTACGTTCGCAACACTGTGCAACCACCACCTCTACCTAGTTCTAGAACCTTCCATCACTCCAAAAGGCACCCCGTCTCCATCAGGAGTCACCTCCACCCCTCCCCAGCCCCTGACAACCACTAACCCACTTCCTGTCCGTGGATGTGCCTGTTCTGGACATGTCACATAAGTGGAGTCACACGCCGTGTGGCCTGTGTGCCTGGCATCTCTCACTGAGCGCCGTGTGTTCAGGTCCATCCACGTCATGGTGAGTGTCAGCGCCT
>NW_006494211.1:0-2027 GCF_000325575.1 Pteropus alecto | reverse complement strand
GCACTGGTCCCTGGTGTCAAGAAGGTTGGGGACTATAGGTCTACATAGTTTGCCAGAGGGCTCCCAGTGGGATTGAGCCATAGTTGCCCATAGCAATAACCCATTTATTCCTGCCCACTTTACTGACCTTCCTTTTCTCCATTTCATTAATTTTGTTTCCTGGCATCACTTTCTATGTAACTACCTGCTGTGGGAAAACAGTTCAGCTGTCGTACCTGGCAATCTTGCAGGTATTCGTATAGGCAAAGGCTTGAATCACAACTATCAGAGTCTTGGTGGAATGCTTCGTATTCCATCCAGAACAGGGGAAAATGAACCATCTGTAATTAACTGATACAAGGCCATCTCCCACTAGCCTCCACGTTGGCTATCAGGATGATTTTTCACCACCTCTCCCATTTTGATGAATTGTGAGACCCCATCAGAACAGAACTGTAGAATATAAAATCTCTGGCAGCAGTTTAGACTTGGTCTACAACTTGTGCTGCAGTCTTCTCGGTCCTTTTGCTTCAGTGTGTGGAACAAAGATCAAGGGGAATGGGCCCCTTTAGCTTATTCTTCATTTCACTGTCTATGCAAGTAATCAACAATCTAGTCTAAAAGTGGCCTTTTGTATCTGCCATCTGAATCGTCAGGTTTTGACCTCTTATGTACATGTGAGCTGAACATCTGCACCCAAGTCCTTGTCTCAAGATTGGGAGGAACCAAAATTAAGATAAGCAAATATCACTTCTATAATAGGTCACAATATGATCTTAAAAAAAAAATCTGGACATAAGCATAACATATAGATATGAATTTAAATTTGTAAATAGTCTATGGGAATGCGTAAAATCAAAGAAAGATCAAAAGGAAAAAATCCCCAAAATGTAAATAATAATTATATCTAAGAAAAAAGTTATTATGATTTTAATTTTTCCTAATTTTCATAGTTTCTAAACTTTTCATAATGAGCATTATTACTTTTACAATTTAAAATTTTATTTTTAAAAAGACCAAATTAGGAAGAATATTGGAAGTATACATCGCAAGAGTTGTTATTCTTTATATACAGATGTTTTTATACATTGCCATGTAAAATGTAAACATTCTAAAATGGACAAAGATATGAATGAGCTATTCACAAAAGAAATGTAGATGGCTAATGAATATGTATAAGGCAACTCAACCTTAATCAAAGCATCATTAATCAAATAGACACAAATTAATTAAAACAATGAGGTGACATTGTTTGCTATTAAACTGACAAATTAGAAGATAATATCTGATGTTAACATGGGTGCAATGAAATAGGCACTTTTATAAACTATTGTTAAGAGTGTAAACCAGTCCAAATTCCTGGAGGCATTTTACAAAGCCTTACAATGTTCATTGTCTTAGAAGAGTGATATCATATTAAAAAAAATTTTCTGGGAAAGTCAGAGATATTCACAAAAATTTCTGCAAAAAAAAAAAAGGGGGGGGTTTCTGAGTGATGTAATTATTCTGCATAATTTTTCAAATATTTTCACTAAATACATAGAGTCATATAGAGAAACATAAAGTAAAATTATTTTCTATTTTAAAAGATAAAACATGAACCAACAATTAAGCTCCACAAAAGAAGTACTACCCTTTTATTTTCCTACTTTCATTCCATTAATGTGTACAAGGAGGAGACAGGAGAAGTAATTTGCCACAGCAGGCCATGTGCAGAGAGAAAACAGAGCTCCCTATTTGTTTCTCTGCCTTGACATGAAATCAACACGGTTTTCCTCTAAAATCAGAAGATGGAATGACTTGGCAACAGGAGTGAACTGAAGGCAATTTTCTATCTGTCTGGGTCTTAATACTCAGTTATGTTTCAAGTGTCACCTACAGGCTTTTTCTGCATTAACAACCCCTTATTTACCATCGCTAAAACACATAATGAATATATCCAATTACTACAAGAAATAGATTAGCACATGCTTCATGCTTCACACAACGGATGTTAACATTGAAACTATTATGAACAGAAAAATAATAATGTTTTCTTCTCAGAACAC
>NW_006494210.1:0-2027 GCF_000325575.1 Pteropus alecto | reverse complement strand
ACTGTATCCTTGTCAGCTAGCACAGTGCTCAGTACAACTCAGGCATTTAATAAATGTTGAATGAATGAATGCATTCATTAAGGGAGAGAGAGAAAAAGTTGGTGGAGGGGAGAGGTACATAGGACAACTGATGAAGTAAAAGGAGTGAAGGAATTAAATATAGAAATGAAAGAGAGAAGGTGGGGAGAGGGGAGATAGATAGGAAGACAGCCATCTAGACTCTGGGGAGAGAACTGGAACTGGTAGAGAAGGAGAAACTGTGAAAACAAGTTAAGGCAACCGCACAGTGGAGAGAATCTGGAAAAGAATGATTTTCTTTTTCTTTAGTAGTTCTGAAGCCCTGTTCCCAAAGTTTTTTATCATATATTTTCTTGTTCTCTTTAATAGCCTGTGTGCACAGGCCCTAGCTCTTGCAAAAAGCTGCAGCTTGAGGAAGCTTCTGAAAAACTGTAGTTTTTTTAAATGTTCTAAATAGCATCTAGCATGGTGCTCTGCATATAGTGAGTATTCAATAAATACTTGTTAAGATGAACTAAACAGTGAGTCAAAGTGAGGTTCAGGTTCTGAGATAAGTATTAGCCAGAAGGAAAATAGGTATTGTTAACACTTAGGCAACAGAGTTACACTGTACATTGAAAACAAAGTAATCCTATCTATACCGGAGAAAAGATGGTCTGTTTTTATTTTCAAATGTGAGATTGTAAATGTTAATTCTTTCATTCTTTCAAAATCTTTTCAGATTTCCGCTTATCTTAAGGAAAGGCTCTAGTTTTACGAATTTAGAATCTCGGTACTGGTTAATTTACTAGCTCTTCTTGAAACTTTGATATTTAAAATTTGTCAGACAGCTCGACATCATTATCACTGAGAAATCAGGGCTGCTTTATTACTGAATTCTGAAGAATTACCTTTTAGAAAGAGCACTCAGTTCTAAGCATTTTCCCAAATCTTGTTCAAATCCATTTTTTATGCTCTATATCAGAGGTTTAAAAGTTTTCTTTCTTTTTTTTTTCTTTCTTCCCCTCTCCTTCTGTCCTTCTCTCCCTTCCTTGCCCAAGGGTTCCAAAGAGGGGTTTCAGGTCCAAAGAGGTGTTAGAAACCTGCCAAGTTGTCAGGATATGGGCCCAGACACTTCCACTTCAATAAGAGCAGTTTGCTTTTATTTGCATACTTCTTTTGAAAAACGTTTGAAAACCGTGGTTGAGAGGCAATAATGCAGGCTGGAAACAGTAATAAACAGCTCTTAAAGAACTAGTAACCATGATTCCCTGCTTTTTAACTGCTCTGAACAAATCTTTACAGGCTGTTCCATAAATTATCCTGAGGAGTCAGTCACCTGATCACGGGACAGTGATAACGACTGGGCAGAGCCCTATCCCTCACCTAACCTCCTGTACCACCCTTTCCTATGTATATTCCATGAGAAAAACTATTATAGAGTGACCAAAGGGGCAGCTTTTAAGATCCATTTAAAAATATTTAATTTGGGAAGGAAATTTCTGGAAGTAGCATTCTAGAAATGGATTTTCTTTACATCTGGTTTTTAAGAGTTAGAAAATAATCTTGTCTTATTAAAAAAGGTTGAAAGAACAAGGTGTAAGGATGGGGATTTACACTTACCAGAAGACAGGGCAGGTGAAAAGGAGGATCTGAGACCCGATATGAGGCCCATTTATTATTTCAGCTTCTCTGCAGATGAAGGTTCAGGGAGAGAACAAGGGAATTCACAGAGAGGGCAATTTCCAATTTAGCAGTGGTGAGCACCAGCAGTCCCAGATGAAGAAGTGAGTGCTCTAACAGCTGCTTTGAATCCAGTAACGGGACATCTCAACTGGCACTTGTAAGGTAAGACAGGTGGACGTGCAGTGGCACCTAGAATGTCTGTCAATGGGGTCCTTAGTCACTAGACGAGTGTTTAGGGGTTGAGCTTTTGGCCCTAAGTCTGGAAAGACCTAGGCAGGGTTTTTGTTCTTCCGTAATTAATTGGGGGCATTGACAGCTTATTGGTGTGAGTACCTAAAATGAAG
>NW_006494209.1:0-2026 GCF_000325575.1 Pteropus alecto | reverse complement strand
TGGTTGAACTGTGGTCCAGTGTTTAGCAGAAGGCTGAGCTTGTGAGTGGTAGAATTGGGTATTTAGCCGAGGAGAGTTCTAAGCGAATTGTAGTAAATGTGGCTCGGTTTCTTCTTCTCCTTACAGTAGAAATGCAAGAGGAGAGAGATCATTAGAAGAATAACAGGCCTATCATCTTAAAAACCCCCGAGGCGATTATGTCAGACCCCCCTGAAGGCGCCTTGCGATGACCCACGTGCTCACATAATCCCATCCCCTTCAGTGCATGCAGAACCCATGGTTTGTTTCTAACAAAGAGAACATGGTAAAGGTACAGGGGTTTTACAGATGTGATTAGAGTCCCTAATCAATTGACTTTGACCTCATCCAAAGGGGAAAGTTCTTGGCTGACCTGACTTAATAAGGTCAAAGACTATAAAAGATATTCTCCTGTTAACTTTTTGAAGAAGGTAACTGCTCTATTGCTAGAGGAGTATGAGCCTAAGACCTCGGGGTGGTTCCCAGGAGCTGAGAGCAACCCCATGCCGACAAGCAGCATGAAAACCGGGACCTTCAGCCTACGAGCACGAGGGACTAAATTTTGACAGAAATGAGCCTGGAGAAGACACCAACCTCCGTAGGACAGCATTGCCCACACGACATTTGTCATTCAGCCTTGTGAGACCCTGAGCAGAGAACCTGGCTACTTCATGCCAGATATCTGACCCGGAGAAACCATCTGGATAATGAATAAGCGAGGATTTCAGCTGCTACATTTACGGTAATTAGTTATACAGCAATAAAACATGGACACAGTTATGGAAATATTAGTACTGTGGAGATATTCCAATCTGGAGGAGAATACATTTTCAGAATAATTAAAAGACTAGAGTGAACGTTTTCTCAAAAAATATAATTTAGAAAATTGGCAAAACTTGAATGGTATCTGACAAATCAACAGTGTATCAATAATATTTTCATCACAGAGGAGCCACTATTACTGTTTTAGATTTAGGGATCTATTATAAGGATTAGAACATTTGCAATTGTGGGAGGTAGTGATAGCCTACATAGAGTCTTTTATCTCTGCATCTGGATTTGTATCGAGAATATAAAAGAAATCTTAAATTCAATAATAAGTCAAATAACACAATTTAAAACTAAGAAAAATGTATAGATATACATAAAAATAAATCAACAAAATTTGTGGGATGCAGTTAAGGAAGGGAAGAGAGGGAAATTAGTACAATAAATTCTTACACTAGATAAAGGGAAAGTCTCAAGTCGGTTATGCAAGTTTTTACCTCCAGGAACTAAACAAAATAAAAATAAAAATCAACCTAAAGCAAACAGAAGGAAGACAATAAAACAACAGCAGAGATCATTTAATTGAAAACGGGAAACAATATATAAGACAGAAACAAAAATGTGGTTCTTTATATTTCAATTATAATTGACAAATTTCTACCAAAACTGACAAAGATTAAAAAGAGAAAAGACAATTTGTTGATATCAGGAATAAATTAAGGGATGTTCCTGTATATTGTTCAGTCATTTTAATGATAATAATGAAATATTATAAACATCTCTGCATGTATATATGTGGCAGCTAAGATGAAATGGACTAATTCCTGTTATAGACACCAAATTTTACTAAATATGAAGTAGATGCTCTGAATAGTTCTAAAACTATCAAAGAAATTTAATTCTATCAAAAGGTAAAAGAAGAATCAGTATCAATTCTGTACAGTTTCTTCAGAAGATATAAGAGAAACAAATAATTTCCCACTTGTTTTAGGAGGTAAATATTACCCTTCTACCATAACCAGACATAGACTGCATATATGCACCGAAGAAAATTCCAAACTGATACCTCTCAAAAAGTTGGAAACAAAAATTGTCAACAAATTTTTAACGGAACTTATCGGATCAAAAAAAAATTATGCACAACCACTAAATGGGTCATATTCCAATTATTCAAGCCATGTCCGGCATTTGAAAATCAATTATTATAATTATACATACTAACAGGCGAAAGAAAAAAAAA
>NW_006494208.1:0-2026 GCF_000325575.1 Pteropus alecto | reverse complement strand
TTTTTTTTTTTTTTTTGTGGGGAAGGTGACTTGATGAGACATGAGTTTAATTAATCATATATCAGGAAAAAATGTGGAAGTCTTTGAAATGAGATGGCTGGATATCCTTTCCATTGAATGCTAGGTAGGTATTGTCTAGCAGACAGTGCAGGAATTACCAGATTCTACAGTTCTCTTTGCCTTTGATTGACTGACTGGGTTATTTTAAAACTCTATAGGGATGAAAATTAAATAGTAAAAAAACTGATAGTAATGCAAATGATATCTATTTATAGAAATGCAAAGCGATTGTTTCTGGTAGACAATATAAATCTCTGTAAGTCAAATCCTCATTTGAACAGGTTGTAACATCTTACCAATGCTCTCACTAATTAAAGAGTTCTATAAAATCTTTGCCACACATTCATTTTATATTAGTGTGAGAAGCATGACCATACTCTCTCTTTAAATATTCCCTTTTAACATAAGGCTGGGGGAGTTGGCAGAAGGCATAAGTTACTCAGAGGTCTGGATTCTCTGGAAGATGCCCAAAGGAATGAAGTTTACCTTGCTGAGATCTGAGTGAAGAAACGAGGTTGGTAAGTCATGGAGAGCAGTCCTATGATCTATCAAAATGAGGTACCTGGGGGCAGATGCACTGAGCGGAAGCATATATCCGGGGAATGGCGAGTATTAGAAGCACCACTAGGAAAGGCTGCACAGAGCAATCTTTTATGGGATTCTGGTAAAATTTGTAAGGGAGACCTTGTTTGATTGTAGCTGGTATTTACGTTCTTGGCATGGTTTTAAACTCAGGAAATCTGACTGCTTTAAAGTGTAAGTGATGGCACAGATAGTCAACATCGAAAACTGGAGAATGGCAGAGATGTCTTATCCTTTAACTTCAAATTTCATATTTTAGACCTTTACGTATGATAAACACTTCATACATATAAATTCTGGATTGTTCTCTCTAGGCCTTCTTTTGTGTGAAAAGGAGACTAGAATATCTACTTTTCTATGCAACACTTCCCATTTGATATGATAAAACACAAGAGTGACCAACACACACTGGTAAAGTTCTATTTCCTAATCTCCTTCCCTATAACTGCAAGTTCCTCAAACATTTGATTCCCAAATCGTTGCAGGCAAAACTTTTATTGTGTTTTGTCATTGCATTTCATGGATCATCATTATTCCAGAATGAGTTTTTTTCTCAGTTTCATCTCTGTTCACTACGCCAATGCTACATATTTTCTTATTTGTCATGGTAGCATATATTTACGCTGGTGCTGACTTTAGTATTCATCTTGAGAAATAGACAACTCCAAAATCTCAGTGGCTTAACATAAAACTGTTTATATCTCACTTACACCCATTTCACTATGAGCCCAGGTGACTCTCTAGAGCAACTGACCTCTATGAAAGAATTCTTCAAGGTGTGCTCCTTTAATCTTTTGGCTCTGCCATCTCAACATGAGTCTTTCTCAAAATCACTGCAGAAAGGACCAAAACCGGATAATTCCACACTAGCAATTACATGCCATGTCTCAAGAGTGATTTAGGTAACTTCCTTTAATAGCTCCTTGTCTCGATTCGTCACAAGCATCATTCAATTGGGGCTTACTAGGACCTATGTGTTCAGACTAGAATTTCTTGGGATAGTACTCAGATCTCTAAGCAGGGAGTGCTGCTTATCTCCAGATGGTATTTCAGGAGTTCAAGAAAGGGTCCTACAAAGCATGTGATCAGGTTTTGAGGAGGGAGAACTAGCTGACTCTGGTATGACTGGACACTCAAACCAGGCTGGTTATGGCAGCATCAAAGAAAGCTGATGGTTGGAGCCAACAGCCATTAATAGAGCATCACTGATGGAAACAATAAACAAACAAATAAACAAAAGAAGTCAGTGTTTTATTCTCTTCTCCTATCATGCATTTTCCTCTCTAATGATTTCTACTGGAAGAACCAAAAAGTAACCCAGTTAGCAAGGATGTCTGGTATACACAGCTTACAGATATCTAATCTTAGTTTTACAAAGGAGAGT
>NW_006494207.1:0-2026 GCF_000325575.1 Pteropus alecto | reverse complement strand
GGTCACAGTAGCAAAGATTCTCATGTGACAAGTCTTGCGAGTGACCTGAGATTCAGCCCCAGTGAGGGGCACTTCTGCAGAAGAGCTGCAGGGGACCTGTGTGGGGCGCGGTGGCTCCAGGGGTGTCTGTGATTGAATCCTGAGACTCGGGCTATGGTCCGGTCAGCCTTTCCTCTCTCCATCGGGTAGCTGCAGCCTCCCTGCCCCTCCTCCATCTCTCCACACCAGTGGCGGCCTGAGGCATGGACACGGCCATAAATAATAGTAATAACAAGAGAGTCTGTTCCAAGCGAGATGATTTTATGAAATTACATTTTTGAAAAGGTTAATTCTTCCATCTCCCCACTTGTACTCCAATCTGGAGAGACAAATGTGAATTAATTGGTCCCATTTCCTTCCTGGCCTCCACGGAACCCTGACAGGATGTTTGTTTCGCCAGGCCTGACTTCTCCTGCAGGCTTGCCGGAAACAGCAGACTGGGCCCTTCTCCCTCCTTTAGCAGACTGACCTCCCTGCTCCAGGCTTGCAGCAAGATGTGGCCCTCCCTGTGCTGCCCACACCATTCTGGACCAGGAGGGTGGCACCAAGTCCAGTGGGTACATTCACAGCTTGCCCAGGAAATCCTGGCAGATGGAGGGGCAGATGGGACAGGAGAGGGGGACTGAGAGATTATAGGACGTGGACTCAGAGGTCAGCATGCAGAGGAGCAGATGGGGGTGACATGGTACAAGTGGGGAGTCTGGGGTACCTATAGAGTGGGCAAGATGGGTGAGTCAGAAAGGGAAAGTGAATGAAAACAGATGGACAGACAGAAGCCAGTGGGTAGGCACTTTTTCTGGTTTCTACTTTCTACCTTTTAATTGTTATTTTCCCCTAAATCGGGCCAACGATATGGGGGTAAGACAGATCCTGAGGGAAGGCATATATCTCAATAGGAGGCAAGGAGAATGCGGAAGGAGCTTCCTTGGAGCTCTAAGTGTAACCTGCATCCCATTCCCTACATCTCCTCATCACCCTCCCAAGGCGGCCCTCACCTGTCTCCCCATCCCATCTCCTGGGCCCTCCTCACTTGTCTTTGATGCCCAGCCTCCTCCTCTGGGTACAGCCTCCCTCTACCAGGTGAGGCCAAGGTGGCATCAATAGGTCTGTTTTGTGTCCCTGGCTCTGCCACTCTTAGCTGTGCCACCTCAGAAAGGCACTGCCCCACTCTGAGCTTGTTTCATCATCTGTGAAGAGATTGGATGAATTTATTCCAAGCCCCCTTAGAGCTCTGAAGTGTGGAGATTATTTGAGCGGAGCTTAGAGGAAAGATGTGCTCTGTTATTTTGTTATGTGAGGGTTTTATTTTGGTGGGAGATCATCAATGAGTTTCAAGTACAATAAAGTGGACCAGCAGGGACACAGAGAGGGCCGTGATGTGGAGGCAGGCTTCATGGGGTTGTCCATCCATCTCCAGGTGTGCTGTGAGGTTGAGTGGTATATACGTGCGGAAGGGTGGGGCATATGCATGGTAAATATCTGTAGAAAGAATGAAGTTTACATCAGGCCATGTGCTTTGCGCTGTAAGGACTATTTACTCCAACACCTTAAGAACAGAACAAAATTGAACATAATCAATTCAAGTCTCTGCCAGCCAGCAGGTGCTATTAGTTTGGCTGAGTCAGTTCCTCTCTGTGGGTTTGCTCCTAACATTTCATACTTCCTAGAGTGATCCTTAATCCTAGTGGTCTCTAACCTACCACCCAGAAGCCTTGAGAGATACAGAAGTGGACCTACCCTCAGGAAGCAGAGGAGGCAAGACTCCTTCATACCAGGAGTGATTCATTCACCTTCAGACCAGACCAGGGGCTTGTGCTATAACTGGAATTAACTCTAATCCTTATGAGTACTGGGAGGAAACATTAATCCCACCTGAGGGTAACAAGGATCAGGGAGGGCTTCCTGGAGGAAGAGATATTGAAACAGATTACATTCTATGGGACAGAGGAGGCTGGGCAGGTGGCTCAGTCAAGGGATAGAATGGCAG
>NW_006494206.1:0-2023 GCF_000325575.1 Pteropus alecto | reverse complement strand
CAGACTACTAGCCAGAGTTTCAAGAGTGATCCTGTTAAAATATGACACAAATCCCATCATACCTCTGCTAAAAGCACTCACATGGCTCCCCATCACATGCAGTGTAAAAGCCAAATTCCATTCTAGGACCTCAAAGGCTCTAAGCTATCTGCTTCTCCCAGATCCCCATCAGCAACGTGAACTCCCTTTGTGATATCATCTGCTTTGCTCACTCAGCTCCAGCCCTGCTGGTATCCTCAGTGTTTCTTCAACATGCCTTGATGGTAGCGCCTTGGGGCCTCAGCACTCCGTGCCCTCTACCTGGAATGTTCCTTCCCCAAACGGGCACAGAGCCAGTTCTCCAATAGCGTTCAGGTCTTATTCAACATGTTCACAGTGAGGCTCTCCCTGGCCTTCCTATCTCTCCAATTTCGGCCTCCTGCCCGGAATTTCAGTT
The DNA here is from genome assembly GCF_000325575.1 of Pteropus alecto. Taxonomy (NCBI): domain Eukaryota; kingdom Metazoa; phylum Chordata; class Mammalia; order Chiroptera; family Pteropodidae; genus Pteropus; species Pteropus alecto. The sequence goes on along the minus strand of NW_006494206.1, from coordinate 1,587 downwards.
CCCCATTCTTTGCGTTCTTTTCCCTTTCTTGACACGTGTCACTTTGAAAACGCTTCATATTTACGTCTTGTATCTTGGCTACTCTCTGACACACTGAGATCAAAGCTCCATGAGGCTCAGATAATTTTCTTTCTTTCCTTTGTTCATGCCATATCATCAGTACCTGTGCCTAAGAGGAATGCCTGGCAGATTGCCCACCTGAAGTTAGTTTTGGTGGGGCGGAGATAAAGCAAATAAGTTGACAAGAAAAAGAGAAACGGAGTCGAAGTAAGGCAATGGGGGACTAGGCAGTTTTCCCTCGGTCTGCCCCCAAAGCTCCAAACGCAGGTGCTTCCAGGGAACAATTGGGCATTTTATCACAGTGAAGCAGGCCAGCGGGGGGCACGGCCACTTGAGAGCATTCTGAGTCTAAACTGGTCTGAGCCCTTCCTCAGACCCAGCTGCTTGTGTCTTCTTTGGAATGTGGGCTCTAATCCTCAATTTACTGTTTTTTTTTTCTTTTCAGGTGAGCCAGAAGCAAGAATTTTTGTAATGCAAAATCTCCCAAATGTCTAAATAGCTGTTTAGACATAGAGAACCCAAACACGAAGCTCAAATGAAACATGACAGCTGACTGAAATCGGCACATGGGTGGCCTGCAGGTGTCTGCCAGACCAAATTGTGTGACATATGAAAGAAAAGTAATCCCTGCTGTGGTGAGATGGCCTTGCCTTGTGCCATTCTTGAGGCAAACAGCTTTGGGTCATGCTGGGTGGAGAATGAGTAGGTATTACTACCTTTCAACTCCTGGAGGCTTCCTGCCTCCTCCTCCCACTGCTATGCATAGAGTTGGGGAAACTTGGACAGTGGGGAGTCCTCAGAACTCTTCCTGAGAGGGCAAGGGACAATTTTACTGGAGTGTGGGGTGGGGAACCAGAGAGAAGGTTTTGAGGGGAACTGCCACAGCAGGACTGGGGAAAGGCAAGGAGGAGAAGGACGGAGACCCACGCGGTGGGACACCATATGTCTGAGGGACTCTGTCGGGGTTACTGTACGCTCTCCCTATCAGCCACCACCCCCTCTGTGTGACCAGAGTCAAAGGAAATAGGAAATAGTTGTGCAAAGGTACAAGTCCTAGCCCGACTGCCCCATCCCATCTGTCTCTCCTGGAAACAAAGCTGCATATAAGCTCCCGCCACAGCTTCCTGTGAGCTTAGGGTGGGCAAGGTTGGCCAGGAGGTCCCTGTGAAGGGTCAGTAGCTACCCGCTTTGTTGGGATAGAGCCAGACTGGGATCCTGGGGGAAGCAGCCCTCAACTTGGTGCAGCGCCGTGTGGAGTCACCTGTGGTTTAGGGCAGCTACTGAGAGGAGGGTGGACCGTCAAGGACTCCCCATGCCCCAGAGAGACGGTGAGCTCGGTCCTCCGATGCGCCTCCTCTGTAGGGGAGCAAGCTACAGTCCAGTGGGAGGACGGACAGTGAGGGGACTGCTGTGCCTGGGTTCAGCAAGGTGCCATTGTTCTGAGTAAACTACTTCCCAAATGCAAGGTGGAGCATCTCCTAACTTCTGAGTGCCCCACTGAGTGCCCCATCGCCCACAGACATGGCT
>NW_006494205.1:0-2017 GCF_000325575.1 Pteropus alecto | reverse complement strand
GAAAATGTGATAGGACAGAAAAGGGTATGAGCTAAGTATAGTAAACTAGGGGAAACAGCAAGGCCTGTTCAGATTCCTGTCAGTGCCCAATGTCTTCTGAGATAAGGATGCTCCTTTGGGTACAGGAAGGGCACCTCTCACATGAAGGTCTTATGACCTGTTTCAGAGGAAGGTCAGAAAATCCATGCTGCATCTGCTATTTTTCAAATTTCAGCTTGAAATGTTTAATATACCAAGGTGCCATATTTTAGGGTAGTGTGTTCTGAACCTCATCATTGGTTGTACTTGATTGAGCAGCATGTATCATCAATACTCAGTCAAAAGAAAAAAACCAAGAAAACCTGAGCACCTGGGAATCAGGCTCCAGGCTCTGGGGACATAAGAATGATGCATGCAAGATACAAGTTCTCAGAGAGTCCAGAGTTAATGAGCAGAGAACCATCCAGAAGATAATGACAGGACAAGTGTGATGATAGCCATGGCAAGCGTGAACTAGGGGATGCTCAGAGCACAGGTCAGAAATGGCTTCTCCCCAGGGATTGTTGTGTGTGTTCTAGGTACCACTTCGCTATAAATACATTTCAATCTATCTGTTCATTGTCCCCTTTTTCATTAAAAAAAAATTTCACTGCTCAATTATTTTCATTTTCTATATGAGGTAATTGAGGATAAGAGAAGATATATATATATCTTATTCAAGGTCGAATCACTAGTCTCTGGTGCAGCTAATTTTTAAGTCAGGACTCAAAACTTCTGTGTACTTCTCATAACTATCTTTTTGCTTTTAAGATTGTCTTTTGTCTTAATTCACATTCACCATAGAAACTTTTACTTGCTCTATTTGCCTCATAATTTATTTTTCTTCAATTTATCTGGAGCTCATAGCTTTATTGCCAAGTTGCCAAAACATTTTTCAAAATGGCTGTACAATTTTATATTCCCACCAGCAGTGTATGAGGGTTCCAGTTGCTTCACATCCTCATTAACACTTGGAATGGTCGGTCTTTTAATTTTAGCCATTCTAAAACGTGTACCATGCTATCTCCTTGGGGTTTTACTTTGTATTACTTTGTATGAGCATATTTTCATGTGCTCATTTTTCATCTATACGTATTCTTGTCCAAACTTCCTGTACATGTTTATTTATTTATTTTTTTAGGATTTATTATTTTAATGTTTTGGTATTCTGAAATTTTACAGTAACACTTTTGTCTTTACACCTTTGTGCTGGATTCTCATGGTCTTCATTTTTAAGGAATATTCTTGCATTATTTCTTTGATAATTTTTGATAATTCTTTTGATAATTTCTTTGATAATTTTTTCTGCCTTTTTCTCTCATCTGAACATTTTCTTAATCTAATTCCAGACCACCTTTATTAAGGCTTTTAAAAAATCATTTCACTCCTTTTGTCCGTTTATTAAACTTTCTGTAAGATTTGCTCAACTCGTTTTTTTAAGTCTTCCATCGAATGCTTTTTATCAGCTACCTGATTTATGTTTTTTTTTAATTTTAAAAAGAAATTTACTTTTCTTTCACTTCAATCAAAATTTTAAAAAGATAAAAAGCAAAAGAAAAATCTATTTTTCTACTTTTTCTTAATGAATGCCTAAAACATAAGCTTACCTCATTAAGGGCTTCTTGTTGGGTTCTAATACTAATATTATGGCAACTTCCTACAAAATATTAGAAACTTGTTCTTTTCCTCTCTAATGTAAGAAGTTACAGAACACTGCAGTTGTATGTTGCCTACTGACATCCCTCCAACCCGACAGTAACCTTTTGAAAAAGACAAAAGATGGCCCATGGGTAGCAGGAATTCTTAGGTTGTGTTGACTTTGGTTGGAGTGTTTTCATTAAGCTAAGCTAAACATGGGGGCAAACAGAGCTAGGGAAAACTGGCCAATGTCTGCCTTTCCCTTAAGTCCCTGAAAGAGAAATCCATAGATTTCTGCTGACATTCATGCAACCTGAGTTTGCACAGCCTCTTCCGGTTTTGCAGCTTTCTGATTCCACAT
>NW_006494204.1:0-2024 GCF_000325575.1 Pteropus alecto | reverse complement strand
CGTGTGCAGGACCAACCTCACTTTCGCACGCTCAGGCGATGGCTTCCGGAAGACCCGAAGCACCGACACCACCATGTGCACCCTCTGCCTCTGCACTGACGGAGACACGACGGTTTAGCATCGTGAACCGACTTACTCGAGACCGAAACCTCAGGCCAGAGAGCGTCTACGACTCCCCGGTTAGTCACGATTCCAGAATCGCCCGGCCGCCATTCACGGTGTTTCTTGATAGTTCCGAAAACTCCTTTGATCACGTTCGGCCTGTTTGAAACCAGAAAAAGCAACGGCACAGTTCGAACCAGGTCGCTCCCAGGCAAAGGGCGCTTTAGCAGAAGACAGCAGCAGGATGTAGATGCGGACGGCCCCGTGCGCGCCCAACGCCCTCCCTGCCCCCGGCAGCAAACACGCCGCTCTCAGCAACGAGCCCGAAGGGCACGGACGCAGAATTACCCCGTACGGAACACGAACCGCCCTGATCTAGCAGTGAGCTGGCCTCAGACCATCAAATTAAATTCTGGAGAATAACTTGCTTAATGCTTTAAAAGGTCACTTTGCAACTGGCATTTTGATGGATGCCTGGGGTGAACGCAAACGCAGGCTTGGCTGGAACCGGCCAGGTTATGCGGGTCCACTGACCGGGGGATGAACACGTGGCCCTGGGTGTCCCCGGGCCCGCGGCTGAGCCTCCGTTGTGTCATTAGGTTGCACTGTGACTTTCGCGTATCACTCCCTTGCGCAGAGTTTGAGTCTTCTTGTGTCTGAAATTGGAGAATTCAATTGGGTGATTCTCGGACCCCACATTTCCAGAATAAGGTCTAGCGAATATCTGTCCTCTGGCCTCCCTTGTGCCAAACGCTCTATTTTGTTCCTGCCCGTGTGTTATGTGAATTACGACTCCAAGCTGCCCTGTTAAGGTGCTGGCATTTTTATTCTGTAAATGAAGAAAAGGCAGCTCAAGCGAGGTAATTTTAGGGTCAAAACTCGAACGTCATCGAACTAAAATTCAGGCTCAAAGATCGGTGCCCTTTTTAGGAACCTCAGGCGTGAAAAAAGGCACCGTGTTTTAGACGGGGGCCGTGGGGGAGACATGGGGGTGCAGGATACAACTGTGAGGATGTGGCTCGAAGGCCAGAACTTTGAAATCTCTAACCGGGGCTTAATTCCTCCCTCGCGGGGAGAAAACCTGTTCTTTCCTTGTTACGTTCCACCGTTGCATATAAATATGTAACTGAAAAGTTATAGAAAATCCAGATTTCTTATTAAATGATTTTTCCTTCAGAAATAAGTGGAATTTGAAACATAAAAATAATCAGAAAAATTCATTCCATTTAAGCAAAACTGGTATTAAGAAAAATCCATCTCTAACAGAATTTCCAGAGAACAGACAAAAATCTATTTATTTTAGTGTCCGGGACTCAAATACTGAGTTGGGCTTGAATTCCGCTTGCTCCAATGCATCTTTCTAAAGTAACTGCTGGTACTGAATGCCCAACCCGAATGCCAAATAATAAACACGTAGGGAAGCGTGAAAAATGTCAGAATATGCACTGATCAAAGGGATCATAACAATTTTCATCCCATTAGGTCTCATAACTCACAAAAATGAAAAGATTCCACTGGTTCGTGGAAAGGAGTTTCTCATTTATTTTTTAAAAGGAGCAGTTGAGAGAAGAAATGCAGATTTCTCTTTCTTCCGCCTTATTTTAACAGCTGCTGGCACAGGAAAATCAAAAAGAAAGAGAAAAGCGTCTCTGCCTTCCACCGTGGCTTCTGGTCAGCCCCCAGGGGCCACCTCCCGCTCCGCATCAAAAGCCCTGCTTGAAAATTAGTGTAGACACTGGAAGAGCAGCGCGGGGAGCCAGGACTGAAGATGTTACAAATAAAACGACTTGTTTACGTTGCACAGAGGATGTATTTTACATACTTTTAGACTTTGGGGAAAATAACCAGCTTTCACGAGACATATGTTTATTCACACAAAACGCATTTCCCTCTAGAGTTAAATTGAATTTAATCCCCCCAAA
>NW_006494203.1:0-2019 GCF_000325575.1 Pteropus alecto | reverse complement strand
AAAAGAGCAGGCAAAGACAATGGCTCTAAATAGTGCAGGCTTTAGCGACCAAAGATGAGACTCCACCCAGCCTCACCCTAGTCCCCCGTTTCCCTCCTTGTTCCACCTCAGGAAGTCCCCAGGGAATGGGAGACTTGCTATCAAGTCCTGACAGACATGGAGAACAGAGTGACACATTCCTTTCCCTGTGACACTTGGCCAAGCACACACCTTTGAGGAGCCCTCGGGGAGGGTAAGCTGCCGCTGATGGGCCTTGTAATCAAACTTGTAGTAGGTGTGGAGAATGCGCCTCAAGTAGATGCGACAAATCTCCTCAGTGGTGCCCTTCTCTTCCAGGTAGCGCTGCACGCGATCGATGATGGCACACACCTGCGCCTCATCCTTCAAGTGCTCCACGTACTCTGAGAAGGAGAGCATCCACCCTCAGCTCAGCCAAGCACCCAAGCGTTCCCAGCCATCTGTCACTGATCAGTCCAGGTGTCTCTGTATATGTTTCCTGCACCCACTGGAAGTCTACTTGCTAGGCTCTGAAAACACCATCCTGCCTGAAACTTGCCAAGCTCACTTTCTGTCCCTCCTGTCAGGTGTTCTCTTCTGCTAGTTCCTCCCTTGATTAACTCCTCCTCTTCCTCATTCCAATCTCACTTCAAAGGGCCCCTACTAAGGATCATTATCTAAAGCAGCCACTACTCCAGTCGCTTTCTACTACGTCCCAATTTGAATTTCTAATTCACACTTCATATCACCTACATTTACCTCGTTTATTTATTTGAATTGCCTTTCCCCAGCACCGAATGTAAATTCTATGAGCATGAAGGACATCCCTAGTTGTCTTGTTCACCATTACACCCTTGACTCAGTGGGCACGTATGGGCATTCACATTTTACTGAGTAATGTCCTGTATTTTCCCCATCCCAATGCCTCTAATCCAAGCAAAACAAGCCAAGTGGACAATGATTCTCAAAGTGCAGTCCCCAGACCAACAGCACCACCTAGTATATGTCAGAAATGCAAATTATGGGGCCCCACCCAGACCTATTGAATTAGAAGCTATGGGGGTGGGGCCCAGTGTCTTAGGTCCTCCAGTGTGAATGCGGGGGTAAGGAAGGGCTGGCTTTCCAAACATTCTATTATAATCCTTAGTTTTATTCCTTGCACTTTTCCTCTCACTGACACCCACACTTGCGCAGGCTTACCTTGGGAGTGAGGATCAGTATTTTGCATTATTTTGGTAAATTCTTCATCCATCCGTTCCACCAGAGTTAGGATACAGCCACGGACACGCAGCGGCTGAAAAGGTAGAGGAGGAGTAAACATATCAGCCTTGATCTCAGCCCTGCTAATCCTTCTATCTCTACTGAGCTTTCCCAGAGCAGACAACATATACCTCTCTAATTAGCCTGCTAATCCCTCTCTTTACCTGGTCAACATTATGCAGATTCTCGCTCTCTTCCAGAATGTTCTCTCCAACAAAGATGTTGGGGTTTGCAAACAGGATGTCCATCAGCTCATTGATGCAGTCCAGGCACTTCTGCCACATCTCGGGCTGCCGAGAGATCAGAAGGCAATCAGAGGTGTGCAGGTGGAATAAGCAGATGCCTCCCAAGAGCCCCTTCACCAGGAATCCCTGGGGCCTTCAACCACCAAGGCTGTTTCCACAGCCCTTGAGTTTTAAGACATGCAGTACCCTCCCCTGACCCACCAGCTTCAGCCCTGGGATGTTCCTCTTTGCTGCCCTCACCTTCATGTATGTGGCCAGATTGGGGTTGTAGTCATAGAGAGATGCAATGATATTGAACTTGATCTTGACAATGACACCCTCCCCAAGATTGTTTTCAGAAGCAATCTGAACCAGCAGCTGTAACAGCTCAATCTGGGCTGCACTGGAAAGGTACAAAACAGGGTGAGGCATTAGAGACAAGTCAGAAAGCCTCATCCTGTCATGCAGCACAGCCCCTTCAGACCAGTAAGGTGGGCTCATTTCTATTATCCCTATCCTCCCCACCTCTATCCCACTT
>NW_006494202.1:0-2022 GCF_000325575.1 Pteropus alecto | reverse complement strand
AAATAAATAAATAATAAAACTCATAAAAACAATTCCAGTTTAAAAGACTATCGGAATCTTCTTTTCCATTTTATAACTAGACAGGAATTTCGTTCTTATTGTGCAATGAAATTAGTAATGTTTAAAGAATACCATGATTATCTAGAAATGGAATTTGTATAAACAAAAAGTTGCTGAAATATTCAGAATTCAACAGAGGCATAGGTCTATGTAGACATATGCATCATACATTCAAATTTATATATTCACATACATATACTATAGCAAATAGCCTGAGACACTATTCAACAGGTTGAGTTTTTTTTCTCATTTCAGTCAGTCACAGCCAGTTTTTGAATAGTCTCCCTAAGGGTTTTATGACCAGGACCAATTAGGCAGTATTGCTTATTAGATTCTTAAGGCTGCTAACAATTTGGTGAATTACACAGCTGTCGCATCAGTACATGAGTGATAGTTGGCAGAAAGACAGTAACAGTAACAAAAGCACCCAGTGTACCCATCACAAGAAGAAGAAACTAACTGTTCCCAAGTAGTCAGGGAATCATTATAAGGGAAAATAAGCATACTCTAATTTCTGCATATTTTACATATGGAACCAAGTCAAGAACACAGTAGGAATTCAGTAAGTGATTAACCTCACTTCACTCCTCCCAGTGCATAACCCTGGATGACTTTAAGACCTTACAGGCCCTGAGAACTCTTTCTTTATGGAGATTACACCCAACAAAATATCAAACATATTAATATTACCCATATCCTACCATCCTAGATACAGATAAGGAGATAGAGATAGAGCTATGGACACACCAAGATGTGTATGTCTACATCTCTCAGTAGATCCATAAAAACAACTTGAAAATCTTTGTTATAATTTTCTGAATTTGTGGTTTGCTATGTATATTAGTGCAAGCTCTCTGTGAAGTCCATTGTGAATACCAAAACAGGACTAAATGTGCAAGAAATTTATTAGGTAAAGCACTTATTGAAATAAAATAGTCTGGGAGGAAGGGCACCAGGAGAAGCTAGGAGACAATTACAGTCTGACTCTGAAGGAGAGAGGAAGAGAAAGTTGGATGGAAACTTACACTATTGTTCAGTCAAAGGAAGTTTTGGCAAGGCTGTTGGGAAGTTCTTGACACAAAGTTAGCCATCAGAGAAGGCCTGTGTCTCACAGAAACAAGTCTGCTTTAATATCTCTATCTTGCTCAGTCACTGGTTGGGAGTAGTTCATGGGAAGCATAGCTTCAATGCAAAGGCAGAGATGGCTTTCAGAGTATAGCAGCTGGGGGCCTTTGTCAATTACACTCCCTATAGTTGAAAGTCTACAAGATGTATTCTCATGGCCACCACACTGATTCACAAACATCACCTATTCTCAGGAATTCTTGCACTGTGATAACCTACAAGGTATTTTTAAATGCAAAGAAAGATTTATTAATATTTAATATGACAGTTGTAAAGTTGAAATAATGCTTGATTTATGGATACTTAATAAATATTTGTTAATTTTGATTTTGTAATTTTGATTTTACAATTTTCTTTATTAGATGTAGTAGATTAATTACAGAAATGACCCCAGTTCTTCACCCTGTACTGTATCCACCACCTCCGCAATGCAATTTTGTAATTCCTCTCATAAAGAAGGGTAGTTTACATTCTCACTTCTTAAATGTGAACTAATTTTTTTTAATTGCTTTGGCCAATAAAATGTGACAGAAAGGATGGTGTGTCTGTTCTGAATCTAAACCTCAAGAGACTTTGTGGGCTTCCATGCTCTCTTTTCCTCCTCTACTTTTGCCATTAGAATGCACCTGGGCTATTCTCTTAGAGGATGAGACATGCAGGAGAGCTAAATTGACACAGATGTCCCAGGTGAGGCCCAAATGTGGGATAGTCCAGCCAAGATCAGTAAAGCTACCTATCAGAGCCACAGCTGACTGCAGAAACATGAGAGAATCCTTCCAAGCCCAACTCAGATCTGCAGAACTACCCAGCTTACCATTATTTTGTGATTAATAATAA
>NW_006494201.1:0-2019 GCF_000325575.1 Pteropus alecto | reverse complement strand
CTGTAGCTACTGGGTTTGCTGAGGCTGTGGGCTCAGAGGATGGGTAGAACCCATGGCCTTTGGGCCCCAAACCTCTATGAGGCCATAGTGGCTTCCCTTGAGAGTAGAGAGCCTCATGTCCTGAGAGGCCCAATAAGGGCAGCCCTAAAGGTCAAGAAAGGCCCCAGACGTAGTGCCCTGCTCAGCCTCTGAATCTCCAATTAGATCAAAGTGCTTTCTGGGACTTTGCAACCCCATCCACGCAGTAGCTCTCCTAGGCAATCTGACACTGCTACTGGAAATTCATCGGGGACAGGAAGCATTGAATTTAAAAATCAAACAGCACATGACTCCAAGGAAATGACTGAGGAAGGGTTGGTTTGTTAAGTTTTCAGAAGATGCGCTAATGGAATCCTGTCCTCTCACCGGTCAAAGGAAAGCCCTTCCTGGGCTCTCAGTCCTATTTTTTGGACATATATTATTATAAGTGATTTATATAGATTACATCATTTAATCTCGCACCAACAGTGTGAGATAATGTCTATTATTACTACTCTCATTTTACAAATGGAAGTGGAGGCCCAGGGAGAGTTGATAATTTGATTCAGTGGCCTGAATGGTTCAAGATCCTAAGAATTCAGGGCCCTACTCACTGCAGCGCCAGCTCCCTACAAGCGCCAAGGCAATCATCCCTGTAAGGAATCAGCTCAAGCCACCTCCAGGCTTAAACACGCTGGCCACTAAGGACTGGCTTCAAACTCCTTGGTCTCACAAAATGTGAAAGGTGCTATTATCACAAAAGTCAAGGCTGCTTGCAAACTACAGAGATGGCACGAGGTAAATTCATTTCCTTCCTGTCAAGAGAAACTCAACAAGGGTATAATCAGAAGCTAATGTGTGCGCCTGTGATTGGGCCCATCACAAGGGTGGCACATAATTGAACAAGTTCTCCGTGCCCAGAGGAGCAGAGCAAAGCCCCGTCACTGGAAAGTGTCAATCATCTGGCCAGCATACGTCCGTTTTTAATAACATTATGGAAATATTGCTAAAGGACTGAGGAAAGGACGGAGCCTTGAAGGAGGGGCCTCCCCAAGCCTTGAAGAGCTTCAACCTTGAGAAAAGAGCTGTCTGTCCTCGTCCAAGTTGGCCGTTTCTCTCGGGACACCTCCTCTAGGCTGAACAGGTTTATGCCTCCTGGGCATAAGAACTGCAATTCAGTGTCGTTGTACCTTCTTGCTGAATGGACCCCGGGGAATCCCCAGGGACCCCTGGTGAGCAGTGAGGCCAGTCCTCCGAGTTACTGAAGAGTGCCTAGCAGCCAGATAGGGGACAGGCTCCTCTCTTCCCCTGACAATTGGTAACCGAGGTAATTCTTACATGCCTCTTACTACGAGCCAGGTACTTTTCTGAGTGTTTTACATATAATAACTCATTTAATCTGAACAACAGTCCTATGTGATAGGTACTGCTACTATCTGGATTTTATAGATAAGGAAACCGAGGCACAGATACACATCCCCAAGGTCACACAGGTAGGGTGTTGTATTTAAGCCCTTGCAGTCTGGCTCTGAAGTCCATCATCTTAATCATACATTCTACCTCCTCCACCCCTCAGCAGAGCCCTGCAGGAGGGGAGAAGGAACAGAAGTGATGGGGTGGAAAGGGAGGTGCCTCCTGGTGGCTGGCATTCATTCATTCACATTCTTATCAGGCACTTTCTTTGCTCCAGATACCATTATAGGTACTGAAGATACAGTGGAGTATCAACAGATGGAAAATTATGGTCCAGTGAGAGGACACAGATAATATATAAACATATAATTAAGATAATATCATAGAATGGCAAACATAATAAAACAGAGAAGTCAGAAAAAGTGACTAGAACAGGAAGAGGTACAGAAGTTATTTTAGAGAGAGGAAAAGTTAACTTTAATAGAAGACGGCCTACCAAGAGTTCATTTTGTAGAGGCTTTCTAATGCCTATGGAATATAGGAAGTGAGCAGTCCTTGACTCCCTTGAGAAGCTGGAAGTTAGAGACC
>NW_006494200.1:0-2017 GCF_000325575.1 Pteropus alecto | reverse complement strand
GTGTGTGTGTGTGTGTGTGTGTGTGTGATCCCTTGGGTATTCCGTAACTTTTATCAGCCTCATTTTGAAAGTATGAGATCATGTGTCCAACTGGTGAGATTTTTTTTTTTCAAATAAAGACTCTACACATTGAGACTGTTTTAATTGCTACTTTCGTTAGAAACTAATTCTCAAGGCTTTCATCATGCAGTGCACTAACATTTTGATCATTGAGTCCAGCTGTCGGTCATGATATCTACATGTGGATTAAGTTCTTCCCTTTCATTTTTCTCTCATTTCCCTCACTTAACATATTAAATGCCAAAGCAATTTCCTACAACGTCCAATTTGTGCCAAGTGAAGATTTTTCATATTTGCAGACAGGATTTAAAAGTGCCAGAATTTAAAGGCTTAAGTTCTTATCAAGGAGGATGATTATAGTCATTCGTGTAATTCTTGCTGACAGTTTTCTTTAGCTTTGGTCTCCACGTCATAGAAATTAATGTCTATAATTTGTTTTATGGTCCTACAGAGAGGGACAGCAAAAGAAAGAGGAAAAATACCTGTTCTGTTAGAGAGTGTGGCCAGAATTGATCATGTGAGTGAAAATCCAGAATAAAATTAATGCTACTAAGAAGCAAAGAAAAGGAAATGGAATTTTAAAAACATTAAACATACACCAGGGGAGAAATATAAACTCTACGAAAGATAGGTCTGCTAATAAAAAGATAGGGTTCTAAATTATTACGACAACTTAGCTGAATTATTGTAGTCATTTTTCAACTCCTGTTTACCAAGTCAAATTAGAAAAATAAACTTGCACAATAAGAATAATGGAGATGCTGCAAAATAAGTATTGGCAAATAACAGGCGAGGAGTACTTAGAGTAAATGCGAACATAAACATTTGGTCAGGATGATATGCATCCTAACATAATAAGAAAATTAGAAAACATCTATTGAATTGCTTATAATTGTCTTGAAACAAAGCACTCGAGACACACCATAAGATTAGAAAAAAACAGATGTGGTATCGTTCCACAGAGCAGGTAAGAATGGCTGAGCTAGCTATTATAATTCAGAAACTCCAACTTAGCAATGTAATGAAACAAATATAAGAAGATGAAAAATCTTTAAACAGTTAGAACACAATGAGATCGTAAGCAAAAGATAAGATGGGCTGACAAAGAAAATATCACATTAGACTGAAGTAACAGATTTTTGCCAACAAATTAGAAAATCAATGACCGAAGGAAATGAAGTAGATGTTTCATAATTGGCCTTTGGTGAAGCTTGTGACAGAATCTCATAAAATTCTATCTGTTAAATTGGTTTGAACTGGCTTAGAGATGAATATAGTCACCTGGACTGAAAATTGGTTGCCTCGTTGAAGGAATATGCCTAGAGGCTCTGACAAAAATGAGTATTTATATTTTCAGGACTCCTAGATTTTCCTTCTTCTTTTCAAAGCCTTCATGAAAATCGGGGTGAAGTTACGGATTCAGGTACTACCCATAGGCAGACATTAAATTTTATATTTTTAGCCAACTAAACAGGAGTGATCCATTTGAAGAAGGCAGATGTACAAGGAAATGAAGAAAGAGAGCAAAATAAACTATTTCTGATAAAGGCATAAAATATCGGCTGTTTCTGACAATGTCCATGTAAACAAGTGGAAGTAGGGTTTGTTCGGGCTTTTTGCTTTACTTTGGTTGAGTAACTGTCTGTACATCTTCTGGATTAAAAAATAGCTGGAGTCTAACGAAGAACTTAACACTTAAACGATTCCCTTCCTCTTACTGCTTAGTTACCCCTTCCCCGCTCCCACCTGAAAATCCTCCTTGTCAAGGGAAAAAGAGTTGTCAGGCAGCCTCCCCAAGAGAGACCGTGTGTGACAACAAAGGTAAGATCTCCTGCTCATGCAACAAACTTTCTACACGCAACACTTGGAGGAATCTCAAGAAAATTATCATGAGTGAAAAAGAGGCAATCCCAAAAGGTTACATATTGTATGATTCCACTTACATAACATTTTTAAA
>NW_006494199.1:0-2015 GCF_000325575.1 Pteropus alecto | reverse complement strand
AATGATTTATCATCTTTGACACCTTTCATCTTTGCTTCCAAGTTAAAAAACGAAAACAGCATGAAGAGAGTTAAGATCATTGTAGTTACTACAACTGATAAGTTTGTAATTCTTTGTCTGACAGGGCTAAAATATTATAGTATTGTATTACAAATATTTGAAATCCTCCTTTAAGGAAGGCAGGATTCTTTAATTACCTACACAGCTAATAGACCTCTGTTGGGCTGAACTATATAGGAAATGGCAGCCAGCAGGACAAATCGCCCTGCATAGGAAAGGGTTGGGGAGGGGTGGACTAGAAACAGAACGAGCATGGTGGGGTGGAGGCGTCGGGGTGGGAGATAGAGTCGAGGGAAGGGGAAAAGTGAGACCATAAAGCACGGACTTGGTGAAGAAAGATGTCTTCATGGTGTTTAGAAGGTATAGAGTCATCATCTACCTCACAAATTTAATTCTCACTTCTCTCCTCCCTCAAAAGTTATTGAGTCAAGAGCTACCTTAATTTTCAAAGCTTTGGGGAGTCGTTTCTATTTATTTTAGCTGTGTTGATGTTCTGAGACTGAACTTTGAGCCAGGCGAAAATATTCGTGTAATATTTGTTTAATGTCTGTCTTACCCACTAGCAGTGAATTCATATAATGGATTAGGAGTTGCCAGACAACAGTTAAAATACTTTAAGGCGTGACTTCTAAAGACCCCAAAAATCCCAACTTCCCACCTACATAAAAAGACTTGCGCTTAAGGTAGCAAAAACTGAAACAGAGGAAACACATCTGTTTATATACAGCTCACGTAACGTGTAAAGGTGCTGCTTCGAAGAATTACATGATCTTAGAGCAACGTTTATGGGTTGCTTCCAATTCAAAATATAAATATAGCTAATTTAAGTCACGATTATTCTTACGCATATTCTTTGCCCTCTATCACGTATCTCCTTTTAAAAGAAATGGTGCACATTTCCTAACTGTTGACTTTTACTAACCTGCTTAACCGTAATTCAAAGCTCAACACTTTAGTTCAACTGTCTCTTAAGAAGATAAAATACTGCAAGCTATAAGGCCACGAGGTAAATCAAGTCAAGTTTTTAATGAACTATTGTAAGTATACAGTACAGTATAGACAATAGTATGACCAACTTCCATATACTTACGACCCAACTTTGTCAAATTTTAACATTTTGTAATATAGCCTCCAGATCTTTTTTTCTAAGAAATAATTCATTACGGATTCTATTGAAGCCCCATGCAAAATCTTCAACAGCTCCATTAGTCTTACTTGAATCTCATATCCAACCAATATGCTGAATTTGGTGTTCTTCATTCTCATGTATGTTTTTTGTATAATTTTACTATGTATATTTATCCATAAATAATGTCAACAATTATTATGCCAGTTTTGAAGTTTATCTAAATAGTATCATACTACTACACAAACAGGCACACACGCACATCATATATAAGTATTCCTTTCCTTCATTGCTGGCAATGAATCTCTTAGTTTTTGAAGGAAATTAATTCTGGACAGGAACTTTGAAATCATCTAACTTAAAGTATTCATTTTACGTGTGAAGAAAATGAAGCTCAAAGATATTAAACAATTTGTCCCCATGTTACTGAGCTAGTTGACGACTGAGCCAAAACCAAAATCTGTGCTTCCTGACTCCCAGTTCAGTGCTCTGACTTTTCCTACATAATCTGTTATTTGGGTTACACTGGAAAAAAATTACAAAATTATCTTTTTTTTTTAGAACTGAAAGGGACCTGAGAGATCATTCGTTTCTGCGATTCATGTGAGGAAACTGAGGCCCAGAGATTATCATTCAGTTTCCCAAGGGAAATTTACTAATGAGGACAGCCATGGATTTTTACAGCAAGATCACACTACAGGTCTACCATCTGTAAAGAACAGGCATGGTGTTGTCTGTTGGTTTGTCTGTTTGTTGATTGGTTGTTCGCTTGATTGACTGATTTTCCCCAATCAGTGATGGATTATGCTGGGCCAAACACATTCTCTCT
>NW_006494198.1:0-2016 GCF_000325575.1 Pteropus alecto | reverse complement strand
ATCACAGCTGGAAAAAAAAAAGAGGGGGTAGGGAAGAAACAGAAAAAAATAGAACAAATAAAAGTACAATGTAATTCAATGTAAATGAACTAAAAATCAGTTCAAAAGAAAAGACTGTCAGACTAGAATTAGAAAGTAATAGCTCTTTTAAGAGATTCACCTAAAATACAAGGATGAAAAAATGTTAAAAGTTTAAGGATCTAGAAGGGAAATTCTAACTGTTGCATAATAATTATAGTTACAATGATTTCTAATAAAATAAACTTTATGGAAAAAACATTACTATGGATATGTTGTTACTAATGATTGATAATTCAGCTGAATGTGCTTTTTCAGATTTCCTTTGTAATCAAAGACAGGTGACTATGGGGAGAGAGGCTTCTCTATCCTATTCTCTTTTTTTTCTGCTTAGCGCTGAGCACTTCTCTTCCCTGGGGACAGTTGTAATAAATTTCACTTTGAAAGGGATAAAAAGCCCCTCATTAGGCTTTGACTAATATATTGTGGCACATTCCTATTCAAAGTGTGGTTCTTGAACCAATAGCATCAATTTTACCTGAGAACTGGTTAGAAAGACAGACTCTTAGGCCCCGCCTCAGACTTACTGAATCAGAACCTGTGTTTTATTTTACTAAGATATCCAAGTAATTCTCACACATATTAAAGTCTGAGAAGCACTGCTCCAGTGCATCTTTCCAGATAACTCTGTTGATGTCAATTATAATGTGAGAACGTCCCTCTATTTTTCTCTTGTATTCTGTGAATATTATCTTTTTTGAGACTAATAAAAAGTGATGATTTAGCTGGAGGATAATGTCGCTACCTAAATATAAATCTTCCCCCAAACTGTATGAACACTAAAGAGTGCAAATAAAATCACAAATAATCCATGACTTTAACATTACTAGAAGACAAAGAATAGCTATTGTAGAAAAATAATCACTAAATACCAACAGAAAAAAAAGTGGTTGAAATGGAAGACAGGAAAAGAATGCCCAAAACATATATATATATGTTTTGGGCATTCTTTTCCTGTCTTCCATTTCAACCACTTTTTTTTCTGTTGGTATTTAGTGATTATTTTTCTACAATAGCTATTCTTTGTCTTCTAGTAATGTTAAAGTCATGGATTATTTGTGATTTTATTTGCACTCTTTAGTGTTCATACAGTTTGGGGGAAGATTTATATTTAGGTAGCGACATTATCCTCCAGCTAAATCATCACTTTTTATTAGTCTCAAAAAAGATAATATTCACAGAATACAAGAGAAAAATAGAGGGACGTTCTCACATTATAATTGACATCAACAGAGTTATCTGGAAAGATGCACTGGAGCAGTGCTTCTCAGACTTTAATATGTGTGAGAATTACTTGGATATCTTAGTAAAATAAAACACAGGTTCTGATTCAGTAAGTCTGAGGCGGGGCCTAAGAGTCTGTCTTTCTAACCAGTTCTCAGGTAAAATTGATGCTATTGGTTCAAGAACCACACTTTGAATAGGAATGTGCCACAATATATTAGTCAAAGCCTAATGAGGGGCTTTTTATCCCTTTCAAAGTGAAATTTATTACAACTGTCCCCAGGGAAGAGAAGTGCTCAGCGCTAAGCAGAAAAAAAAGAGAATAGGATAGAGAAGCCTCTCTCCCCATAGTCACCTGTCTTTGATTACAAAGGAAATCTGAAAAAGCACATTCAGCTGAATTATCAATCATTAGTAACAACATATCCATAGTAATGTTTTTTCCATAAAGTTTATTTTATTAGAAATCATTGTAACTATAATTATTATGCAACAGTTAGAATTTCCCTTCTAGATCCTTAAACTTTTAACATTTTTTCATCCTTGTATTTTAGGTGAATCTCTTAAAAGAGCTATTACTTTCTAATTCTAGTCTGACAGTCTTTTCTTTTGAACTGATTTTTAGTTCATTTACATTGAATTACATTGTACTTTTATTTGTTCTATTTTTTTCTGTTTCTTCCCTACCCCCTCTTTTTTTTTTCCAGCTGTGAT
>NW_006494197.1:0-2014 GCF_000325575.1 Pteropus alecto | reverse complement strand
TCCTACAGCAGAGGAATCTGGTCATTTCGATTTTTTCTGCAATTTAGCTCACTGTAAATTAGAGACCGTCTGAGCGCTTCTCTGACTTATGCCTTACATATGTATGTATAAAAACTAAGCCAAGGGTAAAAGTGGCAATTTGATGAACAATCGCAGGGTCCCTCATGTCTCCCTAGGAAGACAGAGATGTGGCATTTGGAGGTGAGGGCGAAGCCAGCTTCCCGCTCGGTCCTTTCGAGGCGTATGACTCAGGGCCAGTTTCTCTGACTCCACGCTGGTCCCCTTGTTCTTTGACGCATTTAGAAATACCAATACAGGCTTTGCCAGGATCTTGTTAGGACTAAATGCCATAATATTGTTTTTGGTTTCCTTTCTTTCTTCTAACTCCACCCCTAATGGTTAGGGGTACATGGGGTAATTCCATCAAAATTCCATCAAAATGGAATTGCGAGGGATGATAAAAATGGTTGCCGTGAATGGGTTTTGAAGACAGGAATAAGCCTTCTCATTTAATACTTCTCCCTAGTATCTCTGGGACCAAAAGGTATACAGGATACTTGAAAAGGAACCATAGATTCCTGGAATAATTATTTAGAGAGGATAAGGAGAAAAGCTGGTGCTGAAGGCCCCTCTTTGTTCATAGGTTGAAGGATCCCGGCCGGGGGCCATGCCTGTAACACGGCCTGAACTCAGCAGGGCTGCTTTGACTGGTGACCACTGGTCTTATTTTTCACTCTTTCATCTGAACTCTAGATCTCTGTGTTACGTGGAAGTCCATCTCTTGTGATGACCTTGGCTGAAATGTCTCCAAATGACTTAAGTGGCTCAAATGTTATTGGCAAGGGAGCCTGGAATGTCATGACCCAATAACCTCATTCATGCCACGCCAGGTCAGGCTCGCTGGCTGGACGAAGAGAGACTCACATTTGGGCAGATGATAAAAATAATCCTCACGTCCCTCAGGGGACTTAATCCCTGTTATGCATGCCTTCTAGTGCCATCATTTAGTTCTCCTCTCCACATGCTTGGCTGGGCATGATAATTATGTCTGTGTTCTAAAAATGGAAGGAGAAAGTCTTCGAAGATCCGTATTTCATGTTAATGCCAAATTGCATCTCGGGTAGGTTTTTTTCTTAGTTTGAAAAGAATTGGTGATAGTTAAGGATTTAATTAAGTCTACTGCCCACTCCTGCAGCCACACTGTCACCGCTGGACGACACAGCTAACAGCAGACCCTGGAAGGAAGGCTTTCACAGAATAACAGCCTGGATTTTTCAGTTGATGACAGTTTTATTGTTGCATCTGGAACTGATGTAATTAGCTCACGGAGTCTCAGGGGAAAAGGTCCTCCGATTGATAGGGTTCAAGTACAATCTATGCTGGGGAAGAACAGAACTGCGAGACATCCGTAAGGGAATCATCCTCTTCTCTGTGACAAGAACAAAGGTCCCATTTTATAAATTGCTGTAATTTTAATCTAACAGTCCAGGGTTTAAAGCCATTTTCAAGGGCAGCAGAAGTGGCTTAAGCACTGGCTCTCTGGTCCCCTCTAGCACCTGACAGCATAGCCCAGCCCACGTCTAATGAGTGAAGGAAGGAAAGTAACTTGAATACAAATCCTTTCTTCACCACTCACCAGCTGTGCAATCAGCCAGTTTATTCCTTCATTTATTCCATTCATTCAATCTTTAATTGTATTCCTTTGATTATTAAGCACCAGGTACCGTACTTGAGATATATGACTAACGAAATGACAGAGATTTCTATCTTCCTGGAGCTGACATTCTAGGGGAGGAGAGAGTAATGAGAAACAAAATATGTAAATTACATAGTTTGTAAGAAGATGGCAGATGCTGGGGAATGAAAGGAAAACCAGAGAAAAGAATGACAGGAAGGGGAAAGGGCATATAGTTTACAATTTAAAACACGAGGGTAGGTTAGACATGATTGGGAAGGGAGGTTCCCTTTGGGCAGAGACATAGAAGGTGATGGGCAGATGTAGCCAGCAGCTGTC
>NW_006494196.1:0-2011 GCF_000325575.1 Pteropus alecto | reverse complement strand
GGCTGCGGCCGTCCCTCCACCCGGCTGCCTTCCTCCGCGGCGCCCCTGGAGGTGGGGCTGGCCCGGGAGCTGGAGCCGGGGAGGGGCCCAAGGATGGTGGCCACCAAGCAGAGGCCGCTCCTAGCCAGCGGGGGCCTGGGGCTCGCTGGCGGCCTATGGGGAGGCAGAGGCCTGCGGGGGCCTGCAGCAGCCCTGCCTCAGAGAGGTCTGGCAGGCCTGCGGCCGCGCGGAGACCTCTGCCCGCCTGGCTCCCATGGCCCAGACGCTCGGAGTTAGGGCAGCCGGGGCGGATGGCTCCCAGAAGCACCCAGCCTGGCCGCGGGTGGTCAGGGCTGAAGCTTGCCCTCCCGCCTGCTCACGGGCAGGCTGGGCACCCCTCCCCACAGGACTGTGAGGGGCAGGGGCTTGCCCACTGGCCAGGGGAGTCTCCTGGTTCCAGACTACGTGCCTGCTTGTGTCAGCCTGGCCCAGCTGTCTGCAGGACTCCGGGTCCCATCGGGGTCAGTGGGGACACTTCTCGAGCTGGGCCCAGGGTCCTTTCTTGGCCTTTGGCCTAAGCACGCCCCTGAGACGGGCACACCTGCCTTTCGCTTCAGGCATCAGGTAACCCCAGCTCTGAGCACGGGCTGCAGCAGGGTGGGCGCCTAGTGGGGCAGTGGGTGCTGGGCCCCGTGGGGCGGGAAGCGGGGCACCAAGCTCACAGGCCTCCATCCCGGCACCCCGGAAGGCCCTTTCGGGTCACCCCACACTCCCTGCTACCCAGGGCCATAGCTGGCCTCTGCTGGATGCCATCGAAGGTGGCCCATGTGTGACAATATGTCCAGCCATATGGCCCGGACAGCCCAGGCCAGACCAGGAGAGCGCCCAGCCCGCAGGGTGAGGGCGCTGGAGGGTTCCGTGAGCGCCCACGTCGTCCGGGCCTGGACCGGATGCACCACACGGGTCTGGCAGTCATGCTGGCTCCTCCTGGCATCCAAGTGTTTATTTCTGGTGCGGGAGGGCTGTGGGGACAGATGTGGCCTCAGGGGACGGGGCATAAGCAAAGCCAAGAAGGCAGTGAGGAAGGGGTCAGCCGATAGCCAGGCTGGGCTCCACCGTCCCTCAGACGGGGGCTGGCTGGGGCCATCAGTGACGGGAGGCCGAGGAGAAAGGGGGGCCGGAACGAGAGCCCGTGCCTGGGGACACACTTCATGCGTCCACTCAGCGTGCGTACACGCGCACACCTGCAAACGCGCTTCATGTGCACACCTATGTGCAGACGAGCAGGTGGCCCCTGCACGCAGCCACCCTGTCCTTCACAGACAGCAGCACAAGGCTGTGGGGTCTGTGGCCCGCAGCCCCCCAGAGCCCCTGGGGCCTCTGGCGGGCAGGACCTGAAGAAGGCCCGAGACGCAGGCCTCTGGAGGTGGGCGTGGGGACTGGGGCCAAGGCCAGTTGCGTCGCCCAGAGCGGGGTCTGCTTCCAGGGACAGCCCAGGCCTTCCGCCAGCGTCCCCTGTGGCCAGCTCCAGGGCTGCCTGTGTGGCTCAGCCCAGCCCCACGCATGGGGACAGAGCCCGGGAACCTCGCTGAAGTACACAGTTGTTTCGAGGGACATCTGCTGTCCGGGGCCCAGAGTCCTGGCAGCTGACAGGGTGGAAAAACCCAGCTCCCTGTTAATCCGCACAAATCTAAGAAATGAGATAAGTTCCTTCAAAACAAAGCAGCCTCTGCCAGAGCATTCCTCGCGGGAGGGCGCAGCACGTGGAGCTTTCCACACATGCAGGTGGTGGCGTGTCCGTCGCACAACCGCGGCACAGTCATGCGTGCGCCTGTGTGCGAGTGTGTGCCTGTGTATGCGTGTGTGTAGGTCTCTGTGCATGCATGTCTTTGTGTGCACGTGTGTACATGTGCATGCATACCTGTGCATGCATTGTGTGCATGTGTGCGCACGTGCATGTCTCTGTGTGCGTGCATGCATGTCTGCGTGCATGTGCATGAGCATGTGCATGCATGCCTGTGTGCACGTGTGC
>NW_006494195.1:0-2006 GCF_000325575.1 Pteropus alecto | reverse complement strand
CCTGACTCAGTGCCCCGCCTCTCCTCCAGCTGGAAACCGCGTCCTTCAGCTCCACGCAGCCCTGTGTGTGGCTGGGTCACAGCTCTTGCCTACACGTTGTTTTCAATTATCTGTCCATGTCTCCTCTCCGCCCCACACACACCCAACGGGATCCTTCAGGGCCAAGTCTGCCTGGCTCACTGCAGACCAGCCCAAGGCTTGGGCCATAATAAAGCCTCAGTACATGTCTGTCGAATGCATGAATGAGCGAGTGAATGAATGAATGAATGAATGAACGAACAAAATGACTTGGAACACTGCTTGAACAGAGAGCTATTTTCCAAGTATTTCCCAAAAATACAGAGTTTAAATTTATGCCAGCAGCCTTCATCCAGGCAAGCATCCTGTATCTAAGGATGCGATTTCTAATATTTCAGTGATTATTCTTTGCTTTGGCTGAGACTGGGGTCCTCCCTTTCCTGTCCCCGCCTCTCCATATTAAGGGTAGGGAGAGATGGGGCTCACTTGCAGCAGTGGCTCCCAGGAAGGCTTCTGACATCGCTGCTGATGGTAGGGAGGATGGCAGTCTCTCCCCCAGCCCAGAATGATGCCGATCAGGCCTTTAGCCACCACCCAAAGCCTGTCTGATGCTTCTGTTAATGGTCACATTCGTGTTTTTAAATCTGACAGCCCAAAAGCTGTCAGTGGGGCTCATCCATCGTCCCCACTTCCTCACTGGGCGATTCTGATATGTAGACCAGCCAAGGCAGTGATGTCAGGCCCCTGCCTGCCTCCGGCCAGCTGGCGCCATGCCTTTTGATTCAGCGTCTGGGCCTCCGTGAGCAGAGGGGAGCTCAGGTGGTGACGTTGGCAGGGGTGGGGCAAAGAGCCTCCCGTGCACATTCTTTTTCGTTCCTGGGGCTCCTGGAAGGGTCCACCGCTCTGGATGCCAGTTGGGGTGTGAACAGATGGGGAAAGGCCAAGCTGGGTGACCCAGGACTGCTTGGGACCAAGACAGGGTCTGAGCCAAAGGATGAAGATTCGGAGCTATCTTGACCCAAATCGCAGCTGAGGCTAGTTATGGCTCCCGCTGATCTCTTCTTCCCATGCCAGGTCCTCCGTCTACCTGCCAGGGAGCAGGAGTCGTCTCTTTGGATGCTTCGTGCCTCCTGGAGCTGGGGGTTGAACTCCCCCGGATCCGCGGTGCTCCCAGCCCCTAGAATTCTAATGGCCCAGTCCATCCCAGCACTTAATCAAGAAGATGGAGCCCCCCAGTCATGGCTTTGTTGGGGGGAACCCACCTTTGGCTGAGTGCCAACTGGTCCTGGCTTCTGTCTTGGGGTCGGCAGGGCAGGCCTGGGTGGCTGGAAGCCTCGTCCTCTGGGAAGCTGCCCGCTCGTCACCTGCAGACCCCATCCTGCCATATCCTCCCACCAGGCCACTTAGCAGCCCTGCAGCTTCTCGACCAGACCCGGCCGCGCTGGCCACGAGCGCTGGCCCCAGCTTCGAGAGTCTCCTGGAAATGACCGTCGAAGGTTGCTTCTCAGTGATTTATTTTTTCCAAGAAGAGTCTATTAATTTGGGGAGAAACAGGATGTTTCTCATTTATTCATTTAGCAAACATTCATCCACAGCCCAGTATAAGCCAGGTGCTGTGCCAAGTACTGTGCAGGGCACAAGCATTTAAGGTGATGCCCAACCAGACCCCGAAACAATAGCACATGTTCAAAACCGTTACGCTCTGGGAGAGTGAGGACGAGAGAGCCAGGGTCCCTCTGAGGACCACTCTTCTCTGTTCAGTATTTGTGACAAGCACTTCCAGAGCATTCTGTGCCAGACATTGTTCGAAAAACAAACGCTAAACCCTTTAATTCTCATAACGGCTTTAGGAGGCAGGAGTTACTACCGCCTGCTACAGAAGCTGGGGAAGCAGAGTCACAGAGAGGCTGAGTAATTTGCCCAAGGTCACAAAGCTACTTCGGTGGCAGAGCAGCATTTGCACCCCTGCAGTCTGGCTCAGGTGCCTG
>NW_006494194.1:0-2008 GCF_000325575.1 Pteropus alecto | reverse complement strand
TAAGCCAGAGGCTTAGATGGACTGATCCCGTTTCTTTACCTGGGCCCCGGACAGTTGCGTTGTGTGTTTGTAATGCCACATTTTCCTCATCTCTGAAATTGTGTTACATGTTCCAGAAAGCAATCTGCATTTGTCAAGGGTGGAGGATGCCAAGGAACATGTGTGCTTTGATTTCTAGGTGAAATAAGGATCAGAAAGAATGAGTCCCGTGCTTATAATCTGCGCGGCCAGAAGCCGAAGCTTAAGACAAGTAGCAGTGAAGGGCTGGGTCTGAGGGGGCTGCAGGCAAAAGCCTGGTTCTGCTCCGCGTGGGATGTAGGTCACCTATGGGGCAGACTGCAGCTGGGTGACATCCAGAGCCACAGCTGGCACCTACAGTTCCTTTAGGGAAATTACAAAGGGGTGCCACTTCAGCCAGGTGAATTTTAAGTGCCTCCTCTGCTTAGGGTGGAGTAATTACCAAGAGACCCCCTCCTCCAGGATGAAGCCCTTGGGACCAGGCCAGATGGCCTGACTCGCGATCAGAGCGAGGGCTGCATTTCTGTCCCCGCTCATCACCTTGGCCAGGTGCCTGCATGGTGCACACACAACCCAGCCTGCTCAGAGGCCCCCAGGGTGCCTGCTGTTCCTCTTTATTACAAAACTCAGCGACTCAGCTGAGAGAAGCATTTTAACATTTCAATGAAGTTCAGGTAAATTTGTGTATCAATTTTGAGGCGTGACATCTAGTGAAAGAACTTATACTTTGGGGCTGGCCACATCGACCCAAATCAGGCTGGACGAGCTTTCCTTGAGGTTTGCTTATCTGACAACCCGGTTCCTCCTGAGAGAAAGAATTAAATTGTTTAGCTTCTTGAACGGGGGCCTTGTGTGACATTGAAGCAGAATTTCAATGTATTTGTGTATATTCTAAGGCTGATTTGGAAATTAACACTTGAATATGTGTGAGAGGGAACTGCTCGGTTTGAAACAGTCTCCCTTATTCTCTTTGGTTTGTTGGTAGCTATGAGTTAATTTAGCCCTAAATAGTTCAAAGCCTTCTCTGTTTTTGCTCTGGGGATAATGTTTTTCTTTTCAAAGATGTAACATTTCTGCCAACAGTACAGAAAGATAACAAAGATAAGAACCTCGGGCTCTTTGGAGACAAGATGGTATTCCGAATTGGACATTTATTAGAGCGAAGGGATAAATCTCTAAATCTGGGTCTTAGGATTTTAGGTTTGTTTAACTGATTTCTTTGTTTAAATTTCAGGCGCATGCATGATAATTTTGAAGAGAGTGCTATTTGATTTATAAATCTTTTCAGAGGCATGTAAACATTTACCTCGGGCTTGGCCAAGTTTATTTTTCACACTCCTAGTTGGAGGCAGGTGTGATGGTCTCCCTTCCTTCACACCTCAGAAAGATGGCTCTTTTCTCACTTGTGAATGCTTTGACCTCAGAGGAGAAGGGACAGAGGTTTCTGGGAGTTGCCGCTTTGGGGTGCTGGCTTAACAGTGGATTATCTGATCTAACTCTTGGTCTCGCGATGAGAATGAAGTGAGGTCGTGGATGCAGAGGGCTTCAAAGTGTCAGGTCGATGTCGGTTACTGTTGCTGTGCTCATCTCTGCCTGTGATCTGCCAGGTGTATCGGAGGACACTTGCACCAAGGGTCATAGGAGAATAAACGCGCGGTTAGCCTTTCGGCCTAGGGATCTTCTTAGGATTTGGGCAAAGGGAGGCGTGGGGGGCCCTAGGAGAGCCCCAGAGTGGGTGATAGATAACCTTGTCACAAGACCTGGGCACCAGCTACCACTCAGGCCTCTGGGGTAACTGGCTCGCGACTCTGTCAATGGAGGTATTTTCATGAGGTTGTGTCCATCCAGCTTTTGAAACGACTTTGCATGCTGCCCTTGCAGCTTCGATAAATTGCAGAGCATTTTCGTCCCCCTCAAAGCGCGAGGAAGTACCACGACAGAGCGTTCCCTAACGGGATTGCCGTGATTCATTTTTGAAGTTGTGTCTGAG
>NW_006494193.1:0-2014 GCF_000325575.1 Pteropus alecto | reverse complement strand
TCATTTCCTCTTCCCTTTTTCAGAGTTTCAGTTACCCAGGTAGAACACATCATGGATTCATTATCTCTACGTATTTTTGTCTATTTTCTTCCATTATTTTCTACTTTCTATGAGAGTTCTCAATTTTTAATTTTTATACATTTTCTTTTTTTCTAACTTTTCCTCTTTATTCAGTTTTCATTTCGATTATGAGTGTATAATTTATTTTCGTGACTTTCTACAACATAAATTACCAGTTATTGAATCTGTGTTCGGCTCTCTCTACCATCTCTGTTTTTTGTTTCTTCCTGAGTTCTGATTTTATTTCAGTTTGCCTCTTGTTTTTATTTTATGTCTGGTTCCCTTTAATACCTTTTCAAAATTATGGGTAAAGCTTTAAAAATTTGATCGAATCTTCCACTTATGTGGGTAGTGGGTGCTTCAGATCAGTCAGTTTGAAGGGATCTCTATGTGCATGGATGTGGAAGCATAGAATGTCACCCGGCCTGGGGAAGAGATGGTGTCCAAGACATGGGATGAGTGTCAGAGCAGTTAGTTACGTGGGGTCTGGCTGGTACCTTTCTGGAAAGGAACAGAAGAGGTTGTTGGAAAGTCCTTCGTACAGAAAAGAGACTTTCATTGAACCATCTTTCTGCAGTCTTCTGCCTCGCTTTGTCCTCACCTATCTTGGTGGTCTTGCATTCAGATTTTTCTCGTTTGGTTATTATGGAAATCAAACGCTTCCTGATTTCAGCATTTAAAAATGTGGCGGAAATTGAATATGATTTTTTTCCTGGTCACTTATCTTTTTGTACAAATCTTTTTTTTTTTTCTTCTATAACTGTATTTTAGTGAATACTTATAAGGGAGAGGAGATAAACATATGGCATCAGTGTTTACATGTGAACACATATTGGGTGTTAGTCACACCCAATAGTTCTTTTATTGATAACTATTTATGGATAATGTCTACTTTTATTCTTTTGTTGTTGGAGTACATGGATGTAATGGTTTCTGCACTAGGCGAATTATTAATAATAACACCAGAGAAGATGATGTGATTTTAAAAAAATATAATAGTAACTTGAAAAGTTGTGAGTTTTATAGGATATAAAATTAAATATACAATCAATAAACACCCTACTTGTGACTGGCACTTTGTATATATTTTTTAAATACATTTTGTTCACACGCATTTAGGTTTACTACTTCTATTTAAAAAGTCATAAAGGTGGATTGTATTCTTAATCCAATCAGACAGTCTGATGATTTTTAATAGGGATATTTCATCAGTTTATAGTGGTTGTTGTAACTTGTTTTGGTTATCCACTGTCTAAGTTTTCTATTTTTACTCCTTTCATTGATATGAAGTATGTTTTATAAGCCTTTATTGAGAAATTTTAAAGGCATAAATGTCTGTTTACTTTTACCAGTAATTACCTTTAAATTCAAAATAGATTATAAAATTATCTAGGAATGAAAAAGGTTTTTATTTTATATCTCATATGTAAGATAAGTAAAGGTTATAAGTTTAATTTTATTTCTGTGTTATTTATCCCATAACTGTTTTCTTATTTTATTTATATAATTTTGAATTTTAGACCCGCATTAGCATTCTCATCTTAAATGTTATATATTTTGATTTTAGAAATTATTTTGACATGTATATTTTTAATACTTATAAAAAATACCTTGGGAATATTTTTTAATGGTTTGTGGACATTAAATCTCTCTTTTTTATTCTCTAAAATTACATTTATTAAGTTAATCAATTTGGTTTATGCCTTTATCAACTATAGTTTTCCTTAGTTATATCTTCAGAAAGGATAAGCTTATGATATATTCCTTTACATTTGTAAAACTTATATCTGAATATTTTCTTCATAATTTTATGACGGTCTATCCTTATATAAGCAACTGTTAAAAATGATGTTACTTTAAATCTTTCTTACTTTAATCTCATCACTTTTCACACTTACGCTTTGTCATTCATTTTTTCATGGAGTAGATTTACTTTTAAAATTTAATTCTCTTT
>NW_006494192.1:0-2010 GCF_000325575.1 Pteropus alecto | reverse complement strand
TTGGGGAGAATGTGAAAACGTTTGGAATTGCACGGAAGACAGATTATGGTTACGTAGGAGCATTTTCACAAGGAAACGTGAGGAGGGGTTGTGTACGAACGTACTGGGATGTAATTCTGTCTTCGAGTGAGACACACTTCAGTACAGGAAAAATACATCTGAAAGTGGTTTTTTATTTTCTAGAAGAAATGTGATTGTTAACCACCCCCACCCCCCAAAAAATAATAAGATAAGAAAAAGTATAGGGGCCAACTCAGTCTTCAGAGATTTAATGTTCAAAATGAAATGGGGGTGAGGGGGAAACTTGCTGAAAGTAATTATGGATCCCCAGATATAGTCTGGACCCAATACGCTCGTAATCACT
The DNA here is from genome assembly GCF_000325575.1 of Pteropus alecto. Classification (NCBI taxonomy): domain Eukaryota; kingdom Metazoa; phylum Chordata; class Mammalia; order Chiroptera; family Pteropodidae; genus Pteropus; species Pteropus alecto. The sequence goes on along the minus strand of NW_006494192.1, from coordinate 1,646 downwards.
GAGAAGCAGCTCACGTTCTTCCTCTAGAGATTGAGGAGATGATGGCCACTGACACCCTAATCACGTCCTGTGGAACACAGAACATGTGGCCACCTCGGTGGTTAGACGGATCTGGCCTCCTGGGGAATCTTCGCCTGTGTCTGTGTTAGCTAGCCCCACCACCAAGGCCGAGGGGATGCTGACTACCCGCTTCACCTGGAGTGCTACTTCTCCAGGATCCCTGCTGCTCTGGCCAGAGCTGATTCAAGCAGAGAGATATGGGAAGATCAGAAGTTCATAAGCTCTTGTCTGGGAATAATATTCATGAAAATGCCCAAGTCAGCTTATTAACTCTGGTCCTTAGCACAGCTTCTTCAAGGTGTCTGATTCATCTCTTTTCTGGAATCTTCCATACAATACAGACTCTGCCTTGCATCTTTCAAGAGCAGTCCTCCTCTTCATTAGGGAGACAGAAAGGATGTATTTGCGTATGGAAATTAGGGTAATTGCAAAGACATTCAAAGTCATGAAATTAGAGAAAAATATCTTTAGGAAGGAGTGAATCAGACCGAGGCACTTCCGTTTCTCCAGGACGCAGCGAAGTGGGGAGAGCCCGAGCTTCGGAGGCGAATGGCGCTGTGACTCTCTAAACCCTGCCACTTACTATGTTAAATAGCAATGGTACTTCGAGAAGGTCTTGGGAGGTTTAAATTATGCATTCATATTAAATATTGCAAGAAAATAACCTCATAAGAGTGAGTAAAAGATGATCAAGCACGGGTCATGACAGTGCTAGCCGAAACTATAAAAATCTGGAAAACAAGAAAACAGGGTAAAAGGCTGTCTAATATACGAGAAAGCAGCTGGGAAGATGAGTTTAGAAACGGAAGTTTGCAAGACAGTCACACTATAAAGAACAAGTTCAAAGAACTCGGCAGGGAACATAATATTCAAACGAAGAATGTTAAACTACTTGTTCCTTTCCGTATTGGAATCGCAAAGGGTGTGATCATCGCTAAGGAGGAGCTACACATAGATAACGAGCCTCTGTCTCTGTCACAGGCCTTGTTTACTGGGAAATGCATGAAAATATTAAAGAAAATACGTCTTCGTTCCCGACTTGGACACCGATTTCCAGAATCCATTAAGCTGCTCTGTCGCTTTCAGGGAACTCCCCAGGAGCACACAATCTGCTTCTGTCTCCCATGTCTATCTGGGGTGTCTTCCCCCGCTGGTCCTGCCATGTTTTGAAGGACTAAGTCAAACAAAGAATCCATGTGCTTTTTTTGTTGGTTTTTTTTAATCCCTACATTTTTCATCTTCCCCTTTCTTTCCTCTTGGTTTTCCTATCTGGTCAGGCCAGGGGGAGGTAAGACTTCCTGAAGAATATTCCGTAGGAGCAATAAATGCTCACGGGAGATTGTCTCGTGCCAGCCTGGGGACAAAGGGTCACACTGAGACGAGTGTGTGCGATGGATAAGGTGGTTTAAAATAAACGTCTGAGGCAGAACAGCGCTCCCTCCAGCACGCAGGTGATTCTCCATGTGAATAGGGCTCTCCCACTCAACTAGAACTAGACACCAAATGTCTTTTTTTTTTTCCCCCAATAGTTTTACACCTTTCTCTTTTTCCAGTTTCATTACCATCCCTTCAGGCTATGTAAGAAC
>NW_006494191.1:0-1999 GCF_000325575.1 Pteropus alecto | reverse complement strand
AACAATACCCAATAATGAGACTAAATAACATAATTCCTATGGAGCCAAAGTGAGTCATATGCAATAATTTGCAAGAAAGACCCAAATAACTCTGAAGGATGATAATCGAATATGCATTAGGACACAAATATGCTTAATTTGTTACAAAATGGCTTACCCTGACTCTGTAATCACTCACTTAATCATTATTATTTTCCCTTGAATAAGTAGCCCATATGTATGGCTGTCAGAAGGCAAGTGTGTGATTTTTTTGCTTTAAGATATAAGAGGCAGAAGAGGCAGAGTGGAAGCAGTTGTGCACATAGATGTCCACATCAGTGTTTTCTGGTGCCCTCTGGTGCCTCTAACCTTGACTGCCCTTTGGCTCTGGCCTTAGTATCTTAAATTTTAACTTAGATATTTGGGCTGGATTCCTTTTAGAGCAGTTTCTACAACCAAAGGATCTTAGTCTGGACCACATAATTATTATTTGCTCATGGCTTTAGGGTATTTGGTTCCCATTTTAGGTGACTCTCTCTGCTTATACCATACCCTGTTGCCCTGGATCCCTCGTTAGGAAGAAAAAACTTTATAAGATGTGGCACCAGAGCACCAGTCATGTTTGCTAAAAAATTTTTATTGGCCTTAAAAGAAGACAAGTTCATGCTAGTGAAAGTCAACACGATGTCACTGAAACAGGATGGGATTGAGTCGCAAACAGAAATTTACTGATAGTCTCTGCCTTTTATTATCCACAAATTTATCATATCTCAGAGACTCAATTTATTCACCAGTAAAATGGAGATTATAATAGTTACTTCACAGAGGTTTTGTGAGGAATAAATAACAAAAACAACAGACCATATAAAGGTCCTATTACAGTATAGACACATGGTGGGTGCTTAATAACTGTTAATTCTCATATTCTTTCCCGCTGTTAGCCAGGATAGCTTAGGTTTGTTGTAAGACTACAGTGACCCTGAAATATCAGTAGCTTAATAAAACTAATGTTACTTCCCATTCAGGCTACATCACTGCAGATCACTCTGCTCTACATAGCCCTTAATGGCTATGTAGACTCCACATTTTGTAGCTACATCATCTGGAATGTGAGGCCTCCTTGATCTCTATGTCAGGAAAAGAGCATACTGGGGGAAGATGCACTGATACACTTTGGCCTGAGAATGATACATGTCACTTTTCCCACCATCTAGAGGCCAGAATTAGTCATATGACTGATTCTAACTATAAGGGGTCTCAGTAGTTTAGAATGGCAGATCGGAGTAGCACCACTGTCTTTGCCATATCTTCTCTATTCCTATACACAAAGTAGATCTCAATAAGGCATTGAATGATACAAATATTACCTATGAGTAGACCTTCTAGAGATTGTCCAGCAAGCCTTGAACAGTTTAGATTTTGAAGACTGTGTTTTATTAGATCATTCTCCCAACTCGGTTTAATTCAAAGTCAGTGGGTTTTAGTTAAGATTGGCCAAAATCAACACACAATGTTTCATTTTTGTCTTCTGAACAAATTGTCCAAAATTGGAGGCTTCTTTGAGTTGGTCGCTTGAGCCAAATGCTTTTGCTGAATCTGCTTTTTGATAGGTCCTTCTGAGGCATACAGTACGATTAAGTCCAAAGATTGCAAGGTGGTGGGAGTTGCTGTGTTAATTATTTAATGCCTATGTGAATAATAAGATGAATTCCATTTATTAAAAATTGGTGTAAAAATCTGCCTAAAATACCAGTTTTAATTCCAAGAAACATAAAAGAAGCTGAAAAGTCCTTTGAGCTAATGTAGGACAGTGTCCTATGAATATCCCTGGAGCGATCTTTCCCATTAAGAAAGCTCATTATCATTGGCTTAAAAATTCAGGCATTCTTAGACAAAGTACAGAAATGTCTTTCTATTAATTCAATAACTCATTCAAAATTATTTGATACCTGTTATACGGCAGCCATTAAATTGGACACTGGACCTACAAAGATATGCAAGACTCTACTCTCAATAGGCA
>NW_006494190.1:0-2007 GCF_000325575.1 Pteropus alecto | reverse complement strand
AAAAAAAAGTTCACAGCCCAAAACTCTTCCAACTTTGTTAGCCAAGAACCAAATGAAACCAGAATCGGGTTCACGGCAGGTGTCCAAGAGGTCCCTTCACTCACTCACTCAACACACGACTGAACACACTCTGCGCCAGATGCTGTGGTGGGAGCTGGGGATGTGGGGTACAGTGGTGATTACAGGGCAGCAGTGGAGACTAAGGAGAGACAGCCCGCCTTGGGCAGGGGGCCAGGGCAGGCCTTTCAAGCTGCCTGACCCTTGAAGGAGAAGGAAGTAGCATTGTGAAGAGTAGGCAGAGGGAACAGTATGTGCAAAGTCCCTGCGGTGGGAGCAACTCCCAGGATGTGCTGGGGAGAATGATTGGGGGGACAGTGGTGTGAAATGAGCCTGGGGAGGTTGGTACCACCTTACGCAAGGCCCTGTAAACTACACTTTACGTAGAAAAGCGCTGGATTTTTTTTCCAGAGTGCCATGGGAAGCCATCAAAGAGGTTTGGACCATGGAGAGGACACTCACAGATTTGCTCTTAAGACACTGGCGGCCGAGTAGAAAATGGGTTGGAGGAGCAAAAGGGTTGTGGGGAGCACCAGTCAGGATGCTCCGGCAGGTGTCCAGGAGATAGAAGATGGGGCCTGGACCGTGGCTGTGCCTGAGAGGAGAGAGAGGCAGACAGATCTCTGATGCAGCTTGGAGACAGAGCCAGAAGGATGGGATGGAGGCAGGGAGGGACAGGCAGCAGTCAGAGGGTAGAGATGTGAAGACGAGGAATTGATGCCAACCAGTGTCTGCCAAGAGTATGGTGGCCCCGGGACCGTCTGCTGAGCACAAACGTTGATTTACTCAGCTACTGTGTAGTGAGCACCGCCGATGTACTGGGTGCTGGGTCGTGCAACCCGGAGATGAGTAAGAACTGCTTTCTGCCCGGAAGGAGCTCACAGGCCAGGGGCAGGGGCAGGAAGCTGTCATGGAGATTGTAATGGGTGCGCTGCAGGAGCACAGAGGCAGCGAGCCCTGAGCCATCAGGGGTTACTGCATGGAGGAGGTGGCATTGAACTGCGTCTCAGAGAGCAGTTCGGATTTGGAAGAGCAGATGTGGGGAGGGGTACAAGGGTTGATGGAGGCAACCCTTGATGGAGGTTCTTCTCCAGGCAGAAGAACCGCATGAGCAAAGGTGGGGAGTCAGGAGCCCCAAGGCCTTTTGGGAATCTGAGTGTGAGCCCACGTGTCAGGCGTGTAGGATAACGGAAAGGTGATAGGAGTGGGCGTGTCTCAGGGTACATGTGCCGAGGAGTTCGGATGTGATTCTAGAAGAGCTAAAGATTATTGCACAGCTGAGTCAGGCGGCTCACGTGGTGTTTGAAGACTGCTAATCTCAGAGATGGGGAGGGGGCTGAGTCTAAGGCGGTGCCAAGATGGTGGGTGTGCTCCCCTTCATACTCCAGTTTATGGGGACTTGATTTATGCTGCCCTTCATCCCATTCCTCTCTCTCGACATGGGGATGGCGTCTGTCAGTCCTGTAGTGTGGGACTTCCTTCAGTTTATTGGGACTGGCCATGACCCAGCAGTGCCATCTATGTTGCCCTTTGCCCTTTACCCTTTGGCCTCTAGAGAAGAAACCCAGTAAAGGTTCATCGTATCTTGGACCAGCCTGTGTGGGAAGCTTCCAAACCATTGATGTCCACACCAGGGCCTCTGCCCAAGTCCAGAGCAGGGCGGTGACGCCAAGTCCTCCTTCCCAGGCACTCCTCTTCCAGGAAGGCCTCCCCTCCTCCAGGTCTGGAGGCTGGGGCTGTGAATGGGTTGCTCCAGCTGGCTCGTTGGGCCACAGTGGGCAGAGCAGCTGCTTCTCACTCCATTCCACCAGGAGAAATGCTGGGCTTAAGAAATTTTAAATCCCGATTGTGCCGGAAATGCGAAGTTACCTTGATATTTAGAGAATCGCTTTCTTCTTTCGAACGGATCCTCTTTCTCCTTCTGCGCCCTCGTACTTCAAGTGCACACTT
>NW_006494189.1:0-2002 GCF_000325575.1 Pteropus alecto | reverse complement strand
GCGTGGGCAGCACAGATCACAGATCACAGGGCGGGTAGGCAGGCATCAGAGGCTCTCTGGCGGAGGCCCTGGCCCTCCCCAGCTTGGGGAACGAGGAAAGAGAAAGGGGAAGGTATGACGCCCGAGTCTGATCGAGTAGGACTGACGGGTGGCAGAGGGTGGGGGCCCTGTTGCTTCCCCGCTCTGAGCTGGGGCTTCCAGCCTGAGGATGGCCGGGCTTGACTCCTGGTGCTGCCCGCCCGAGACTGCTGCCCCTTCCTTGCCCAGCGAGGGTGTGAGGCAAAGCTTTAAACAGGGTGGCCGTGAAACCCAGCCAGAGCCCACAGGAGACGGCCAGCTCTGGGCTCAGAGGCACTGGGGAGGTGGGAGGGGTGCAGGAGAAGGGGGCAGCACCCACTGCACTGACTGGCATCTATTGGGGTTTCTGCGGAAATGGGCAGAAAAAAATCTGTTGCCATGGAAACCCAACATCTTTCCTGCCAAGCTGAGTGTCTCACGGAACAATCTCAGAGATGCTGGGGGTAGGTAAAGGTAGGGCCTTTCCGGAGCCAGGCCCTGGGCAACCAACACCCTCCCCACACAGGGGGAAGGACTCGCTTTCCTTCAAACACGCGTACTTACTTGTTCATTCGACAATCACTTCCTACGCTATACCAGGCATGGCGCTGGGCCCCGCGGATGTGGAAATTCATCTACCGTGGTCCCTGAGCTCAAGAAACTCACGTCTGGTGGGGACACGGGTGTAGACTGTGACGATTCAGAGGTGAGGGCCCTCGCAGGGTGTGGGGGAACCTGTGCGAGCTCCATGGCAGGCCGGGAAGGCTTTCTGGGGGAAGCAGCACTTTTGCTGGTTTGGGGCAGGGAGGGCATCCAGGCAGAAGGAACAGCAAGCGCACAGGCCGAGAGGAGAACAGACTCGACACCTCCAGGCAGACAGGTGCCTAAGGGCCTCACTCACACCCCAGGTGAGGCAGGCTGGGCGGAGCTGGCAGCTCGGGAGCCTGGGTGCCTGCCACTCGGACTCCAGGGGTGCCACGTCCAAGCTGGGTGACCTTGGGCAAGGTACTTCACTGCTTGGTGTCCAATTTCTTCATCTGTAAAGTGGAGATCACATTATTTTCCACCCGAGGCGGTTGCTGGAGGATGAATGAGTTAGCACCGTGCAGGGCCTGGCACGTAGTAATACCATTATTAATAACAGTGGTGTCCTTCCCACCCGCTGAGCTGCTCGGGGGAAGGTGTGAGCAGGGGTGACATGTGTCCGATCCTGAAGGTAGAGGGTGAGAGATGAAGAGAAATGGGGCAACGTGAACAGAGGGGACCGAGGGGCCTGGGAAGGCCCTGGAGATCGCGCAGCCGCACCCCTGCCTGCCCGTCCCACAGACGAGCTCGCTGAGGCCCCGGGAGGGTAAATGACACAGTGCACCGGTGACGGCGTGCCTGTGGGGTCAACGTTCATAAACGAAAAGCAGCTTTATATCTGACCTGAATAAATAATTCATTTCTGGATTTTAATAATTCAGAAGCCTCCATTTCATCCCTCGCTCATCAAAAATAGAAACTTTCTTTTTTCATCCGAGACTTCTTTCTAAAGTAGCACGTGGGAGCAGGGGCCGGAGCGAGGGCTTTCGAAGCGTTTTGTGGCCGTGGATCCCGGACAGGCCGCGAGCACCAAGCCTCTGACTAGACGAGTTGCAAGTGACCCTCGCTTCACGTCTCCCCTCTCCCTTAGCCTCGGTCAGTCCCCAACTGTCCTCTGAACTGTGCGCGTGGGGGCGGAAGCTGCTGTGCGGGTGGTCGGTGCCCTGTCCCCCCACGCCCACCAGCCTCCCCTCCTCATGGCCTCGGGGTCATGACCTCTCCTCCCCGAGTGGGTGAGGGAATTCAGTGGTCCTGTCTATGCCCAGACTCGACACACAGTAGGCCCACAACCTACAGATGTCCATCCCTCGGGGTCAGGCCTTCGAGAAAAAGCAGGGGACCGATGGCTAAGAGACCCGGA
>NW_006494188.1:0-1990 GCF_000325575.1 Pteropus alecto | reverse complement strand
AGAAGACAGCTAAATTCTCATATCTGCTCCTGCATTAAGTCTATTGTGATACGTTATTTGGGTTGAAGTATAGCAAGAAAATCTACTCTTATACAGAGGATCTTGGAAAAAAGAGAACCTGGGAGACCCTCTGAATATATCAGGGATTATAGTTTTATTTATAACAGGTTTCTTAATCTTTTTTGTTCATATGAATCACGTGGGGATGTTGTTAAAATACACATTGTGTGTCATTCAATAGGTCTGAGGTGAGATCTGAGATTGTGTATTTATAACCAGCTCCCAAATGTTGCCAACTGGTGGAGACTCTCCTCTTTTGATGATGATGATGATGATGATAATCTAGCATATTAGATTAGTAATAATTTATTACCCTAGGAAAATAATGGCCAATTTATCCAGTACAGATTTCCTGGTCTTTATGGGGAGAAAAAGGGACAATTCATTCAGTTCAGGCCCCTTGGTCTTTAAAGTAAGAAATAGATGTTCCAACAGACTTGCTGCCAAGTGTTTTGATTTTATTCCCTCTGCACATTCTCTCTGGAACACTTTTGACCACTCTGAAAGTCTTTATTCTTTCTGGCACTTCTTTCACTTTCCTGTGTCCTGGTATATTTTATTAGAAATATTCCAGAGGTTTCCTTAACATGGGATATAAAATTTTAAGATTCATGCAGACTTGAATAAAACCCTTTTTTTATTTACTAATTATTTTGACAAATGATTCAGTGTCTGAGAGCCCCAATTTCCTAGACTCAATGTATTTTTTTCCTTGAGGAAAACTTCCAAGTCTGGAAAATTTATAAGGACAAATATGTGCGATATAGTTTTGTTTCTGCTAGCAAGAGATTGAAAAGAATCATTTTAATTATGGGATAAAGAATTTAATCTCTCCATTTGATGTAACATGACAGTGATCTGCAAGAATCTTGCATGTCCTGTTCCCTTGTTACGTTTAACATCATCTACGTCTTCTCATTCAATCTGTTCTGTCGATAATTGGCCTCCTTGCTCTTTCTAGAACACATCAGATACCATCTTGCTTTACAGCTTTTGCTCAAATTGTATTTGTGGCCTAAAGTTCTTTTACTTCAGCAGCTGTTGGGCTAACTCCATCATCTTTATGCATTTGCTCAAATCTTGTTTTTCTAACTTAACCTACCCTGACTGCACTGTTTCATACTGCAACCTTTGTTCCTGACTTGTCCCAGACACACACGCCCTCTGATCCCTGCTCACTTTTCTTTTCCATAGTGCTTATCACTTTCTAACATAATTTGCTTCTTTATTTGTCATTTATTATTATTTAGTCTCCCCTTCTAGAATATACGCCTGAAGACAGATACCTTTGTTTTGCTCACTGTTGTATCTCAAGTTACCTGAACAGTGACTGGTACCTAATAGACACTCAGAAAGTGTCTGTTGACTAAATGAATGAATAAGCCATTAAAAATGATAATTTCAATGACAGAGTAGCAACCAGAGAAATTTTTATGAAGACAAAAGGAGTATAAAAATTATAGTATTAAATATTCACAACGAAGATTACCATTTAAAAGCCATCTCAGATTGTATGAACGTATAAAACTCAACTAAAATGTGGACATAAAAGATAAACCTAAAACAAAATGACATAAAATGTGTATTAAGTGTGTAAGTGAGCTCAGGCTGTCATAACAAAATAGCATATAGACTGGGTGGCTTAAACAATAGAAGTTTATTTCTCCTCATTCTGGAGGCTGGATAGTTCAAGATCAAGCAAGGTGCTGGCCAATTTGGTCCCTGGTGAGAAATCTCTTCTGGCTTGTAAATGGCTACCTTCTCTCTATGTCCTTATGTGGCCTCTCCTTGGTGCATGTGCCCAGAGAGAGCGAGATCTTTCTTCTCTTCTTATAAGGCCACCTATCCTCTTGGATTAGGACCCCACCCATATGACTCGTTTAACTGTATTTACCTCCTCAAAATCCTATCTCCAAAAACATTGGGATTT
>NW_006494187.1:0-1989 GCF_000325575.1 Pteropus alecto | reverse complement strand
TTACCACAGTCTTATTGACGATATTCCCTTACTCCTTTTTTATCCATCCCCCAACCTCCTCCCTCTGGTAACCATCCCTTTGGTTCTATGAATTTGTTTTTGTTTTCTTTGTTTTGTTTTTTTATATAACTTTCTTGAAATGACAAAATTAAAGAAATGGAGAGCAGATTAGTGATTGACAAGATTTAAGAAAGGGGGAGTGGGAGTGAGTGTGACCATAAAAGGACAACAGGAAGGATCCTCATGGTGTTGGAGTTGTTCAGTATCTAGAATATCAGTATTAATTTCCTGGTTCTGTGTAGTTTTGGGGTAAATTGGGTTAAAGGTACATGAGATTGCTCTGTATTATTTCTACATGTGACCTAGGATCATAATTTAAAAATTTAATTAAATATTAAGTTATAAATCAAGCTGACAAATTAAAAAAAAAAGTATCTCGTCCTCCTCCTTAGGCACATATACTTGCATCACATTCTACAAGGCCAAGTTGGAATATGTAATTCTCAGATACCTTGGAGATCCACACATGGTGATGTGGGTGGAGGTGGCTTTTGGCTCTTGGTCTGCAGCCTCCTCCTCTTTCTTCTAATCCCTGGCTTCATCCTGTACTACAAGGGACATCCTTTGAATACATGCGAACATCCTGGACCCCATGTCTAAGCTCGATCCAACCACCTTCTATAAACAACTGTTCTTCAGGCTTAGTAGTGTAAAATAAATAAATAGATAAGTGAATAAGTAAAAAGTCATAAAAAATATGGATTTTATAATAATGATGGGCTCTTTGGGAAAAGAAAACACTCTTACTTGCCAACTTTAGTATATTCAATTTTCATATAGGACCGGATTGTATGTGAAAATAGGTTACAAGTGAAAGGTCAGCAGACATGTATGGAAATAAGCAAAAGAAGGTGCTGTGAGCATACGGAAACAATTAGAAGTGAATTCTGCTTGTCTCCTACTGAATTTAAGGATACCTACCTGCTCAGAGCACATTTTGGGCTTATGGATGTTTTTCTATGATTTTACTGTCAGTTCTGCGTATTTTACAATCTGAATTTGATTTTATCGCTTTCTTTTCTTATTTTAGTTTACTGGAACCATTTAATACACATAAAACTATGCAGAGTGAGTTTTAGTTTTAAAAAATGTTGCTTAAATATGTGAAATTATGTAGAGGATTTAGAAAGTGAAGTAACATTATGGAGTTCAGATATTTACCATTTGTTTTTTATTTTAGAGGGATTCATTGTACTTTATTATTGTTTTTGTGTTTTGCATCTTCTCTAAATGCTTTATTTATGTAACCATTTTCCTTTCTTCAGATGTTTAGAAAATCATTGGTCAAGATGTTTGAAGATAAAGGATTGGACTGCATCTTTTTAGAAACTAATATGAACATGAAGAAACCGTATCATATGGTTTATGAATGTATTCCTCTCCCAAAGGAAGTGGGTGATATGGCTCCCATCTATTTTAAGGTATTTATAGATAGTCTTTACGTGCATACTTATTTTTTGCTGTGGTGATGTTTTATGAATACAGTTATCTTCATTCTTTTTTTTCCCTCCAATATACTTAAATTTTATGTAAAGAAATGGAGTAAAGCATAAAAAATTCTGTATAAATTTAAGTAGAAAGATATTTGGGATTTTGACCTTTAAAAGCATGCTTATTTATAAGTGTGACTATACTATCAAGTGGTAATTTGTAATTTCTATTTTAATTTCTCATGAAAAATTAGGGTTTTACCTTGAAGTACTTCCAAGTCAAAATTATAGTCATAACTCTAAAAACCTTACCAAAATTCACAAGAGCTATAGATAGTTACATATAGACAGTACAAATTACAATTGCTGAGACAAGTTATTGCTGTAAGTTTAGTATTTAATACCTCTTTATGCTATTTGTAAGGAGAAACTAATATCTAACCTTGACATACATTTTTGGATGTATAGTAAATGACTAGAGTTCTTAATTAAGTGTTAT
>NW_006494186.1:0-1997 GCF_000325575.1 Pteropus alecto | reverse complement strand
TGCTGCTAGCCTCCAGGAGGAAGGCAAAGTCTGAGAGGTTAGGCAGTCGCAGAGGTTTGTGGGCTTTGGAGCTCCAGATTCATCCTTCTGGAGCTATGTGGCATTAGGTAAGTTAACTTTTCTGAGTCAAGCCTCTTTGGTTACCAATAATTGAAACCCACCCGATTTATCTTACTCAATACGGAGTACTTAATTTGAATAATAGGAGAGATTCTCAGAAAACCTGGGAGCTAATGGGAGAGTCTCTGTGGACCATGGCGTGGTCTCTTTCTTCCTCTTTCTTCTCTGGAGTTGCAGAGTTCTCTGCTCCTACTTTACTCAGCTCATCTGTTTCTTTCTTCTTTCTCAATTGGCCTTCATGGTACACATGACCACACACTGGAGTGCCAGTTCCACCTTCGCGAAGGGCCTATCAGTGAAGACAAATGTATTTATATCCAAATCTACACCTCTGGGATAAAGAAACTGACCTTCTCCAGCAGGGTCACGTTTTTATCATGGCCTGAGGAGAGGTGGTATATGCTTGGTACCAACATGCCATTAAAAACCCACCTCTGTGGGTAGGCGGAAGGTTCCCAGAGAAGAAAAGAAAGTTAGGTGTTCAATGCAGTTGCAAAGCTTCAATTTTCCCATGTGAAAATGGGAATAATATTACCTATGTCATAAGAATTAAATAAAATACTCTACATAAAGTGTTTAATATACTGACTGATACATAATTAGTGCTCCCGCTTGTTGAACAATTGCTCTTGTTGAAGACAAGGTTCACTGGACTTGGTAGGAGGATCTCTGAGGTGAGATGGGCCTGAGTAGGGAAGGGAGCTTAGAAGGGACAGGCTGAAGGGATATGAGTATGGGGACTGTATCTCCATTCATTGTCTGTTGGTTACAAGGAGCGGATGGGGAATGGAGGAAGCTAAAAAATTTGGCTCTTCTACAAGGTCAATGACAGTTCTGATGGTATCCAAGAGCCTTAAGCTACCTTATGCTCAAAGATTGCATGGTTCGATCCACTGGGGATGAAGTGTCAGCACCTTTTTACACGGAATTATGTGCCAAATGGGGCACTGGCATGCCTTTTTAATCTCTTCGTTTCTTTATCATAGAAATTTCCACCAAATGTCAATCTACCACGAACCTGTAACCGTGCTGGATGGTCAGAATACTCCAGCCCCACTGTCTTTATTACTATCCTTCTATCTTCTCTAAAGCTCCTCTACACCCCCACCCCGCCAAAAAAGCAGAAGCCTTTTCCTACCTTTGACCAATATGCATATTAATTCATGCAAATAAATGAAATAAATACATGGACCAGAAAGGACACATTCTGTTTGAGGTCAGCTAGGATATCCTACCACATATTATAGAATATTAGAAATGTAAGAGACCTTACAGTAGTTCAGTGGTTCCTAAATACTAGTCTGCAAACCAGTATCAGAACTTAGCTTCTAAAAAATGCAGTTTCCAGGGCCCCATCACGTGTATTTTTTAAAGTAATGTCTGAGTGATTCTGATACCCAGATTTCCGACTTGCCTTCTCCAATTCATAGACGCGGATGAGGTAAATGAGCCCTGCCACTGGCTCGAGGTCCCACAACCAATGACAGCAGATGGAGGTTCAGGTTTCCTGTCATAGGTCATGTGCTTATCTGCCCTTCTGTCAAAGAAACAGAAGCCCTATAATGCTGAACCAAAAGTAATCAAAAAGTAAAACATTTAAGGGACATTTTGATAATGTGAGCTTTACTTTACCAGAGCTGTCCCCAACATGTCCCAAATGTCCTTTCCCCCAGTCCCACCCCTCAGCCTGCACTCAGCCCATCCTCCAAGCCTTTCTGCTTTGAGGTTTGGGGAGTGAGGGGAGGGACTAAAAGCCCTGCGTGATTTTAACAATTTCAGTAGATTCTAAATCTAGGAAAATAATTTTCCTTACAAGCTACTAGATTCCATTTAGGACTTATCAAAACAAGCAAAAAAAAAAAAAAAAAAAAACCCAT
>NW_006494185.1:0-1999 GCF_000325575.1 Pteropus alecto | reverse complement strand
CAATATTGTATATTTGATGGTTGCTAACAGAGAAGATTGTAAAAGCCCTCATCACAAAGGAAATAATTTGTAACTATGTGAAGTGATGGATGTTAACTTATATATGGTGATTATTTTGTAATGTATACATATATTAAACCATTATACCTTAGATTATATAATGTTATCTATCAATTATGTCTATCAATTGTATCTATCAATTATATCTCAATAAACTGGAAAACAACAAAAAATATATAAAAAATAAAATCGTGGCCTGGTGATCTTTTTAATTAGAGAGGCAGCCTAACAATTCACATGAAGACTGGCTTCAGGGAAGCTATTTCAGGAAAAAATTCTTCCTTTCTGTAATCTGAGGGAAGCTGATTTAGTTTGTTTACCCTTATGCTAAGACAGTAGTTAAACTGCCACATTTAGAAAATAAATGTCTATTTGAAAAAATGAAGATACTTAATCTCTTTTGACTAGATGGTCTCATGCTAGAAAATAATGTTAAAATTAATTGAACATAGGTGAAAGTTTATAGAATCAGAAGAGTGCTTTCCAATCTTAATTATTCTCAAGGATTTCCTGTAATGCCTACTAAAAATTCAGATTCTCATGTTTCACCACAGATATTGTGACTCACTAAGTCCGGGGTAAGGTAAAGAAATCTGTAGCATAAGCAAGTGCAGTAGGTGATAACCGAAATAGGTGTTTTACCGATTACTCCTTAAGAAAGCTAGGAATAGGGAGAAGGGAATTGTCCAAAGTTTCGTATAGAATTAACTTTCATTCTTATTCTGTTGGTGACTTCTACAATACACTTCTTTGGTTGTGTTAAGGTTATATTATATTTTTAAAATGTTGTATAACCTTAGTGTAGTTACATAGTCACACTAATTAAGACATTTTGTACTCAAGAGCATCATCCTCTAACCACCACCTTAGCTGTCAATTGTACATCAAGTGCAGCTCATCAGAAATCCTGCCAAATACTCCTTAACCACATCCCAGGTCCTTAGTCTTAGCTTTAACAGAAATGTAGTTTGACGTAACAAAATATGCTTTATAAAAATATTCAGTCTTATACATTTAGATTTTAACTCTCGTTTTTAGGTCTACCCTCTTGTTTCTTCTTCTCCCCTTCCCCCTCCCCCCTTTCCCTTCCCCTCCCTTCTCCTCCTCCTCCTCCTCCTTCTTCTTCGTAATGCCAATTGGAAGCATTTTCTGCTAATTTATAATTATAACTTAAGAAGGAAACTTCTTTCTATTCAAAGTTGTGGTCTCTCTAGTCCTTGCTAAAATGGTATTATACATCACCCACTGGGGCGAGTATGAAGAAACTGATGAACACCCACAGAATTCAGGAATCTTCTCTCCAAGTAATGTTTCTTGGAACAATGTGGACTAATTCACCATACTTAATTCCTCCAGAAGTCAAAGAAACATTGCTGTGTCTTCACCTCTACTCGTACCTGCAACAAGGAGGCCCAGGCATCTTATTGGGTGTTGGAGAAAGTACTGGGTATTCTTCCTGATAAATTAACCTGCAAATCAGTGCACTTTGGGTGCTTTTTGGTAGTAGCCTGGCAAGCTGGAGCATGCTTTCCACCTTTGTAGCCTTGCGACCTTAATTAGCACTGGAAAGAGAACTTTCTGCAACTGATGATTTTGCTGAATGGAATCTTTTAGCAAAGGAGGGAAGCTCCACCTGAAAGTATTGTTTGAGGATATAAATTGATTGTCTCCTTCACATGGTTATCTTTTACATTTCTTTTGAAAAATAGCTATTAATTTGCTCTAAATCAAATTTTCTTATAAAAATGGAACACGAACAATAGGGCCTTGTTACTCTTTGGCCTGACATTTCCATTTTGGGGTGATACAACTTGGACTCAACAATAATGGTGTGACAAGCTTTCTTGATCATATTAAGTTGTTATATTCAAGAACAGAGCTAACCTGCTTCCAGTAGTGTCTCGTTTTTACCCAGAAAAGGGTCACCTAACTCTTTTTT
>NW_006494184.1:0-1955 GCF_000325575.1 Pteropus alecto | reverse complement strand
CTCTCTCTCTCTCTCACACACACACACACACCCCATATCCTTCCTTTCTCACCTAATTCTGTTTATGCCACCATCTTTCACTTTGCCATCTACCCTCTTATCCTGCAGCTTTCCCTTCATACTGAATCAGTGGTCCAACTGTTGTTGGTTCTCATTCCACAATGTTCTTGTTCTCTGGACCTCATCTTCATCCCACCTGCTCTAGGTTCTTCTCTTATTGACATTCATCCTAACTTGCCTGCCTCTTTAGTGTCTATCTCTCTCTACCTCCAAGTCCCGCCAATCCATTATGCAGACTGCATTGCCTCCATGGTTCTCATAATGATGTCAAGATTCTCACACTTTTTCAGTGAATCCTCACTGTCTACTTAACAAAGCCTAAGCTTCCTCTCTGACACCCAAGACTCTTGAAAATCTGACTCCAATTTTCTCTCCCACTACCACCCTCCACACAACCAGTACTCTAAATGAAACCATGCACAGTCCTCTGCCAGTCACCTCTGTGCTTCCAATCCAGGGCTCATGCTATCATACTTAGCTAGAACATCCCTTCTTGGCATAGTCAAGACTACAGCAGAGTCCCAGTCAAGATGGCGAAGTAGGTAAGCACTGTGCTTGCTTCCTCCCCTGCCAGCATTAAAATTACAACTAACTTATAGAAAAATCATCCTGGAGAACCATATGAAGACTAGCTGAACAGAACTGCTATAACTAAGGTTATAAGGATGAGGCCACATATAGACTGGTAAGAGGGGTGAAAATGAGAAATGAGCGGGCCCCATATCCACATGTGGTGGTTGAGTATCGGAAGGGATAGCTCAGCTGAGGAAGTTCCCTCAGATAAGCAAGAGGCCCTAACTCCAAATCAGGGCTCCCCAGCCCAGGGTTCCGAGACTGGG
Organism: Pteropus alecto; assembly: GCF_000325575.1. Lineage (NCBI taxonomy): Eukaryota > Metazoa > Chordata > Mammalia > Chiroptera > Pteropodidae > Pteropus > Pteropus alecto. The sequence continues at coordinate 1,056 of NW_006494184.1, read as the reverse complement.
AAATCTGGCTCAAAATCTACCTGTGAAAATCAGTGGAGATTCCAACCATTCAGGTGAGATGGTAGGCTGCTTGAAACCCAGACGTCTCATTAAAGGGCCAATGCCCAAACTCATTTACAAGTATTCACCCTGGGCTCCGACAGAGGGACGGCAACTCGGGCAGTGAGAGAGACATACAAGTGAAGACTGAGTTGTGTGGCTTCTGGGCCGGCAGAAGGGGGGCTCAACTCACTGTCCCTGAGTTGAGCCCCCGTCCTGTGCAGTGTACAGGTGGGCACCATCTTCCCTGCGTTGAGCCCTCCCCCAACATGGTTACTTTGAATCTGCACTGGCCTTGTGAACTCCACTTGCTCCACCCTGGTGACTTCCTGAGATCCCAACCCAGCCAAATTGTGCATTTCTGGAGACATTTTCATGGCTGGGCAGCCAACCCTGCCCGCACATAGCAGGAGGCTCCTTCAGCAGAAGTCAACAGGCCTTGGCTCGCAAGCCTCAGGAGACACCTTTGGTGGAGTGTAACTAGCCACAGTCCAAGCAACAGTATTTCTTGAAAAAATCTTGGGCATCTGAGGACCCAAGGTGGCTTCCATGTGATCTGAGACTTTTTCAAGTGGCCACAGGTTCATCACTGGCACCAAAACTGAATCTGCACTAACCTGGGGAACACCACTTGGCCCACCCTGGTGACTCCCTGGGACCATACCTCACCCAATTCATGTACAGCCCCCAGGCTCTTTCAGTTGCTTAGCTTATGGCCAACCCACAGGCAGCTATACACCTTGGGGTGCCCTCGCCCCCTTGCTGACCTAGCCCAGGACCCGGTACCAGTGGCAGCAGACCTCAGGTCACAAAGTGTCCTCTTCCATGTGCTTCCAAGTATAGCGATGGCAGGACCAACTGCAAAAAACTTTGTAACTCCTGCCAGGTAGTTCCAGGCTAGTCACAGTCAGTAGCTGACCTTGGCCTGCACGGAAGCCTCTCCCAAAAGGCTACAGAACAAAAATACCCAGAGGCTCGCATCAGACCACAACAGAGGACCACCTGATTAGCCCCACA
>NW_006494183.1:0-1992 GCF_000325575.1 Pteropus alecto | reverse complement strand
CCTGGGATATGAGCTCTGAGTCCTTGTAGTTTTCTCCTGGATAAGTGTTTTTATATGCCGGAGGTCTTGATGGCCTCAGTTTGACCGGATACTTTATATTAACGATGTGATCTGCTGTGAATGTCTGTATTTGTTTTAGGTGGAGGGAGGCTGGAGTATGTGAGGTCAATGAAAACCCTGGACGCCAAATCCTGGGTGAGCTTTCCTGGTTGGTAGTACCTTGCATGAATTGTCATGCATCATTGCTGGGAAAATTGGTCACATCTGTGCAGCTCCACTGGGAAGAGACACTTGGAAGCTTGTGCTTGGTTTCTCCTAAGCTTTATCTCATGTGCCTTTTCCCTATGTTAAATTTAATCTGTATCCTTTCACTGTAATGAACCATAACCATGAGCCTAACAGCTTCTGAGTCCTATGAGTCCTTCTAGCAAATCATGCAGAGAGAAGATGGTGGGCTTGGGGATCCCAATACAGCAAGTTTACAATGAGATCTGATGATTTTCTTTCTCTCTCATAGGGAGAGAAACGTTTGCAGGCCTGATGCTTACCTTTTTCTTCCTATGTAGAAAATTAAACTCTTAACTAAATGTCAAGCTAATTCCTTTAGTTATTTGATCTATTTTGTTTTGTAGATAATGCTGTCATTTATAGCTTACTAAAATAAATATTAGATTATAGTGGTTATATGTCCATAGGCTAGTAGATTACTTGTTCATTACAAACAAAACAAAATATGAATTCTAAATAGTAATCTAAATTTCTCAAACAGTAAGTAGTAGAATTGACTTTAGTAGACTTTTCTCTTATAATATAATATTATTATATCCTGAGAAGTACCCATCAAAAAATTCTGCCCAGTTATTAAATTAATCATCAATACTTATCTTTGGGGCCACCTAAAATGAAAGGATATGTCTATGTACGCTGCAATGAGATATTCTTATATTTGCAGGAATATAAGAATTCCATTAGAGCTATTTGAATTTCTCATCAAAACCTCTTTTTCCTTTTTTTTTTTTAAGATGTCTACTTTAATCTGGTAACCTAGTAAAAATAGCAACATTACCCAGGCCACTAAGGAATGGTTCAGAATAAATTGTATTAGTGATTGCTTTGGTATTAGGTTTATTATGTTATCCATAACTTTTCATACAGATACTATTGATTTATTTTAATTTAGGGATAATTATTTTAGACATGATAAATCAGACAGTAACGTAATTTTACCTAAATGTTTTTCAAATTAGGTCACAGAGAGTTCAATATTTAATTGCTAAGAATAGTTTCTTTAACTTTTAAAGCCTACTTATGTTCTATTGGAAATATAATGTATGTGTGTTATATTCAATTAATCAAGATATTCTTTTATCCAAAAATATTTCATGTCTAGACAAATATTTAACCAGATATACTTGTATTTCTTGAACTTTCTGGTACAAGCAAATAAGTTTTATGGAGAAAATAAAAACACATTTCATAGTAGATCTTAATAAATATTTGGCATGTGGAATTCATAGTTCTGGAATAAAAACCAACTGGCTATGATACATGAAAGTCAGTAGATCTAGTTTACTAATGTTATGCTCATTTATTAAATATACTCTAAATGTCTAAACGAGGTATACCTATGATTGTGTCATGCTTGGTTATATTGGATGTGTATAAACAAATTCTATGAGGAAATCATTTATATTCTCATATATATTGAATTTATTCAAGTAATTTATCCACTGATGGTCTCAGCTTCCACTTGTACCTGGACTATTTCTAAATCTCTCCAATTTCCTATTCTCTTTAGTCCCCAAGTTCTCCTCTACCTGCACTTGTATGTTCTAATATTACTTGAAATACAATATAAAGAGTTAAGATTAGCATCTTTCCCTCTAAACACAGTACCCTTTCCTGCCTCTCCATTGCAGCCAACACTATTCCCATTCTTTTGGTCCCAAGATTTGCAGAAAGGGTTTTTTAAAACCCCATCATCCCTTTTAC
>NW_006494182.1:0-1993 GCF_000325575.1 Pteropus alecto | reverse complement strand
AATTTAATATCTTTTTATAAATCTTTGAAATTTTCCAGGAGACTTCGGGAAAAATCCCAAAGTTGGTTCCAGGTCAAAAAGACTTCATTTAGAATTTGACTTTGGGAAGTTGTCAAAAATGTCAAAAGGTTTAAAACACTTGAATAAATATGACTGACCACTGGGGACTATGAAAAAAATATTTGGTTATCCATTTAACTAAAGTGACAAAAATTTTCAAAACCAAGTGCAGAAAGTTACATAATTACTAAAAAAAAACCTTTTAAAAATTGAGAACACTCAGTTTTCTTAAGTAATCAAAGACCTGATTAAGACAACAGGAAGTACAGGAAATTATTTTGATAAGGCACTTAATGTTTGTTTTCTAGGCAAATTATTCAACAGGCAAAGAAAACCTTTATAAAAATCCAATAACAGTTTGTTCTTTTAACAGAGAAAGAATATCAAATTCTAATTTAATATTAATTATATATTTACATAATAATTTCATATATTTAATTTAATAATAGTGTCACAGGCACACTGTTGACATTAAAGGTCTTTGAAAAAATCCCTATAATATATTCATTTAACTCCAGCCAGCTTGACCACACGACATAAGACATTTTTCTTTTTTGGCGCTTGCTTGCTCGCTCTCTCTCTCTTTCCACCTTTTTATACCTATTTAGTTATTTATTCTTTATTCTACTGTTTCAAAAAGTTTCAAACAATCTTTAAACCTCTAAACTAGGACAAAACCACTCTCTTCTGTTCACAAGAGGGCATCTTTGCACCTTACACTCTTCTCGCTTAAAACGCATCTTACTTTCCTTGTCCACTTTGCACACACAGTTTTTCCTTTACCGTTATTGCTCCTAGTTATCTTACTTACACATGGAGGTTAGCGTTTTTAACCCTTAGTGAACATTCGACATCTAATAAAAACTGGGAGGTGAGCAATCGTGAGCTGGTTTTCACATACTAGCATTCTGTGGTACATCAGCAAATTTACGAATATATCATTTCATAATTTCTAGAGGCGTGTTTCCTCATAGTACAAGTTATTTTCAATGTGGCAAAAGAACATATTTACTAACAGAGAAATATCTTTAGTCTCTCTGTTAAAAGAAGCCAAAAGTGATAAACCTATGTTTAGGAATTCATGTTTCAGTTTTATTTAGAAATGATCTGGATATTTAATGAATATCTGTCATTTAACTTAGTACGAGTTCAAGGTTTCAAGTTACCAAAAAAATTTTGAGACTATTTTTACGCAGACACATTTTATGACACGTAACCCTTGTGGGGGCTGCTGACCAGTGCTGGCGGCGCTCCTGGAGATGTCGTGGGGACAGAAGGGACGGCCTGAGTCCACCTCAGCCCTCTCTCACATTGCTTTGACCCTGTCAGAGCCCCGGGGCCGGAGTGCCCGCCTGGCAGGAATAGCGGGCGTATGGTGTATGGGTCAGAGCCCAGACCTGCGGTGATGAGTTGAGTCTCATCGTTTGGGGGCAGATAAGAGAAAGGCTGGAGGAGGAGCTGAACCATAGGAGGAGGAGCTGAACCATAGGACGACCCCCCCCCCAATCCGGTCCTGCGCATGGCACACAGGTAGCCAGCCCCACACAGCAGGATGCGAGGGACTTCGGACCCCGAGCCCCCTCCCTGCAGACCCCACAGCGCCAGTGTCTGCCATCGCGACTGTGATCCTCCCCATTCAGAAGGTGCCTTTGGGGTGCTGAATGCCGCGCCTTGTCGCTCCCGGTGGGACTTGTTTGTCCTCAGGCACCTGCCTGTGGAAGCAACAACGCGCGTCTCCGCGGGTCATTCACGCTTTTTTCGGTTGGACTTGGCATTGTGCTATAAACTGCTGGCCTGTTCACAGGTGACAGCAGACTCCTCGGGTGGCAGAAAGCCGGGCCTGACTTTTGGGGAGTTCCAGACCCCTGGCCAGACTGGAGGGTATCAAAAGGATCACAAGAGTCCTTCCCAGGTGACATCACAGCTGACAACG
>NW_006494181.1:0-1992 GCF_000325575.1 Pteropus alecto | reverse complement strand
GCTCACTTTATTTGAAACAGTTGTAAAAATGCAGCTTCACTGGCCCTTCAGATCCAATGAAATCGGATCTCGTGAGGAGTTCCAGAAATCTGCATTTTAATCCATTCCACTGTTTACAATAGGGTCAAAGGAAAGCAGATGTGATGAAAGTCAATTCCTAAGGGAGAAAGCTATCATCTGGAAGGAGGCTGCATCTTCTTCTGATTTCCTGTTGGGTTTACCAGAGAAGTAGACCTGCCTTACAATCCAGGAGTCAAGCAGTCCTTCAGATATAAGAGGAAAAGCATCCTGGCCTCAGAGACTGTGGTGATCTTCAAACGTGTTCACAAATTATTCGACACACCTCCCTTCGAAAGGTAGAAATAAATTCCTCTCTCCTTGAGTGTGAGCCAGATTTAGTGACTCGCTTCCAGCAAATAGATAGGGCACAAATGATGATGTGTGCCTGTAAGACTAGATCCTAAAAAGCTTTGCAGGTTTCTCCTTGCTTTCTCTTAAATCTCTTGCTCTGAGGGAATCCAGGCATCACGTTGTGAAGACTCAAGCAGCCCTGTGGCTGTCCCTGTGGAAAGGAACTAAAGTCTCCTGCCAACAGCCAGCATCAATTTGCCAGCACTGTGAGTGACCATCTTGGAAGTGGGCTCTCCAGCCCCCATCAAGTCAAGCCAGAGGACTGCAACCTCATGAGAGATCATAGACCAGAACAATCCAACTGAGCTGCTCCTAATTCCCAAAACGTGTGAGTTAATATGTTTATTGTTGTTTTACGCTCTTCTTTTTGGGATATTTGTTATATAGCAGTAGGTAACTAATAGAGGGACTTTGGGCATAGTTTTAGGACTACTGCTGAGGTGGCATCAGTGAGCCTCATCTGCCACTCTGTTTAAGGACAACACCATGCAGGAATCTGTGAGCTTTCCTGTTTGGCACATGTATCTATCTTTCTCAACTGGCTGCTGAACTGACAGTGAAATTCCCATGCAGAAGCCTACACCAGACCTCCAAAGAAATAAGAGTTGGAGCACCCACCCCTGGGCGAACTGTGTTTGGAGATGACACCATTGCCCTTTTCTTACCCACAGAATGTTTCTTTGAGGCTTATGTCTGAACATAAGGCAACCACAGCCCCATTTCTGGCTGGGGAACAGCTTTAATCAATGTAGAGCCGACAGCACACAGGGGAATCAAAGGTGTCACCTTTGATTCATTAACACCATGTTCTGACAAATCCAGCTGACCAGCTGTGATTTTGAAAAATAATAAAACAATACTTTGGTGCCAAAATAGTCCAGTCAACTCAACAGGGCCTATGAAGAAATATTAAAATTAAGGGAACACCAATATTTTTTGGTTTAGAGTGAGTTGGAAGGTGAGAGAGAAGGCACAGTATTGTGATGTTTCCTTGTTGGTTTGATTTTGTATTTTATATCTCCCTGGTAGGAACATATGAAAAATGACTTTACTTACATCAAGAAAGAAGTAGGTTAATTTTTAAAATTAGATTACAATCCAGTAAATAATGGGCAAAGAATATAAACATATAGTTACAGAAAAGATGATTCAAGACTCCTAATATTTGAAAAGATTCTCAGTCTTACTCATAGTTAGAGAAATGTAGATTAAAATTGCCCTGAAATATGATCTCTTGCCTATCAGTCTGGCAAAAATCCAAAAGCTGAGTTTGGATAACATACTCTATTGCTGAAGCTGTAAGGAAATAGTTACTTGTTTATGTCACTAATAGGAACGCGTACCTTATGGAGGAAAACTTGGCAGTATGTAACAAGATATGCATTTACCTTAAAGTAGTGATGTCATTCTAGAAGTATGCACTGAAGATAACCCTTCTCAAATCAAAAACAACATAAGCACAAAGTATTTGTTGTGACATTATAATATTAAAAGATTAGAAACAGCCTAAATGTCCATAATTAGAGGAATGGTTGAGTACTATGGTATATTCACACAGTGGAGTACTATATAGCTATACAA
>NW_006494180.1:0-1987 GCF_000325575.1 Pteropus alecto | reverse complement strand
TACTGAATGGGAGAAGATATTCCCAAATGATATATCCAGTAAAGGATAATATCCGAGATATATAAAAAACACATACAAGTCCACATCAAAAATACAGAAAATCTGACTAAAAAATGGGTGGACGACCTGAATAGACATGTCTCCGAAGTAGACTTTGGGATGATCGACAGACTCAAAGAGATGCTCAATATCGCTCATCACCAGGGAAATGCAAATCAGTACCACAATGAGAGTCACCTCACACCTGTCAGAATGGCTATTAACAAAAAGGCAACCAATAACGAGTATTGGTGAGGGTGCAGAGAAATTGAAACCCTCACGCACTGCTGTTGGGATTATAAAATAATGCAACCAAAAAATTACAAACAGAATTACCATGCTGCTGAGCAATTCAATTTTGGGCATTTATCCAAACAGTATGAAAAAAACTCATTTGAAAAGATATATGCACCCCTACCCCTACCTACATCCATTTCAGCATTATTAACAATAGTCAGGACTTGGAAACAACCTAGGTGTCCATCAGTAGGTCGATGGCTAAAAAATATGTGATAAATATATACAATGGAGTATTATTCAGCCAAGAGGAAAAAAAAAAAAAAGGAAATCCTGCCACTGGCAACAATATGAATGGATCAGGAGACTTTTATGCTGAGTGAAATAAGTTAGACAAAGACAGACAATTCTTCACAAGTTTACCGTTCATCTAAATGGTGTGAAAGTTTCCTGTCCGGTCACTTTGTTGGGTCTTCATCGTCTAGTCAAGACTACTATGTATATGTAAAAGTTTTATTGAATTTGTATTCTTTCCTCCCGGTTATCAGTCTTATGTCAGTTTAGTTCTTAGGCCCAGCCCCAGACACAGAGTAGAGGAGAATTTTCCTCACCCCACACGAACATTAAAATGTTGTGTACCTGGTTCGATATTCACACAAATATATCAGACTTATTATCAACCAAAATGCTTTTTTTTTAATCAATGATAAAAAAGGCCATGTTTTCATACTACCGCATTTGCTAAAACACAAATTTGAAGGTCATTATGAATAAAACACCTTAGCAAATCATCGTCTCCCTCTATCACACACTTCACGGAATGTGGATTGTTTATTTGTGCATAGGTGGATTATCTGAGTGCTTCTGGGGTAAGAAATTGTGCCCCATCATGACTGGACGTGCTCACAGTCATTTGCAAAAACCGTCTTTGCAAATAAACATAAAGCCTGAATTTCCACCAACTGTGTTCCAACCCAGTCCACTTTCCATTGTTGAAGCATTTTTGTCAATTGACTCTTTCGTGTCTTCCCTAGGCACACGGTGGCATAAGGACACAGTGAGACTTTGCTCCTCCCCTTGACCCAAATAATGCATGCCCACAAGACACCAGCACACCCTGTGCTCATGTGACCAGAGTTCATCCTTAGTCACATTCACCACCTCGCCCGCGCTATTAAGAATTCCCCTGCCAGATGCTGCTCCTGCATGCTGAGGACTTCTGGCCCACATGCCACTCCCAGAGCCAAAACCTATAGTCACGTGCTTCCCCCTTGCCCAGGCCCTGTCTTTAGACCATCAGCATTGAATCTCATCTCAACAGGTGCATGTGCCTGAGACCAGAGTTTAGGAAGCTGGGCCCAAAATCTGTGGCACAGACCAGATCTCCCTCCAATCTGCTAGTTACTCCCAGGGGTTTTATGCTGTCTCCCATTTCTGCCTTTTCCTTTGTCCAGCCCTTCACCTGTGCACACACGGGGAACCCCCACCAAGGACCAAAATGGAGCCCCTCCAACAATGCACATGACCCCAGAGGGGACTGAAGATCAGGGACTGGTCACCCAGAATCCCTGTGTATCATACGGACACATGAGGTGCCCATCAGTCCCACTTCTAGACTCATGACTCTTGTGGGGTTTCTACAGTTTTCAATCCAGGACTTTGTTCAGTGGAGAAGTGAGGTCATTATAGAAGGTTATAGAAAATCATTTCC
>NW_006494179.1:0-1992 GCF_000325575.1 Pteropus alecto | reverse complement strand
AAAAATCATTCTTCCCTCAGTAATTTTTTATTTAATGTTTGATAGAGGAATGTATCTGAAAAATGACTTTTTTTGTTTTGTTTTGGTCTCTTTAATGACACTTTTCTGCCTGTTGGTACACTCACTGAAATTTCATTATGCTTTTTCTCAATCAGATGATAGATAACATGATTGTTATGTCATTAATGGTGATAGCATTTTGATATTTGAGATAAATTTAGTCTATGAATAACAGTCAACCTATTGATGAAAATGAATGAAAGGAAAAGGAAGAAATAAAAACTTTCCTTTAATGTCTAAGTTCTATTGCCTTAAAGATATTAGACATATAAAGAAAAAGCTAATTAAATGTGATCGTAAATGACAATCTATATCTACTATTTGAAGTACAATTAGAAAAAACTCACATATTTTAATAGAATTGAGACTTTCCAGCGCACCTATCCCATCCAGTGTTCTCATTTTACAAATGAACTAATAAATCTCTGAAAAACTAAATAACTGGCCCAAGCTTAGTTAACTAAGGTTTTCTATCTTCGAGTGTAGTACTCTTAGCCTGTACCAAGGTGACTTTCAGTTAATAGCCTCCTCTTTGGGCAGCAGTGTGAATGGAGCGGTAAGAGAATGACTAATAGGTAAGAAGCTTCTCCACTATTGTCACCAGGATGGGCATATATGCCTGGTCATCTCACATTCTGTAGTTTGGTTATAGTTTTGTCTGAGTTTAGAAGGAGGCCATATCTCTAAGGTTTGGTAGAAAGGTCTCAGAACCTTTGGAATCGTATGGCATATGTGGCTGCTCCATGAGTCTCCTTTATTAACCTTACAGACCTGAGAATAGCAGTTTTAGAAACTTATCTTGAGTCACTGGTCATAGTGATGGTTTTCTCTGGAAGAATTTTTAGTACTATCTTCAGAGCTATTACTTGTACAGAGACCCATGGGGATGTGGGGGAGGGGAGGTGTGGGGAGAGAAGGGAAATTAATTATCCCTCCACCAGACAGAAATTGCTTGTCTATGGACGAAGATCTCACTTTCCTGAGTTGTAAAATTGCTCAAGACATTGCGAAGCTCAGAGCCTCTTTAGAATCATAACCTGGGAAGAATATGTTGGACAATGCCTTGTTTTCCATTGAAAACACCCAGTTGTCTGGTCTGTTTTTTAAAGACTTTCACATAAAGTCTTTCCTATAAATAGCCTGAGATCATGCATTCAATTTATGAGGGCCAGTGAAGAGTCTGCAGCCGGCTTGCTGAATGTTATAGGAATAACATCAGTTTATCTAGCACGTTGTAACTTTTCTTAGTCACATCTTGGACAAAAGTGTTTATTTATTTATTTAATTTTGTTTTTTAGACTCACTTGTCTTTATAATCGAAGCTCTAAGTAAAATAGATTCAGATGGAGGAGTTTCAACAAATCATACCAGTCATGCGGCATCGTCAACAACCACATCAAAATTTGTAAGTGGGGGAAAAAGCCTAAGGCTGTGCCTTCTCTGGAAACGTTTTCTGTTTCTTTTTTCTCTTTTTCTTTTTTTTTTCATACAAAAAATTATTTTCCAAGCTATTAATCTGTTGTTAAATAGGAAAGATAAGTGACCACAAAACTTTTCATAAAATATATGCTAATATTTATAGAATTTGAATAAACATAAGACTAAAATATTAAATATAACTTTTAGTTCCTCTTCAATATAATTAGACAAGTATCTTTTTTATTGAGCATCACTGATAATCCTACTTTAGTCATATTTTTTTAACTTTTTAGAAAAGGATAATTTATTTTAGTGCTTCTTCTGAGTCATTCTTTTTAAGGGAAAATATTGATAGAATGTGATTTAGAAATATTTCAACATGGCTAGAAGTAAAAAGCCTCCCATTGTATCAGAAGTTCTAATAGAATTGTCGTTATAGCTCAGATGAAGTTTGGTGATTTACTGTCTCCTGCACTTATCCTTAAAACAAAACAAAACAAAACAAAACAAAAC
>NW_006494178.1:0-1985 GCF_000325575.1 Pteropus alecto | reverse complement strand
ATCGGGCTTGTTCAGGGTGGCATGGCCGTAGATTCATGTTTTAATTTCATTTTTTTAATAACTAAACAGTTACGGAATCTCATCATATCTGTTATCTGATGCAGTTTTCTATGTGTACGTGGCCTTTGTTGTATTATTTTATACCTTTGTGTCCATGGAGTTTTCTCAAGGCTTTTTTTCCTTTTTATTTGCTCCCCGAATTCGTTGATTTTTCTTTTCTGTGTCAGATCTTCTTTCTTCTTTTTCTTCTAATTGATGTCTGCAGCTCAGGGCTCTATACTTCCCTCTGCTCAACCCTTTGTACAGGAATTGTCTTAAAGGGCCTTTCTATTCTGATTATTAGGCCTCAGGTATTTTTCTGATGATCCCCATATCGACCCCTCCAGCCCTGAGCCGAAACTGTGTTCTTTGACCCCGTGTAGCCAGAGTCATGTGGACAGCATGGGTGACTCACTTCCTTTATTTTGGGGAAGTCAGAAATTGGAATCATCACACAAATCTGAAATTCTTCTTACCTGATACATTTTGTCAGATCCTTCTGTCTCTTAGCTCTTCCAGCTTAGTCTTCGAGTTTATTATTTTAGAGATCCTACCATTTTCTCTTTTTGCATGTAAAATCCATTTGCCCCTTTTTCTTAATCTCAGTGGTATCACCATAAAGCAGCTCCGTGTTCTCGTCTTGGCCTTTTCTGTTCCTAAAGTGATTTGTGGATTGCCTTCATGCGTGCAGTCAAGACGCTGTTGACTGATTTTATTACCATAAACATTGATACTTTGTTATTATTATTTTTTTTTAATCAAAGAAGACTTTAGTGCAAAATAGTTATGCAAAAATTCGGTTATTTCTTACTATGTAGGATTAACACTTTTCAGTGACATTATCGTCATGGCCACATATTTCCAGTTCAAAAATGTACCTGAATAGTTTCATCACTCAGCGTCTACTTCATTGTTTTAGCATATTCTTTAATATCTACTATACAGATATATACATGATATATATACAGACAGTATACATTGTCTGTAGGATGAGTCTCTCTGCGTATGGTCTGTTGATTATTTTGTACTCTCCCTACTTAATTTTCATTATATCAGTGTTAAGCATCAGGAAACTATTCAGGATATAAAAATCATTGAATTTCTGAAGACAGGCAGAAAGGAATTTTTGCTCTATTTTAGAAGGATAGTTTAAATATCTGCTGACATAAATTCAAAGGGACAGAGATTGTAAGCGAATTGAGTGGGTCATAGCATGAGATGTTAAAATGGTCAGCCTTCTTGCATTCATCACGTGCATTAACTGGGAGGAGAGGGCATAGAGAGTGACCGCATTTGAAGGTCAGAGAAAATGGTGTCACCTTAGAGGTGCAGCGACATTGGGAGGTAATTTTAACGGTAGAGTGCATATAAATGCCCCATGAAGCAATTTTGAATTGGAACAAAGGAGTAGACAAAGAAAGCTTAATGGGGATAGAAAACAGAAGTATATGCTTGGATTGGAGAATTAATTGGACTTTTTTGAAGCACTATTGTCAAGCTGTGTCGGAGAGTTAGGAATAAGGTTTTCAGCACAATTCTCAGATTTCATATTGAACATTTTGGGCAGTGATTTAAATAACTTCAAGTTCAGCAAGAGTTCTGTGATCTAAATGAAGTGAAAGTTAAAAATGTTCCAAATCTATGCCTGGGAATCCAGACTGTAAGATGCTCAGAATAAATGAAAACCAATGTTTGGGTAAAATTACTATATAAGTGAAAAATGAAACAAAGAAACAAACAAAGAGCCCAATTAAAAAATAAGTAAAGGAATTGAATAGCTACTCCTCCAAAAATGATAGAAATGGCCAGCAATCACATAAGACACTCATCATCACTAATTAAGAAAACGCGAGTCAAAACCACAGCGCGATATCACCTCACAACCCATTAGAATAGCTTGCTGTTAAAACTCAGAAAATAATGAGTGTTGATGAGGATGTGGAGAC
>NW_006494177.1:0-1991 GCF_000325575.1 Pteropus alecto | reverse complement strand
ACCAGGAGAATCCTGTGCTTGTTTTAACAGCAAGGATAGCAACATATGAATCAGACTCGGGGATCCCCGGGCTTGGTCATGGGAGCTGGAATGGTACTTAATTCAAACTAACACCTGCTCAGCATTTTGTAATAATAATAATAGTGATAATAATTTGAGTCTGGGATAGCAGCTTCAAGAGAGAAAACAAAATTCCTGATAATCTTCAATGTTGTAGCTTTTCGATGAGTAAGAATTTGTTGAAATATAAAACAAATTATACTCTATTTAAACCCTGCCACTGCTAAGGGAGGTCACATTGGTTAGACTCCAATTTTCAAAAGTTATTTATAGCTTATCTGATGTATTTTTGGATCAAGGGACATTCTTAAGATGAACCTTTACCTTGTGTCTATAACAACATCAACTATATATATAAATATATAAATATATAAGTATATGTATAAATTGTATTATAAACTTTTTTGTAAATCAAGATTGACTGAATTTTGCTAATTATACTTTATTAGGTGGTTTCCTCTGAGATATACTAAATTTTTATCTACTGAATTACTAACAAATAAAATGCACAAATAAACACTAATTCAAGTCAATTTTGAAAGTGGAGAGTAATTTTCTTGCTCTGCTTGCGTATATACTTGGCTCAAGAAAAGAATGTATAAATTAAGAGAAGGTAAAGGCTTAGAAATCCTCTCATAAGGACTTGAAGTATGTTAATAAAAAGGCTTGAAAGATATCTGAAGTGATCACCTGTGATTACTTTAACATTCCAATGCATGAAGACCAAGAGGATTTCTTATCTTTGTCCACAAATTTTAACCCAATGTTTCATGATATTTGCCAATGAACTCCACATGATCACTGTGAGTCTTTTTAAATTCAATTAATTATATCCCAATTCTAAAGAAATGGTGTATGTTCCCAATGCTATAGATATGTTCTTTATTGTTTATAGACATGTTTCCAAAAAATTCATTAGATTATACATTTTACTCTTAACTTATTGAATAAATAGCATGTTTGTGTTTTGAAACAAATTGAGATTAACTTCTTGACTCACAGACAATTGTAACAAATACAAAAATTGTCATCCACATGCTAATTTTATTAAAAAAGTATATAATATATATTAAAGCTGCATAGATTTTTATGCCTTAATTCATCTAATCATCCATGAATTCAAATAATACTGGGTATAACTATATATATAAATTATAGTTTTTTTGATGTCCACTATCCTGTCATTTGCATTCAAGAGACTGAAAGTAAGATGGTAGAATTATGGCATTTTCATACTAGGACTAAAATTTTAATAAGAAACAAAGAAATATTATCATATTTTCTATTTCACACTGATCTAGGAATGATGGATGATTCTAGTATATTATTTTTACTTCGATTGAAAAATTAAACTATTGTACAAAGCAAAATGATATAATTGGAGATATTACACTGCCAGACTGACACTATTCTGTTTAAGTCAATTGTTCATGTACTGTCATAATTATACTCTGAGAGAAATTTATCTCCCTATGTTCTACCCCACCCCACCCCCACTTTAGTGATAGATAGAGGTAACATGGAGGATTTTTGATTATCTGTGTTAGAGACAATGATATAAGATTACTATCATTCTTTTTTGAACTCTGATAGATTTTCATTGGCTTTCAACTTAAATGAATCCTGCCCATTGAGATTCTAACAAGTCAAAATTAAGTAGGCAAGTATTTGGTTACTGATGAATTAAATCTCTGAATTCAAACAGCTTCCTTTCCACTGAGCCATAGATTTAGGTGGTTGTCATTTCTAAAATGTTATATTCACATTTGTTGTATAAACTTGCACATGGTCATGTCTGTGATATAAAGATGGACAAAATTGTCTTCTTGATGAGAAAGACCAGGTATTTCCTCCTGGTTTCCTGGCTTTATTTCTTCTTTCCTTCCTCTCTCACCACCTTTTCCTTCTCATCTTATCATTTTTTTTTTTTT
>NW_006494176.1:0-1950 GCF_000325575.1 Pteropus alecto | reverse complement strand
GGGCACGGAGGGAGAGGGAAGAGCAGAAAGAGGTGCAGATTCCAGACGGAGAAGGGACCCGGTGGCCGCTGACATCTGAGCGTCACAGCGGCTCACCACGGCGGCCCCAGCTTGGACTAGAGGAGGATTCAGCCATCTCTGGACACGGACAAATTAGATTCAGGTCCCAGCTCCAATCTGAGCCCCCCAGGTCTTTGGGGGTCTTCCTGTGAAGGGCGGGGGTTGTGGGCACTCCATGAAAGGTGGGACGTGAAGGTTCTAGCACAGCAGGGAGTGGACAAGGTGGCCGGGGAAGCCCCGATGATCAGTCACGGCACAGAAATCCCGCGTCTGAATCAGGGCAGCGGCGAGCTGCAGAGTCACACCGGACACGGTGGCCTCCCCGAAAGCTCCGGAAGATGCTGCGCCCCATCAGCAGCCCTGGGGGACCCCGACAACATCACAGGAGAGTCGGGGTCGGGGTCTTTCCCCCTCTGGCCGGCAGCCCAGGGACAGTGGCTGCTGCGGCAGTGCCCAGGGACACCAGCAGAGGTCAGTGACGGCCAACAGATAGACCAGCTCGTGAGCACATGTGGGACAACCTGGAATTCCCCAGAACCGTCCGGAGTGGAGAGGGGACGGGGCTGGGGGACCTTCCCATGACCCAGGGTGACAAGGCCAAATCTCAGTGACGTCTGGACTGTCCACGCAGCCCCATTTGTACCCACCGGCTGGTTAGAGACAGCAAGTGCAGGTCCCCTCAGAGGCATTCAGCGCCCCTATTTGCAGAAGAGAAACCTGGGACCTCGACAGGCGTCAGGCTGGGAGGGGAGACTCCGAAAAACACCGCGGACGCCCCAATTCTGGGGCAGCATTTCGTGCCAACCCTCTGCAGCTGCATGCAGGCGCCAGCCACGGAGAAGTCCTCGGCCCCGTCCCTCCTCACCCCGGCCAGCTCTGAGCCCGAGGGCGCAGCACGGCAGGTGGGCAAGGGGGGAGCGGGCCACCTGCTCCTCCAAGGCCCCAGCGCCCCCAGCACCCCTTCTCCACCTCGCTCCCCAGCGTGCTTCCTCGGCCTCTCCGTGGCCCTCTTCCCACTTTCTGGAGTTCCCTGTGGGGTTTCCCGACACCCATTTGCCTTGTACCCCAACCTGCGTGCTGCCCCCCAAATGTCCCACTGGCCTGAAGCTCAGCACGTCCCCACTGGACTCATGGCCTCCATGCTCCCCGCCTGATGCGCCAGCAGCCCGACACCCCCGTGGGCCCCCACTCGGCAGCAGCACCCCACTCACCCCACCGCCTAGCCAGGGCCTACTCGGCCGTCCTCTGCACCTCCTTCTCTTCCCGCCCCCCGATCGGTCAGCTGGTGTTGAGGACACAGCAGCCACATACCTCGACTGCATCACCTCCTCCCGCCTCTGGCACGTTGTCGTAAATCGTGTTCACAGGTTAATTTGGCTTTTTATTGAGATGTAAGTCACAGCCCCTAAAGATCCCCCGTACAAAGTACACAGTCCATTTTAAAACAATTTCATCACCCCAAAAAGAAACTCCATGCACATTAGCGCTCACACCCACCCCCCACCCCCAAGCGACGGCTAATCCATGATCTGCCTCTAGGTTCGCGCTGCCGCACCCCGCACCCCTCGTGTTAATGGAGCCCAGGTGGCCTCTGCGACTGGCGCCTGTGGCTTAGCTCCGTGTTTCTGAGGCTCTGCCTTTCCGCCACCTCCCGTGACGCCACGGCGCGGACCCGGCGCCGCTCCCCCCAGGGAGTGAGCAGACACGGGACAATGACGACGCCAAGACTAATTCGTGTCGGGTGTGATAAGGAGAAGTCTGGGGTTCTCTGAGGAAAGTCGGGGGTTCTCGCCAGGTCGAGGGACAGGCTGGAGAAAGCGGCGATGAGGCTGCGGCACGGGAGGTGAGCGGCGGGGGCCGGGCGGGGCCGGGCGGGGGCAGAGGGCACTG
>NW_006494175.1:0-1985 GCF_000325575.1 Pteropus alecto | reverse complement strand
TAACATTTTGTACTTTTCAGAGTACAAGTTTTATACCTTTTATTAAATTTATTCCTAAGTGTTTTATTATTTTTTGTACTATTATAAATGGAATCGCTTTCTTACTTTCATTTTGGATTATTTATTCCTAATGTATAGAACTAAAATTAATTTTTGTATATATATTTTATATCATGCAACCTTGGTGAACTAGTTCTAATGGTTTTATGGTGGATTTATTAAGATTTTCTATGTACAAGAACATGTTATCTACAAATAGAGATAGTTTAACTTCTTTGCAATCTGGGTGACTTTTATTTCCTTTTTGTGCCTAATTGTCCTGGATATATCCCCCATTAAAAGTTGAACAGAAGTGATGAGAGTGGAGATGCTTGTCATTTTCCTGATATTTGGGAGAAATGATTCAGTCTTTCTCTACTAAGTATGATTTTACTCTTTCTCATAGATGCTCTTTATCATATTAATCTAGTTTCCTATTAATCTTGCTTCTTGAGTTTTCTTTTTAATCATAAAATGCTATTAGATTTCATCAAATCTTTTTCTGATTCTATTGAGATGATCATATGGTTTTTGTTTCCAGAGTCGGAGGTGGGAACAGGGGTCCAATGCTACTGGAGTGACACTGTGCTTTATGAATGGGGCACTGGGTAGGGTTTTAGTCTCTAGTCTTCTTGGCTTGCTTCTTCTGGCATAAAACTTCCATCTTGTGAGCAAGGTGTTGTGGGGATAATTGCATCCAGTATTCTTTTTTTGCTACATGGTGACGTTCCCTATGAGAGGGGCCTTAAGTGGAAGAAAGGAGCCCCAGATCACTCAACTGTTCTTGCTTGGAATAGAACTTCTGCAACAAGGGCTTGGGGATAAGGATATGAAATGTTAGTGGCCTGCTCCTCCTGGGCTGATACCATGGCCTTAGATTGGGAGCTAGGGAGGAGGCAGCCCTGTGCTCCTGGTTTCACCTGCCCATAGCAGACCTCCCATCATGCCAAGCTGGGGGACAGAGATCATGGCTCAAATGGCACAGACTTCTACTCTTCTTATCAAGATACTAGATCTTCTTGAATAAATGTTTCTCCATTTGCCGTATACCCTTAGGACAATTTCCAGAGACTTAAAGGAGATTTTTAAATAGTTTTCACCAGTTATAATTGTTTTACTGAGGAGTCTGCAGAGTGCCTCACATTGCCATTCTAGGAATTCGAAGAACCTTGTGTTAAGAAAGATGTTAATATCTTTAAAATTTCAGATATTCACAAAGGTTATGGCGGGGGATGCCAACAAAGGCAGTCATAGAGAAACTAATTACAGGGGAAATTTGTGGAAGATTGCAGAGATACACTTTATCTTGTATTTCTACATGTGGTTTCATTTCATTAGCACTGCTCTGTTATTTAGGAAGCCTCGAGGTAACATAAGACCAGATTGTTATAATAACATCACCCAACATTTGTGTGGCACTTAACAGTGTTAATCTTTTCATTTATATAATATTATGGCTGCTGTATGATACTAAACTTGCTCATGATGAGGTCTTTAAGGCTTTATCATCTCTGCCTCATCTTTTTCTGCCTCTGCTTTACACACAGTATTGAGAATAATGAATTTAAACCATGTTAGAGAAGAAATGGCTATGTCTTCATTCAGTCATTCATTTTTTTTTATAAACCATATGGTTTGTTAATATTCGTTAAGCACATATAATGTGCAGAGTATTGTATGCGAACACATGTATGATTTATTGACACTGCACTTCATTTCATAAAGAATGTAAGATGCCTTTCAAAAATCTGTACAGCAAGATAAAATAAATAAAAAATAAAAAATAAAATGAGACAAAGGGAAATAGCAATGTAAAAAATGTAGAATGGTGTGCCTGAGACTGTCCTAGTTATAGTATTGAAAATCCCACATCCAGGGAAACCAACCAGTCCCAGGCAAACTGAGATGGTTAGCCATCTTAATAATACAAGCAAAATACATTTTTT
>NW_006494174.1:0-1984 GCF_000325575.1 Pteropus alecto | reverse complement strand
GGGGCTGGTTTTAGTCTCTGTTTGGC
This sequence comes from Pteropus alecto, assembly GCF_000325575.1. Taxonomy (NCBI): domain Eukaryota; kingdom Metazoa; phylum Chordata; class Mammalia; order Chiroptera; family Pteropodidae; genus Pteropus; species Pteropus alecto. The sequence continues at coordinate 1,958 of NW_006494174.1, read as the reverse complement.
AGGTACATGCAAATAGTTGGGGTGCAGTTAACAGTTGGGGTTCCCTTCTCCTGAAATTCAGGGAATTTCTGGAATTTACCCAATATCCAATCAGAATTTCTTTAGTGCAACCATATGTACCCAGAGCTTCACTACAGAGGGTTCAGAGCTCGGGCTGTGGGAGGGCCCAGCTCTGCTCGAAGCTCCTGCCAACTCCTCTCTTCCTATTCTCCTTTCTCCACCCCTCTTCTTCCAGATGGGAAGAACCAGCTGCTCCTGGCCTTGCTGAAATGCACAGGTGAGGGCTTGGAAGCAGCAACCATCTGTGGTTGGCACACACCCAGGTGTACTCAGGAGAGGCTGTCCTGCCAGGGGATGCTCATGACCGCAGCCCAGGGAAGGCCTCTTCTGCCGGCTGAGGTTGACTTTCCCGTGGTCATCAGGACCTGCACAGGGGGAAGTAACACCTCCAAGAACTACCTAGACCTCGCTCGCTTCCTCTTGTGTCCAGGGGACAAGTCGCAGGGTCCTGGAGCCAGGAGCTTTGTGTCTTGTCACCTTCCAGGCCTGGGCTGATCTTGATGAGGACACGGGATAGAGGATTGATGACTAGGCAGGCTCTTTGTCGGTCGAGTCCTCAGCCCTGACTGGGACTTCCTACCCGGCAGACAATGGGGAGGAGGAAAGGGCTGATGGTGGGCTCAGAGAAGCTGGGGGGTGTTCCCTGTCCCTCCCTTCTTTCTCGAAATTATCAGCCAAGGGGCAACTAAAATAGGATCTAGGTCAAAATTAGTCACTGAAAACCAATTGGCCAGAGCCAGTCATCAAAATAATCCCTTCCAGAAGATTGGGACCCCGAATGACCGACCGATTGCTGGAAATTGGTCAGCTCTGCAAACCGTGTTAAGAGCAGGGGCAAGGAAGAGGGGGCGAGGGCAGGAAGAAGGTGTGCTTCTCAGAAATAGAGACAGCAGCAAACTGCCTTTCTTAAAACGTGGAGCTTGGCAGAAATGCTTGGTGTTATCGGCATTCAATCAGTCAAGGCCAAACAATTCCCTAACAAATGGAGAAGCAGCAGCTGAGAGTAAGGGTTTTGGGAAAGCCTGAGGAAAATCACGAGGCAGATGGGTCATCGAGAGAGTCAAGTTTTTCAGCAACTTGGCTCGCTTTTGGAGACTTGATTTGCGTGAAGTCGGCTTTTGGTGGCTGGGATCGATTTTTGGCCTTCTGGCCCCAGACAGGTGGCCCTGTGGTGAAGGGGGTGGGTTCTGGGCCAGGGCTTTGGGGCTGGGGCCTGCTCATGGCACAGGAGCACCAGCCCAGCGAGGCCCCTCCCTGCTTCCAGATACCGAGCTGCAGCTGCGGAGGGATGCAATCTTCTGCCAGGCCCTGGTGGCCGCCGTGTGCACCTTCTCCGAGCAACTCCTGGCAGCCCTCAGTTACCGCTACAACAACAATGGCGAGTACGAGGAGAGCGGCCGGGACGCCAGCCGCAAGTGGCTGGAGCAGGTGGCGGCCACTGGCGTCCTCCTGCACTGCCAGTCCCTGCTCTCGCCGGCCACTGTGGTGAGTGAGGTTAAGGGGGAGCAGGGGCCCCTGGAAGCCCGGGCAGGAGAGTTCTTGCTTCCTCACTCGGGCTCTCACTCACCTTGTTCATGCAGCAGCTATGTATCGAGTGCCTGCTCTATGCCACTGTTACAGGCACTGGGGATCCAGCACTGAACAAAACAGAGGAGGTGTTCTCAGGCCTCTGAAATCCCAGTTGGGGGAGACAGACATAAATAAGTAAAATAAGTGGTGTAGACCAGTGGTTCTTAACCGGTGCAGTTGGACCCTCCAGGGGACACTTGGTAACGTCCGGAGACATTTTAGGTTGTCAGAACTGAGGGGACAGGAGGCAGTACTAGCATCTAGTGTAGAGGCCAGGGATGCTGCTAAATGTCCTATAACGCACAGACGTCCCTGCCCCCAGAGACTTA
>NW_006494173.1:0-1967 GCF_000325575.1 Pteropus alecto | reverse complement strand
CAACTACTGTTACCAGCACCGAGACCAGTGCCGGAAATGTGCCTTCATATGGTGGAGGAAAGTCTGGCTCTGTGACCACCCTGTTAGCCATCTCGTCCCAAGGCAGATGGTGACCCGAGACCTGTGTGCCAGCAGCTGATGAGGTTCCGGACCCTTTGGGGCACCCAGAAATCCTGCAGTGGCTTCCACCCCGCCCCTCGCAACTCTCTCTACCAGTCTTTATCGGGAGCTGGAGCCCGGACATGGAACGACCACGATACACCCGAGGAATTGAACTTTGCAAGTGACGCCCTGGACCACTGGACGCAGATATAGAAGGCGAGGAAGCCTCACTGGCCGAGTCTCAGCTCCCAGCAGACCCAGGGGCACAGAACCAACGTGGCTTCTCTCCCGACCGGAGTTGTGGGCAAAGCCCATGTTTGGGGGTTCGATTCTCCGCCTAGCCGCGTCTTTCCTTCTCTGAGCCTCACTGTTTTTGTACGTGAAGCCGCGATAATTTTATTGAAGAATCGAGAGAGCTGGCGAGAGTATCTGCTACACAGATCGTCATGACCCAGGACAGATTTCTAATCACGATGTCAACAAGTTGTTAGTCAGGTATTAGTCTGAATTCCTCCCTTTGACCAATGGGACTGTGAGTTTAAGTGGAATTCATTTCACGAAACGTGGCCTTCACTTCAGGCTACACCCAGTAGGAAGGGACAGACCACCTGATGATGACACGAGCATCTGACGCGTGTAGCTAAGTAGTGGCATCCATCCCCCTATGAGGACCGCGAGCCCAGCCGCAGTCCTCCCTGTCAACTGCCTACTTGAGCCCGGCTTTAGGGCACACCCAGAGGAACCAGTTTCCATAGCCTGTAGAGTCTACATGTCCCTGCAGAAAAAAGCCAGGTGCTTTGTTTGCTCTTTCCCAAGAGACAGAGCTAGCAAGCAAGTGTAATTTAAAAACTATTCATAGCTCTATCTGCCTTTTCTAACAGGAAAAGAGAGAAAAAGATGAAATATTTGAAGCAATAATGATTGAAGCAATAATAATTTTCCAGGATTAATGACAGTCACCCAATCGCAGACACAGGAAGCTCAAGGAATTCCAAACAGGGTAATTACCCAAACAAAAACAAAACAAACAAACACCAAAAACTACCCCTACACATATAATACTCAAACTACAGAAAATCAAAGACGGAAACAATTTGGAAAAGAAACCAGGGTTAGGAGGTAGGTGGGGAGGGTACAACCCTTACCAATAGAGGAACAAAGATAAGAAGTATGTCAGATTTCTCTACAGAAATTACATAATCAACAAGAAAGCGTAATAAAATATTTAAAGTGTTGAAAGTAAAGAAACGTCAATCTAGAATTCCGTCACCGTTGATATTATCCTTGTAAACAACATTGCACGGTAAGAAATTTTATCAGGGATAATGAGGGTAGGACTTTGGTAAAGGGTTGACCATCCAGAAGACACAACAATCCACAATGTGCCAAAATACGTGAGGCAAACGCTTACGGAATGGCTAGGAGCGAAAGATGAATCCTGTATTATAACTGGAGGCTTCAAAACCCCTACCACTCATTGTCAGATTCAGCAAGTCATCGACAAATTCAATGAGGATACAGTTGAACTGAACAGCATCGTCGATCAACAGGATCTATTGTATAGACTGAAAATTTAAGTATAAATAAATACAAACTTATAGTGGGAGAGAAGCTTACATTTACTGTTGTGCATTCATCAAGTATCTAGATAAAACCCTTAGAAACATCGCCAAAGATATGACCAAACCATATGGAAAACGTAGAACACAATAATGCGAATATCTTCAGCTATATCAATATCACGGTCTCTAACTATATTATATACTATGTCTGTACTTATAACTAGATTGATATCTATGTTTCTATCACCACATATAACGATACTGATATTTATAACATCAAACTAACTGCATCTGCACCTCTAA
>NW_006494172.1:0-1985 GCF_000325575.1 Pteropus alecto | reverse complement strand
CCGCCACTCTGCGCCTTTCTGGGGTGGGAGAACCTCTCCCCAGATCTGTTTCCATCCAGCCTGTTATTGAAGGTATTGGGGAGGGAGAAAGACATCACAGTGTGACATGGTGAGGAGGGTTACAAATGGTATTTGGGTGAGCTTAAAAAAAGCGAAAGAGGGACCACTTTCAAGAAGGCTGTTTTACTTAGGGAATTTTGAAATACATTTCTGAGGTCAAGAAGAGATGCCTCTGGAGAAGAACAAACATGCAGGGTTGAGGGAGCTCCAGAGGGAGGTAGGGTGGGCCAGGGTTGGGGCTGGGGGACAGGGACCTGGACCTGGCCAGGAAGAGGCAGGCAGGGTAGGCCTGGTGGAACTCGGGTGAAGCTAGTACAAGGTCTCTCGGGCATGGGTTCTCAGGTGGCGCAGCAGGTGGGAGTTGCGGCTGAAGCTGCGGCCACACTGCACACACGAGTAGGGCCTGGCCCCCGTATGCACCAGCATGTGACGCAGCAGGTTGCAGCTGCGGCTGAAACTCTTGCCGCACTGTAGGCACTCCTGGGGTGGCTCAACCTGCCCAGACGCTGCCTGGTCTCCTGCCCCTCCGTGGGTGGCCAGGTGTCGCTGCAGGTGGGCGTTGCGCCGGAAGCTCCGACCGCACGTCTGGCAGCCGTAGGGCCGCTCACCCGTGTGGCTGCGGCGGTGGCGGGCCAGGTTGGAGCTGTTGCGGAAGCGATGGCCGCAGGTGTCACAGGCGTGGGGCTTCTCCCCAGTGTGGATGCGCTGGTGGCGCGCCAGGTGTGCACTCTGGCTGAAACCCTCGCCGCACTCGCTGCAGCGGCAGGGCTTCTCGCCGGTGTGGCTGTGCCGGTGGCGGGCCAGATCCTGCATCTGGCTGAAGCTCTTGCCGCACTGGGCGCAGCGGTGAGGCCTCGGGCCGCCGTGGGTCAGGAGATGGCGGGCGAGGCCCGCCCGGCGCACGAAACACTTCCCGCATTGTGGGCAGCTGTACGGCTTCTCTCCCGTGTGCACCCGCTGGTGGCAGACCAGCTGGGAGCTCTGGCTGAATTTGCGGCCGCAGACCTGGCAGGAAAAGGGCCGCTCGCCCGTATGCACACGCAAGTGGGCCCCCAGGTGCTCGCTGCGCCGGAAAGCCTTGCCACAGTCGCTGCACACGTAGGGCCTGTGCTCGGAGCGCTGGCGGCCCTTGTCTTTGGCATGAATTCGCAGGTGACGCTTGAGGCTGGAGCGCCTCTGGAAGGTTTGGCCACAGTGGGAGCACAGCACCATGGCCAGCTCCTGAGCTTTGGTCTTGGTCTCCTGAGTGCAGGGGGCCTTCTGGTCCCGAGCATGCGCCAGCAGGTGCTGCAGGAGGCTGGCCCGCCTCTGGAAGCCCTGGCCACACTCAGCGCACAGGAAGGCAGGCTCAGAGTGCGTCTGCAGGTGCTTGTTCAGATGTGAGCTCTGACGAAAGCGGTGGCTGCAGAGGTGGCAGGCATGTGGCCTCTCGTCCGTGTGCGTGCGCATGTGCAGCTTAAGGATGGAGTTGCGGCCGAAGATCTTCCCGCAGCTTAGGCACGGGAAGGACCGCGAGCCTGGGTGAGAACGCAGCTGGTGCCCCTCCAGGCGGGCCAGCTTTGGGAAGCACACCCCGCACTCTGTGCAGATGAACTTCATCTCTGGCTCGGGCGTGGGGGGCTTCTCGGCCACTTTGACCTCTAGAACCTCACTCTTGCCTGTGGGGGACCTTTTTTTAAGGGAGCTGCTCACCCCAGAGCTCTGTCCAAGTGATTGTACTTGGGGATCTTCTACCACTCTGGGACTACCTGCCTGAGACGCTGCCGAGATGGTAGCAGGACAGGCAGCCCCTTTGGGATCTTCTTTACCCTCCTCGTTTGGGGTTCTGCTTTCAAAACCTGTGAAAGTAGAAAATAAGACTGGCAATTTGATTCTGAGAGGATCCTAGGAATCGCTGGAACCTCATTGCCTGGAAGCAGAAAGAA
>NW_006494171.1:0-1976 GCF_000325575.1 Pteropus alecto | reverse complement strand
CAAGCTGCAACAATAAATGCACAATCTCTGCTTAGCAGGCCCACATCAATACATTTGCCCTGATCCAACTTTACGTTCCTTCCACCATTATCCCACACCCTTAATATCCATCCCCACACATGTCTGTCTATTTCTGTCTGTATAAATTAGAGAAATCTAGTAGCTCTTTTGGAATACAGCACACCTTGGTTACACTTTTTACTTCATCTTAAGGGGCCTGCTGGGACGTGAGTCTTGTTATAGGCCTAGAGGCAGAGAGCGGTGATGGAGGTGGGTCCTGAGGAGCATCAGCAGTGTCTTTCAGGGACATTTCCTCAGGAGAGGCCATTACTCTTTCCTTGGGCAAGGCAGGGTTAATCTCCACAGACTGGGGTGGAGAGGCTGCTTCCACTGGTGAAGACGACTCATGTACTTAGGGGCTCAATGTTCCAAGCTTCATCAAGGTCTTCCCACATGTTCCCATTCCAACCGTCAGGATACCGTTCCTTCCCAGTCAATGCCTTCACTTTAAGGGTAGGTAGATATATACGGTGAGGTGGGAAGTTCAACTTGCATTGTAATTCAGTCAGAATCACAACATGAAATTCTGAGTTTTCTTTTCAGCAACCTCAGCCCCCTGGCTACAGAAGAGAAGGGTCTCTTTCAGGGCAGACATAGAAGCTTTCAGGTCATTTATGCAGTGCTTAAGCAGAGACTTGAAATCTCTGAGCCCATCCCTTTCTTTTCCCACTTTGTTGAGTGTCATTAGGAGCAACCATAAATTCCCATTATACTCTTTAGTTTGACAAAAATGTTTGAAGGTATCATATGCATGGTCACCCAGATCCTTTCCTCTTATAAGTATTTAATTAAGAGTATCCAGTGGAGAGATTTTGTGTATCTCTATTGACACATCACATCATGGTCTATTAGTGTGCTCTTTTCTACTGGAAACACAGTCATTAGTGCCTTTAATTATAATCAAATTAAAGAGCCAAATCCAGTACCCCACAACCAATACAGAAAACTCATTCCCAAGATTCTGTTCTTTAGAATCAGCCCTGGTATGAGAGGTTGCATGAGTCTGGGTTCTCCAGAGAAACAGAACAAATAAGATGTATGAATGTGTGTGTGAGTGTGTGTGTGACTGTGTGTGTGCGTGTGTGTGTGTAGAGGGAGAGAGACAGAGATAGAGAGACAAAGAGTGATTTATTTCAAGGAATTGGCTCATGCGATTATGGAGACTGGTAGATCCAAAATCTACAGGATGTGCTCACAGACTAGAGATCGGAGGGAGAGCCAAGGCTGAAGTTCAAGTCTGAGTCTGTTAAGCTGGAGACCCAGAGAAGAGTTTATGTTGCAGATCAAGTCCAAGGACCATCTGCTGCAGAATTCTCTCTTGCAGGGAAGGTCAAATTTTGTTCTGTTTTGGCCTTCACTTGGTTGGATAAGGCCCACCCTCATTATAGAGGACAATTTGCTTTACTTAAAGCCCACAGATTAAAACGTTTTTCTCATCCAAAAGCACCCAAACAGAATCATCCATAATAACGTTTGACCGCATACCTGGGCACCGTGGCCCAGCTAATTGACACAGAAAATTAACCACCACATTTTCTTTGGGTCCTTCTTTCTCTTTCATTCTCTCTTTATTTTCATTTTAACACAGGTACTATTGTATGGCAAGATGTTCACGGCATGTTTTATATATATATATTTTTTCATATAAAGTATTCTATGTAATTGGCACCACAACCCTACAAACTAGATAGGGAAAACTTTTATATTTTCTTTCTACATGTGAGAAGACTACATCTCAGAAAGGTGACGTGATTTGCTCAATGCTAAACAGCCAATATCTGGCCATTCCAGACCTTCTGAATGTAAGGTTCCTGGCTCTTTTGAATGATTTTTAGCTGACAGTGCACTGAAGGTTGCAACACTGCCCATATTTTAAACCATTTATTGACATCCATAGTATTCCAGGAGTCACCCTG
>NW_006494170.1:0-1981 GCF_000325575.1 Pteropus alecto | reverse complement strand
TTGCCTTCACAGAACATTCCTTCCGCTGGGGAAGGCAAAGGACGAACAAATAAACATAATCCATGCCCACGGCTGACGGCTGCCGTGGGGGCAACGGAGCAGGTTAAAGGAGACGGAGAGGCTGGGGTAACCACGATAGGACATTCCTCTTCAGAGCCCTGAAAGAGTGCTGATCACTCCATGCTGACACCCGCAGAAGGGTCTTCCTGGCAGGCGGAATGGCGAGGGCAAAGGCCCTGAGGCTGAACCAGCCTGGGGATGCAGGAAATAGCCTAGGGGGACAGTGCAGTAGGCCCTAGCACAGTGGGTGGGGCGTAGGAAGGGGAGGAGCTGGCAGCCTCGTGGGCCGTGGTAGGACTGTGACCTCTGCTCTGAGTGATGTGGGAGCCTCTGGGGGTTTTGAGCAGAGCAGTGACATGATCTGATTTGGAGTTTAAGACATCCCTCTAGGTGGCAAGAGTTGAAGCAGGGAGACCAGTTCAGAGACAGCCGCAGAACCCAGGTGAGAGGTGGTGGTGGCTGGGACCAGGGCAGTGGCCACGGAGATGGGGAGACGTGAGTAAATCCTGAACGTTCTGAACTGAGCCGCTCTTCGGTGGCACTTACTGCAGTTGCAAATAAATAGTTGACTGTGCAACGCATCATTGTTTATTGTCTGATTCTCTCTTGAATATTAATTCTGCGGGGCCAGAGGCTGTGTCTGGAGTGTCTTTGGAGCCTGGGACGTGGTATGAATTGATGTAGGGGGATTATTACAGAGCACAACACGTGCTCTCTGACGGAGTAGGTCTGTGCGTGCTGCACACACAGCTGGAGAGAGACGAGAAGTCCAGAAACTTCCACTGGATTGAATCCGCATTCCAACTCTTACTCCCTAGGCAAGTGTCTTGACCTCTCCAAGCCTTGTTTTCCTGTCTGTAAACTACGCAGCGGAAAACCTGCTGACTTTCGGTCTAATTTGCCTCCACTCTTAGATGAGAATGACCAGAACAGCATAGGTTTGTCCCACCCCTCAACTCTGCCCGCTCTACATTATTGTGTCCTAGAAGCAGTGGCCTCTCAGATTCTGGCGGGTGTGAAGATGACCAGCTTCCCGTAGGAAAGACCAGCCCCCAATTCTCTTTGCTGAGCTGATCGAATGGCTTGCCTTGGTGGACCATCTGGTACAGCTTTGGCTTCCCTAAGGAACACGGGGTCCTTCTCAGGAGGCACTTTAGCTCCCCTGGGAGGTTCTTCTGTGGCCCTGGCAGGCTGGGAACCACCTTTTCAGAGCTGGTTCATTGGACTTTTTAGTCGAAGTGTTTCACATTCCTGAGTCAGGAATTCAATGTCTCCGGTGGCTCGTCCAGGCTGGTTTCGTTATATCCTCTCTCATAAATGCTGTTGGAATGTGGAAGAAACAGAACTGAGAAGACACACATTGTGCACTTTATGAATCTGGTCTTTCCTTCCAGAATTCAGGACAAGGATGTGGGCTCTGGAGTGAGACCCATGTGGGTCTGAGTCTCAGTTCTCCGTTCACTGGCCTGTACTCGAGAAGGGGGCACAGTGTTTGTGCCAATGATTCCTGATCTGTGGGGTAAGGACAGCGATGGCACCTCACCCACGCAGGTCATGCAGAGGATGCAATGAGAAGAGGCAGGTAGGTCCCCCACCACTGTGCCTGACTCAAGCTAAGCACACAAAACAAAAGCAAAAACCAAAAACACGCCACCTGCCCTCATCGCCTTCAACGTCGCCATTACCATCACCGTGCTTATCATTCACCAGGTCCTATGTGCCTACTATGAGCCAAGCCAGGGACTCCAGATACAGGGGCAATACGACATGGTCCTGGCCATGGAGACACTCCCGGGCTTGTTTATCTGAATGCTCAAAAATTATCTCTAAACTCAAGAACCCGGTGAGGGCAAACAAAACCATTTTTAGAAAAAAGCAAACCAACAAAAAATTCAAGTGACGGTCTACAGACAGCCAATAC
>NW_006494169.1:0-1959 GCF_000325575.1 Pteropus alecto | reverse complement strand
ATAGGGCATAAATAAACAGTCTCATGCCATGTCTTGGCAGAGGTGAGGCTGGGAGGGGGCGTATGCATGCCTGGAGCCACTGTGGTGTAGAACTGTGTTGACGTCTGGCCATCTCCCCTTCCAGGGAGCCCACGGGGATGCGGTTATCCTAGGCATGTCCAACCTGGAGCAGCTGGAACAGAACTTGACAGCGGCTGAGGAAGGGCCCCTGGAGCCGGCCGTCGTGCAGGCCTTTGATCAAGCCTGGCATCTGGTTGCACACGAATGTCCCAACTACTTCCTCTAGGCTTCCATATGGCTCAGACTGCCAAAGGTTTCTTTCTTTCCCATCGCCCTTTCTGTTCTCTCGCCCTGGCCAGTCTTTGCCTTAAGCCGATTTAGCGTTGTCTTTCTTGATGGTCTGGATCCATGCATTACTTTTCTTGGTGCCCGCCTTGCTCACAGTTGCCTTCAGAATGTGTAAAGGCGTGGGCTGAGCCCTACTCAGGCATTTCCTGTCAATAAAGCAGGCACTTGACCTGGCTACAGCCCAGGCCCAGAGTGAACCCATAAACTTGTCTCCTCGACTGCTTGCAACTTGTTTCCATCCTGTCTGGGGGCCTTACTGCCAAAGGTGCAGAACCATGAGCTGGAGTTAAAAGGACAGAGGTAGTGAGTGGGTCTCCTGCTCACTGCTCTCAACTGACCTCCCAGCAGCAGAGCTGGTGGCCCTCACTCTTACACGGAATAGAAAAAGAGAGCCAAACACCCTGAAGTAGATTTTCTCTCATTTAGAATTACATCGCGAAATACTGAGACATGGAGAAATTTGGGCAGACACCTACCATTAGAGGCAATACCAAGAAGAATAAAGGCTCCAAGGATGCTGTGGAACATTTTTAACTCTCAGTTTTCCCAATTGCTTTACATTTGTTTTAGCTAAAGTCTCCTGACTTGTCACTCATAAGTTTCTTGGCCTTAGCCCAGGGCCTCCTGCTGTTAGGAGTTGGGGTACCATGGGCAGCCAGGGTCCCCATTTCCCTCAGCAAATCACTGCTCCAACTAAGAGGCACCCAGGGCTGGAGAAGAAAATAAATCCCAGGTCCAGTGGTTGCTGTTTAACCAGTCGCAGTGCAGAAAAGTCACTTGAGCCCTGAGGTTGGGGTGTGGGGCGTAGGTCAAGCCACAACAGAAGTCAGCACTTGGAGCCTGCTCATCTTGAAATGATGACAGGTGCTTAATTTGGAAATCCAGACAAAACCATCAAAGACTCTGTTCTAAGAAAAGTCTCATTTGCTGTCTAGAGAGAGACACTGCAGACAAAACTATTCTCTGCAGAAAAGTCACCCTTCTTTGTCTTCATCCATGATAAAATGGGTGCTTCCTCCAAGCACGATGGTGTATCAGTTATCATTACACAACAAACCACCCCAAAACCGAGTTGCTTAAAATGAAAAAAATCTCCCAGACTGATCTCAAGATTCAATGTAATCTTTATCAAAATCCCAGCTGCTTTTTTTTCCTCCAGAAATTGACCAACTGATCCTAAAATTCATATGGAAATTCAAGGGAAACAGAATAACCAAATCACTCTTGAATAAGAAGCCTTCTAATTCCCGAATTCAAAATTTACTACAAAGCTACAGTAATAAAGACTGTGGTACTGACATATGGAATAGACCAGGGAATAGAATTGAGAGTCCAGAAATAAACCCTTATTTGTATTTTCAATTGATTTTTAGAGAAGAGTATCGAGACAAGTAAGTGAAGAGTCTTCAACAAATGGTGCCAGAACAACTGGCTAACCACATGCAAAAGATGAAGCTGAACCCCTTCCTCACACCATACACAAGGAAACTCAATGGATTATAGACCTAAATGTAAAATCTAAAACTAAAGCTTGTGAAATATAGAAGTAAATCTTCATGACTTTGTGTAGGCAATCGTTTCTTAGATATGACACCAAAAGCACAAGCAACA
>NW_006494168.1:0-1980 GCF_000325575.1 Pteropus alecto | reverse complement strand
ACACCCAGAATAATGTTTGACCAAATATCTGGGCAGCTTATGTCCCAGTAATGTTGACAAATAAAATTAACCATCACACTGTACCTCCCTTATTCAACCTAGATGGCACACATAGTATTATATAATTAATTTAAAAGTTTTTATATTATGGCCTAATTATTAGAGATTACATATTAAAATGCTAAGTTAGGTTTTTAAAACATTTCACTGTCTCAAGCTAAATTTAAATCCAGTAAGTCTAATATGAAAGGGTACTTAAATAATTTTCCTTTTGTTTTTTAGCAAGAAGTACTGTCTTCGCCTCTTCTTTTATTATGTACCTGTGTTATTTTATTTATATATTTTTTTGAAAATAGCATATTCATTTATTTTTGTTAAGTATTTACCGATGGCTTCCTGTTTGCTGTCATTCTAAGTACTAGAGACGCTCCTATGATAGGTACAAAATTGCAGACCAGCCGTGAAATGATGCTAAACAGATCATCACATAAGTAACTTCTAGTACCATTTGTGTTCTGCAAGAAAAATGTAAAGTTGATGTATTACAAAGCCTCTGTCCAAGAATTGAGGGTTTAGGAAGTTGTGGAAATTTCCTCAAGCTGAGGCAAGAAAGGGTGATTTAGAGTTAGCTTCAGATTGAGTAGAAATAAAACGATTTCAGGCAGAGGAAGCAGAATGTACAAAGCTTCTGAAGCAAGAAAGAGCTTAGAGCTTTGGGGCTAAAAGAAGTCTTAGGGGCTAAAGCCAGGTGCAGGAGCCCATGCAGATCACGCAGACTTTGTCAAGGATTTTAGATGTTTTCCTAATATAAATAGGAAGCTTCTAAAGGGTTTTAGGCACAGCAGCACTGTGATTGGATGTGTGCTTGAGAAGGTCCCTCTGAATGCTCCCTGGAAATAGGAATAGGGAGGGGTGGGCGTGGAAGTGAGGAGATGGGCCAGAGGCTACTGAGGGAGGAAAGAGAGGATGATGGCTGGACGTGGGGTGGAGGTGGTGATGGGCACCAGTGGATACTTTTAAGAAATAATGAGACAGAATTGACAGACGGATGGGGGTGAGAGAGAGGGAAAAATCAGAACTCACTGCCAATTTTCTAGGATAACTGACTGGGTGAATGGTGTTGCCTTTCATTGGGAGAGATTATGCTGTGGGGATAACAACCCCAAGGGGGGAAGATCGTGGGCTCACTCTGGACTCAAGATGTTGGCAGGACTTCCAAGTGCAATAATATCAACTAGACCATTCGGAGTGAGGGGAACGGTTCAGACTGTTGGTGCTTTAATTCTGACCCAATCTGGGCAGACTCATTTTCTAGAATGAGAGACGCCACTTTTGGAACTCCACCTGCTTTTCTGCCCAGTTGAGTTTATGGTGATTTCAGTCTCAAATGGACTTTGCGGGAGAGGAGCTGATGACACTGGGGGCGGGAGGTGCAAAGAGAGGTGAGGAAAGACCAAAAGCATTCTGAGTGTCTCAAAAGTATTTTCAAGCAGAATAGTAGCAGCTGCCCACTCTTCTAGATGGTTCAGGTCCTGTATTTCAGACCTAGGAAATGACCCCGAGGAATAGTCTTTCTGTATTCTATTCAGTAGGTCAGGCCATTTTGTTTGCAATTTTGTTTGATCTCTAATACTAGTTTTCATGGCGATACTGGTTGTTGTTTTCTTCTGTTGTTGCATAGCATATTTTAAGGGAAGTTCAGAAAGCTGGATCAGAGGTTGCCAGACACATCAATTTAAACCAGTAGTCAGTTTTCTTTCTGATTTTAAAAAAAAAACCTCCAGTTTTTAAATTTAGTTAATCCTGCATAAATGTATTATCACTATCTTGTTTAGGGTACTTGCTTTAAAAATCTAATCAGAAATATATGAAAAAATGACTCTGTGTTTTAAATAATTTATCCAAAATTTTAAAGACAAAAAATTAAGAATGTAACAACAAAAAAGTAAAATTAAGAGCTCTACAAAAACAAAAAATAAC
>NW_006494167.1:0-1975 GCF_000325575.1 Pteropus alecto | reverse complement strand
ATATGTGTGTACATATATATTTTTAATGTATCATTTTCTCAGAGGAGTCAATCACTTGAAATGTCTAGAAACACCCTTGCAGATATTGCCAGTGTAGGTTAAGCTTGAGCATATACATAGCTCAGTCAAGTGGGCTCTGCACTAAGCCCAACACCAACCAATACCCCTGCTGTGTTCCTGGCCAAGCCCAGAGGAAGTGGTTATCTCAGGATGTGCATCTCCTTCTTTTTGGTGGATTCAGGGGTGGTGGAGAGGCATCTGTTGGGAAAGGGAGAGGACCCGAATCTGGCTATCTAGAAGGCCCTGTTTTATGGCTGAGGTATGAATATACTTGGTATCAGAACCATACTAGAGCTGACATTGACTGTCATGAAAGTATGGCGTCACATCAGCCAAAGGCAGAAATGCTAGAAAGATGGAAGCAGCTATGTGCTACCAGGAAAGTTTGTGTTAAGTCAGGTTCTAAAAAACATAATTCCAAGGCACATGCATGATGAAATACAAGAATAAACTTTTAGCCATTATGCTGAACTCATGCAAAGAACTTTTCCTCTTAGCCCATCTTTCTTCTACTCCTTGATTTGCCATTGGAAAGTCTAACATGAAATGTGCTGCAAATAAGCACTAGATATAACTGATGCTCAAAAGTAAGATTTCCATCCAACAGATTCCCTCTCCTCCCTTCCTAAGTTCCCCAGGCAGTGCTGCTACCCATCCCAAATACAATGGTAAAAAAATAAAGACAGGGTTTTACTTTCATACCTGCAGCTGTGTGGATTGTGTTTTGCCCCTGGTCACCATTCATGCCATCTCTGCAGTGCTGGAACAACCATCTCAGCACCTTTATGCCCTGCCATCCTGTCCATGTGGTCAGGCTGGCGGGACCAACCAACATCTGGACCCTGCAACACAAAGCAGGCACTGGACTCTGGTACCACTTCAGACTCAAGACCTTTTATAGACTAAGCTCAATCCTCTTTTTCATCCTGTTCCTGGTTCTTAAATATCAGTTAAGATTCATGTTCAAAAGCAACTTGAAATTAAATGTCTGATGCCATCATCAGAAGAGAATAGTGCTAGCTCTGCAGCTGGGGTGGTGCCTCTCCCAGCCCTAATAATAACTTATCAAGTGCTCATCATTTGTCAAGTACTGTATGAAGGGCCTTAATCAGATGATCTCAGGTCATCCAGCAGCCCTATGATATAGGCCTTAATATGCTCCCCATTTTATAGGTAAGGAGGGGCTCAGGGAGGTGACATGATTTGCCAGGTCACACCATCACCGAAGAGTGCTGCAGGATTCAGACTTGAGCTTTTTTTTTTTAAGAACCAGGGTTCTTAATATCACCCTGAATAAAATCAGATGAATATCACATAAGATGCCTCATCTACTCCTTCGTATATTTAGCTGTTTACATACCAGGTTTCTATTTACCTACTCACAGCTGATGCTCCTCTGGGAGGAGAGTTTTGGTAGGTATGATGAGGTCTTCAGGCACCTGACTTGCTACATGCTATGAGAAGGTAGAAAATGTTTTTCTTTTTAAATGGCTCTTGAAAGAATGAATACACAACCAAGGTAGGGGGAAAAAAACTTTTTTTTTCCTCTTTGATAATCAATGTTCATCAACTCTCCCCCATCCTTCCAATTTGTAGCAGTCGAAGCTAAAGCTGACAACAAATATTAATAGCTGCTCTCATTTAAAAAAAGTTTAAGCGAAAAGCTATATAAACCAGTAACAATACCAAGCACGTATATTTTGCCTCAGATTACAAAGTGAGCATATTAACTCATTTATGAATCAAATCACACAATTTTAATAGTTTAAATATATTTAGCACGTTCACATATCTTGTTTTCTAATCTTGGTGCAAAACCTATTGTCCCTACTCTAGAAATGAGGAAATGGAGGCTAATAGTGAGACTTGCCTATTGCCCACATTGCTGTCACAGTCTCAAAAATGCAAATCCAAT
>NW_006494166.1:0-1974 GCF_000325575.1 Pteropus alecto | reverse complement strand
AGAAATTAAAACTCTAGGAATTGGAAAGTGAAAAACAAAATTGTCACTATGTGGAGATTCCATATCTGTACATGAAGAAAATCCACAAGAATCTACAGATATGACATTCGAGTTAGAAAAAAATATGATATTTAGCAAGAAGCTGAATCCAAGCTCAAAATGTGAAATATTAATGTTATTTCTGTCAGGTAGCAACAAACAGGAAATAAAATTGATTTTAAATTAAAAATTATAATAGGATCAAAAGTATCAGATAACTGGGAATAAATCTAAAACATAGATGCAAGACCTCTATTTTCAATATTGAGAGTTATTCGGACAGACTATTAAAATATTAAGTTTGGAAAATTCAATATTGTAACTGGCTTTTCTCCAGTTTCTTTATAGATTCAACGCAATTCCAATCAAAACCCTTGCTTTATATTTGTAGAGATTGACAAGATGATTATAAAAGGTGTATAGAGTCCAACACCAGTCTTCTTTCTCTTCTCAAACATTTTAGTTTAAAAGCATGTGACAAAACAGGAAGCTGCAGTGGACTAGAGTGAGGTGTCGGAGCCTAGAAAGAAAGAGGAAGGTATAAGTGTGGAAGGGCCACCCTGCACAGTGTTAGAGCTGAAGTCAGAGCATTCTAGAAAGGTGAGCGACAAGGGATGACGTATCAAAGACACAACAAGGTCAGGAGGCATCCACACAGGGGCAGAAGGACAGCCCAGCATTTTCAGAGCCCAATAGAGGTAAATCACCTGCAGAAGAGGTGCCCCTGTATAGGGTTTTCTGAAAAAGAATGGGGTGAAGAGGGAACTCAGTGAGAAGGGCAACAGTGGTGACAACCCAATGGGATGTGTTGGAATCCAAGTTATAGTAAGAAGAACATGTGCATAGGGGCAGGAGCAACAGAGTCTGGTTGCATAAGAAGACTGAACAAACAAGTAAAGATACTGAGGATGGGAGTTAGCTTACTTTCAGAAAAGGGTGTTAACAAATCTGAAAAAGGAAAAACTAGAATGAACCATGTGGAATTCAACTGAAATTGTAATAATTGTAATAATTGGTAAGAATTCACGGTTTCAATAGATTTTGATACAGAACTATAGATGAATGCATGCATGCCTGTATGTGTACTTATGTATTCACATGTAACTCTTCGCTGTTCTCTGAGGGTGCAAATGAGCAATGACAATCCCAAGAGCAACATGCACCCATCACGACCAGTGCCCAGATCTTGGTTTCTAAATATCATTGTCCCCTAAAAGGAACCAGGGCTTCTATGATAATTGGCTGTTATCGGTGCTGTTTCAGAAAGTTGCAAGATGAGCTTGGAACATCTTGTCCAGAGAAGAAGAAAAGGCTCAGAGAATAATGGGGACACGTCAAAAAGACATGGGTGATATTTTTGAAGAGTAACCAAATATGTAGCATCTCAAAGTATATCCACACAAGACATTTGTGAAATACAAAGGTTAAATAGTGACTTTACTGTGGACAAACCTGGCAGACACTTCTCAACCACGTGATCAAGGTCAATAGTGCCAGTAATGGAATAAGGCACGTGCCTCCAGATTTGCTGTATTGGCCAGATCTCAGCATCACTTGGGTGACATTTTTGCCCGAATGGCATAACCTGAAGCTGCTTATGAGGAATCATTCTACAAACCTAAACTGAGAGAAAGTCTACAAATAACTGATCTATACTCTCCAAAATGTACATGTAATTTAGGGATGATGGCATAATGTACATGTCATGAAAGGCAAAGGAAGTCCCAAGAAATGTCCCACGTTAAAGGAGATTAAAGAAATAGGATAAGTGGACCCAACATATCACCTTGGATTTTCTTTGCCTATAAAGTATATTATTGAGAAAATTGGAAAAATCTGTGAAAGGTCCATAGATTAAATATTAATACTGAACCTATTTTCACTTCCTGATAATTATGCTATATTTATGTAAGATAATATATATATATATATATA
>NW_006494165.1:0-1948 GCF_000325575.1 Pteropus alecto | reverse complement strand
AGAGTGTTCATAACTTTTGAATTTGTTGGTTATAACTGTTCTATAGTCTTACAAAACTATCATTATATCATGAGGAAGAAGGTGATAATAACTCTTACAATACAGTAGAAAGCCAGAAGCAACATTACTTGCCATATATAACTCCTTATTGATGCCAAGATACTTTCCATTTCCACATCCGATATCGGCCACTAATGAACCGCTTGGCAAAGCTTTCAAAAACTCCACAATGCGTGGCCAAGCGCTATGTCTTGTGCTACTGAAGTGCCCAGCAATCTCTTCATAAACTCGATGGACATATTCTTGCTCCAGTTGTGCGGCTTCTTTATCACTCTCTGGAAATGATGGGGGAGGCTCCTTCATCTGGCTGTCACAGACTAAAGGGTAACCTAATGAAAAAATAAGGCAATTTTAACCTTTTATTTTCATAAGGTCTCATGATTTCTTAAAAGAAAAAGCAAATAAATCTAAATTGGGTGACTAGGGACAAGTAGGCTCTGATTTATCAGTTTTAAAAAAATAGCTCTTACCTAGCAAGTTCAATTATACCTGTGATGGATCTACAATAAAAGGAAGGTGGGAAATCCATTTGCGACAAAACATGACTGCAATTCTGCATGCCTTATAATGAGGATGCCTGTTTCATCTTGGGATTAAGGGTCATCTTATTCAGGAAAGCATCTTGATGGGCCTGGCCTAACCAGAAAAAATTTAGCTAAATTAATAAGATTTAGGGTTTTACTCTTGGTGAGTGAAGGGGATAGGAGCTGTGGGGGGCACCAGGACTCTCATAAGAGCAAGACCTAGAAGCAAAATGTCATTTGATAATAATCACAGAATTTAATGAATACCTTTTGAAGCAGTTTATATGTATTGTCTCACTTCTCAAAGTAACACTACAAGATAGGTACTAATTATACTCATTTTACAGATGAGGAAACTGAAGCACAGAACACTAAACAATACCAAAGTGACAAAGTCACAGAGCCAAGATTTAAACCCAAGCAGTGGAGACTCCAGAGCCCACATTCTCAATGACTAAACTGCTGCCTCCTTCAACAGAATGAGCAATTCCTAAGCAGAACACCACCAAGTAATGAAGATGACAGAGGAAATTTAGGACACAATGTCTCAAATTAATTTTTCTGTTCCTTGTTCTCTGAAATAATGCCTCCTACTCATTTTAAATCCTTTTCTGTTCTCTGCTATGCTATATTCCCCTCTGTCTTCAGCCAAAGTTTGTGACACATATCTTTTCATGAGTAGTATTAAAGAACAAAAGGAACAGTGTTCCCAGAGAAACCACAGACAAGACTAAAACAATAATTAGAAATAGAATTGGGCTACAGCATTGATGGCTTCAGAAACTTTTCCTAAATATAACTAGACTATGTCAAATCTTGAGAAAGCCCAGAATGGAGGTGGGAGCATCTAGTCCCTACTAATGTGTGAAATGAAGCTCTAAACATTTTAAGTGGACATTTAAGAAAAGGGTGGCCCCCTAAAACTTAAAGACTCTAAAATATACATGGTTACAATTTATTGCTTAAATCAGAATTACAACTACACTACAATATACATTACAATTATCCTATACTGGTCTTAGTAAACTTTTACTCTCTTGGAAATTATGAACGTCTAAATTATCTAAAGAGAGTAACAACTGTTATCACTTAAAAATAGATGATTTTGACCAAAAGTATCCAAAAGATGGCCTTAACTTTAAAAAAATCTATAAACTGAATATACAGAGCTTCTTATAGCATCCCTTCTACTTAATTAATGCCCATAACAAAGAAACATTTGCATAAGAAAACTAGCTTGTCTCTCCAACTAGACTCAGGTTCCTTAAGAACAAGAGCCATACTTTATTTTTCTGCACCTTGTAAAGTTACTGGCAGTATTAGACCAAATATTTAATAAACATCTTATAATCGATAAAAAAAAA
>NW_006494164.1:0-1959 GCF_000325575.1 Pteropus alecto | reverse complement strand
ATGAAAACAATCTACACATACCAAAAACTCAATGAACTTCAAGAAGGATAAACTTGGAGTAAGAAAGCTGCACCTGCATATGATAATCAAACTGTCAAAAAGACAATCTTGAAAGCAGAGAGGAAGACATGACTCATCATGTGCAACATCAATAACAGTTGATCAGGAAACAGAGGACAGGAAGCAGTGAGACAACATTCAAAGTGCTCAAAGAAAAAGGTTGTCAACCAAGAATACCCAGCAAATATGTAAAAATTAAAAGTTTCCAAGATAAACAAAAACAGAATGCATCAAAGGCAAAATTGCCCTACAAGAAATACTATAGGGAGTGATTCAGCAAATCTAGAGACAAAGTAAAGTAACAGTAGCTAGTGGCTTGGGGGGAATGGGACGATGGGATACTTAAAGTTTACAGAGTTGCTTTGCTTTTTAAGGTGATGTAAGTGCTCTGAATTGCTCAGCATTTGGGTGATAGGTCCGCACAGGTATTCACATGAGAATCCATAAGTGTTATTTCTGTTTGCTGCCCATATACCTGGCCACAGCATGATGTTCTTCCACAATGACTACAAGTTGTTCAGATTCTGTAAATCCAAGTGTCATAAAAACTTTAAAAAGAAGCGCAACACTCAGAAGTTCAGGTGGACTAAAGCATTCTGTAAAGTAGCTGATAAAAAGCTAACAGTGGATAATTCATTTTAATTTGAAAAACATAGAACCTGTTAAGATACCAGTGAAGCTGTGGCATCAAACTACTCATGTATGAAGAGAGTCAAGGAGATCAAACAGAAATGCCAAGCTAAATTTATAATGAACAGGTTGAAAAAAAATAAAGAACAGCAGCAAGTTCTGGACATCAAAGAAATCAAACAAAACATTCCTCTCATCCGGGCCCCTTTTGCATGCAAAGGAAAGCAGCTGGATAACAAAATGGTACAGAAATTACAACAAGGTGTGGACATGGAAGTTGTTTCTGAAAATCTTTCTGCCTGCAACCATTTCTATGAGTGCACTGGAAAATCTCTAAAGATAGAGATTTAGAATGCACTGATATCTAAATGTCTAAATTATTATTTTTTTTGCATAAGGTGACCCAAATGAAAAGGATAAAAATACAGCTCTTCTACACTGCTATCTGCAAAACATCAGATATTACGGATACTAGATTGCATCTCAATGTTAAACCTTCACTGACAGATGTACTTATGTAAATCATGAAAATTCTGTAAATAAAGAAGTGAATTATAAACACGAAATGGTCAGACTACTTGGATAATGGCACTAGGTAGAAAAAAATTCATAGCTAGTGATATATAAAATAAAATTTGTTTTGTAGTAAAAAAAGAAAGAAAATGCTCTAAATTGACGGTGATGTTTGCACATATCTGCAAATACACTTTATAAAGAATCGTTGAATTTTACACTTTAAATGGGTGAACATCATGGTATATGAATTCAATCTCGACGAGGCTGTTTTAAAATAATGAGAGAGGATGAATTATCACAAGACAATAAAGATTAAAGGGCCAAGGATGAAAATGGGGATGAGCCGTATGAAAGAACAAGGGAAAGAAGGTGATGCCATGAAGACAGCAACAGGGGAAGGACAGACATAGTGGAGGTGTCACAGACACTAACAGAGAAACTTTCCTGAAGGACAGAGTGAGAAGTAGAGGCAAGTGATACAGGAAAGTCAAGTAAAGAAAGGATGAGATGAGACCCACTAGATTTGATTATAATCAAGACTGATCTCAAGATCACAGACACATGTGGAGAGAAACTAAGGCATCACGCAGAGGTTCGAACTATGAATGTAAAGTGTTGAAATATTTGAAAGAAAATAGAATTTTAAACTGTCAGATGAACAACCTGAATATCATAGGTACTCAAAATACTTATGCAGAGTAATTTTATGGATATTCAGTTGATTTATCAGGAAAATGTCTTAATTCAACCGCT
>NW_006494163.1:0-1967 GCF_000325575.1 Pteropus alecto | reverse complement strand
TGTCGCTCCCTGAGGGTCCCCTTTGGTCCCATTCACTGTGGGACATGAGTGTGTGTGTCTACGTCAGGGAAATGGACACCCAAGAGCTAGTAGGGGTATCAGCACCTGGGTAACCCCATCAAAGCACCCCCCTCACAGGCCACTCTCAGGGCTCAGACTAGGACCCAACACAGAGAGGAAGAGACAAGAGAAAGTGAGCATCTTGGAAGACTTCCTGGAGGAGGAAAATGAGGGAGAGCTAGGCCGAGAAAAGAGATACCAGTTTTTACTGAGAATCTCATTGTGCTAGGCTTTTTATGTCCTTTATTTCTCATGACAAGCCTGTGAAGTCAGTCCCATTATCCCCTTTTCCAGAAGGGGTAGCAAAGGCATAGACTGGCAAAGTAACATGCCCAAGGTCACGCAGGTAGGGTTGGGGGGAGGGAAGAGCAGGATTCTCATCAGGTCCGTTGGGTTCCCAGGGAAGGGCCCAGTTGAAAGACAGCCAAAACAGAGGATGGTGGGAGAATTCCAGTCCCAGGCCAGCTGCCCACTCAGCCAGGGAGGCTGTGGGTGGGGCGGAAACAGCCACCAGAAGACAGGGGCACGTGGCAAACAAGGGTGCCAGGAAATGAACCCTACCCAAGGCCCTTCCTCCTGGCCCGCCCTGTGCCCCTGGCCAGCTGCTGGCCGCCTCCCATTCCTAGGGCTCCCTCCAAGGGAACATAGACAGCTGGGCTGGAGCCCAGGAAAGGCCCTGCATGGGGAAGGAACCAGGAGGGTCTTGAAGCCCAGGAGGACCCTGCCGGGCCTAAGCCCCCTGTCCCTGAGGAGAGAGACAGGGTTCTCGGGGTCTCTTGTGTTCGCCTCAGACAGAGCTCAGATTGGGGGCCCGGCACAGAGAAGGCACTTAACGAACATGTGTCGAACAGAGGCGCAGCAGGTGTGGTGTCAAAACTGCCAGGCAGGAGCTAAAGAGACCTGGTCCTGACACGGTCTCTGCCCCACCTAGTGACCCTGGATGAGTCACAGAGCCTCCCCGCCTGTCAGATGGAGCTGTTATCCTGGAACGAACGCTACCACTTGGGCCCCTTCCAGCTCCAGCAATGCAGTTTTATTTGTTCTTTTACTCACTTGCTGACTTGTTATTTCAGCGAAATACATAGTAGAGCTCAGTAAATATATTTTGGTACCAGTGAAGGGGTGGGCAGAATGGCGGTGAAAAGCAAAGGTTGAGGGGAGGGGAGTGATTTGTTAAGAGCAGGTTCTCTGGTGTCAGGTGACCTGGGTTCAAATGCTCCCTCCACCACTTGTTAACTGTGTAAGCTTGGGCAAGTTGCTTCACCATGCTGAACTTCGACTTCCTCGTCTGTAAAATAAGGGCAACAAGAGTGTGTACCTCATGGATTAGCATAAGAATTAAATGAGATAATACAAATAAAGTGCTTAGGAAAATGTTTGGTACCTAGGAAGCTATTATTATTCCTTAGAGGATGAGTGGATTTAAACAGGCAAAAATGGGTGGTGTGTGTTTGGTAGGAATGGGGGAAAGTGTCAGAACAGTGCAAGGTGCAAATCTAAGGCACAGCAAGAGGCCGGTCTCGATAAATTGAGAAAAGGCAAGTTGGGGACAGATGTTGAGAGGCTTTGGCCAAGCTGAGAATCTTGGGCCTAATCTTGTTGGTGGGCATTTCCGATTGGTGTTCCCTGGAGCACCAGAGTTCCATGAGATGCTACTGGATGTTTTATAAACATACGAGGGGAGGGGAGGGGGAGGACCGGATATCTACATGCAAAAGAACGAAGTAGGATCCCTACCTCGGATGAGGCACAGAAATTAACTCCAAATGAATCTAAACATAAGGGCTAAACCTATGAAATTCTTAGAAGAAAACGTGAGGCTAAATCTTTGTGCTCTTGGACTTGACAATGGATTCTTTGATACAACACAATAGCATAAGCAACAAAAGAAAAAATAGATAAACTGA
>NW_006494162.1:0-1974 GCF_000325575.1 Pteropus alecto | reverse complement strand
GGGGGGCGGGCAGGGGAGCCGGCTCCGGCTCAAGGACTTGGTCAAGGACTTGGGCGGAGCTGGGTGGGAGGCTGTCCCAGGAGGAGCTGTGGGGGCGAGGAGTGGACGGAGGGTTCGCAGCCTGTAAATGAGGAGCTTCCTGGCCAGAAGGGACAGTGGGTCTTGGTGGCGCACTTGACTACACCCCCGAGAGGTGGAAGCCGCTTTCCTCGCCCTGCGGATGGGGAGCAGAGCTCAGAGGGTCGCAGGCGCACACCTAGCGAGGACACAGGTGGGCCTCGAGCTCGGAGCGGCAAAGCAGGTGTCGCCCCTCTGCCACTTCCAGGAAGGTGAGCGGACAGGCAGGGGCCCAGGACCCCACGCTGTGTGTGCCCGGCTCAGCTTCCCCCGGGGAGAGGCGGAACAGACGGTTTGGGTTCAACAGACGGAGAATAGTTCTCACACACGGTGGAAGCGGCCACCGTGTGACGCTGGCGCTTTTGCACGGACCACGAGCTGGGAAATCCCAAAAAAAAAACCACGAGTAACTAGAGTCTCTTTAGAGAGGAAGCACATTGTCACTCAAGATGCATTTCAAGCTTTGCGACATCTGCCTCGAGCGACCAGCCAGACCTGCTCTCAGGGCGGAGGTCCCCCCACCCCACCCCGCTCCCCAAGCAAGAAGCAGCCACCCTCACTGAGCACCCGTGACGTGTGTGTAATGCCACCCTCAGGAAGTGGCACGGGGTAGCCAGCCGCCCTGAGCGTCCAGGACGCAGGCGAGGCGGTGTCGAGGAGTCACTGGAGACGGTGGCCTCGACAGTGACGTGTGCGGCTGCCGGTGGGAGCTGTGAGCCCCAGAACCCCCCAGGAGGTAGGGCGAGCATCACAGACTCACGTCTCGGTGTAGGTGACCGCCACGCTTTCAGTAAAGGCCCCCATGAGGGCGCCAGGGTCGGAGGTCGACCCTGTCCCCTTCGTGAGGGCCCCCCATCTCCCTGGCGTCTGTCGGCCGGGAGCTGGCTTCGGTCCCTCTGGGCGTGAGCAGAACCCCAGCAGCTCTCCGGACGGGGGCCGCCGAGGTTACTTGAGGGGAGAGACCCGTCATCTGACACCGGGCCTGGGGGCCCCAGGTGGCCTCTGGCTGATTCGTTCCTACGTCATCCGTTCTGGAGACCGACGCCTGGGCACGTGCAGCCCCAGCCGCCCCGCTCGAAGACGCCAGAGCCTCGTTTGCCCAGATTGGGTTCTTGTTCATTCTTCCTTTTTCCTCATCTTTTCTCCAGGCCAGAGGAATTGCCTTAAATGCCACCCGAGCTGTAAGAAGTGCGTCGGGGAGCCGGAGAAATGCACGGTCTGCGAGGAGGGATTCAGGTACCGCCCGAGCGACACGCCACGCTTCCGCTGGTCCCGTGTCTCTCGCTGACTCGCCGAGCTTCTGCAGCTTTCTCCCGAAAGCTGAATTTGCAGAGGCCCAAACCTTTCGGGGTAAAGCCCGAGAGTCTGTCAGTCAGGTTTCCGCTGGGAGCTGGGGAGCCGAGGGGTGGGTGGGGCCTGCGTCCTTACCTGGCGTCTGGAGGTGGCTGCTGCAGGAGCCTGGCCGCCCCCTCGGGCACCAGGCACCGCCAGTGTCCCTCCCGTGTCCCTCCCGGTCCAGCCGTAGCCACAGGCTCGCCTCCGCCCACCTCCTTTGGGGTGGGGGCCTGCTCCCTGGGGAGGGGGCTGCGCCCTGGGTCGGGGGCCGTGAGCTCTTCACACTCCTGGTTTCCCATCCGCCAAGCTCAGCACACATTTCCTTCCAAATCACTTTCCTGGGCTAAGGATCGTGTCGGAATATTTTCGAGATGTCGCTTAGTCCGTTTCACGCAGCCATCTGGCCGTGACCTGCTCCTCCGAGTCGCGTCTGGAAGCTTAGGAAACATTCTGTCCCAAGTCACGCTGCGAACACCGCGCAGCCCGCACCCCGCCTCTTGAGGAGGAGGAGGGCGGGCCGGC
>NW_006494161.1:0-1953 GCF_000325575.1 Pteropus alecto | reverse complement strand
GCTGTTACTTAGAAATGAGTCAATAAGTCCAGTCAATACTCAAGGGCAGGGGTTTGCACCAGGGCATGAATCATTAGGGACCATCTTAGAGGCTGTCTGCCCCATGCGGTAATAGTATTTTATGTGAAGTAAGTGCTAACTATGTGCCAGGTATTGTTGTAAGTGCCAGGATGGGAGAAACAGCAAGGCATGGAGTCGAGATGGTGCACGTCGGAATATTAGCTAGTTCATCCGCAACTTCGGAGTCTTCTTCGTGAGCAAGCATCTTCGAACACTAACACAAGAACGTGGACTATTAAAACAGCATTGTTTACTAGAATTATTGCCTTTCTCATGTGTTTTCAAATTATTTTCTCTACTGGCTCTACCTCTGGCCTCAAGCCATACAGAATTTCTTTCAGGACCCTGCAACATGTGTTCTTGATGAGCTTCGTGTCTTTGCACATAGTGTTCCCACTTTCTTGAATGCCTTCCAGTCCTTCTTCATTTCAACTCATACTTCCCCATCAGGATTCACCTTTTTTCTGTGGAGTTTTGGCAGACTCCCGCCCTGTTTCCATAAGGTATTGTACACAACCCTACAACTCTACAACAGCAGCAGTCACATTGGTGGTAGCTATTTATTTACTTGTTCTTTCCCACCAAACTCTGAGCTCCTCGCATTGGAAATTCTGCTCGGTATGTCTCAGTACCTAGCAGAGGGCTCGGCACATAGTAGGTATCAGAAACTGTGTGCCGAGTGACAGTTACAGATTTTATTTCACAGCGCTCCACAGAATAGAACCGAACAAGCAAGCTTAAAATGGAGAAGTCACAGTCTCTCTAGACCCGAGGGATGAGAATTCTCCTCACCATCACAGCTGCGAGGTTTTGACAAAGAAGTTCATTAACTGTGACCACTGCTGCTAATTCTTCACCTATTTTCATGTGGCATTGTGGGAGAAATGAGTTTCATATGCATGCATGCAAACCAGTAGAAATAGGATATGATTCTCCAGTTTACACAGAGTGTATCTGGAATGCATTGGCATTTCCAAACCACATGTGACTGACAGGAACCATGCAAATTGGCTTTTCCTTCCTGCCAGCAAATCAGCGCAGTATGGTAAATTGTGATACACAGGGAATCTAGTAGATCCCATAGATTTCCTTTGTGAACAGATTTAAAGTCTGAATCCCTAGGTACTCTCTCTCAAAGTCTCTTTGCATCTTTGTATCAATCACAGTTGTAGATGTAGATAGACCATAATGAGAAACCCTCAAATTCTGGGCATAGTGAGAGGGATTCCTGGCTACCTCCCTCTTACCCCTTATGACCTGAATTCCGTTAATACTAAAACGGGTAAGGGAGAGTTGACAGATGTCTGGCGGTAGGAGATGTGTTATCCATTCCGTATTTAACCAGTAATGACCACTGGCCTGTTTACCCTACAACATCGTGTCTTTAACACAGCCTGACTGGCCCACAGAACCTCAGCGAAGGCCAACAAACCTAAGTCCAGCTCCCCAGTGACGTCCGCGATCCTTGGCTTGGACCCTTTGGCTTTGATCTCTTTCTTCATCTCGTTTCCCATTCTGCTGCGATGGCTACCCAGTTTATGACCCTTCGGGCTTCGTCTGCCGATCGTGAACCACTTAGTCTTGAAAACCGAGTTTAGCATTCCAGGTTTTGGTCCCCAGTGCTCTCTGTAAGTGCTCAGTTCACTTCTACTCTCTGGATGTTCCCAGCTCTCGCCACTTCAGGAAAAGGTCCTGCATGACCTGCCATGGCGTTCCCTGTGTTAGTGTGTCAGGCTGACCCCCAGCCAACCCAGGACTGTGCCCACGGCTTTGGGAAGTGCGAACGATCTTTGTGATTAATGCAGTGGGATTTGGAGCGTGTCTGAGATATAACCGAGGCACTAGTAGGTGGATTTGCCTATCCGAGTGGATTAGCTTGCAGGTAATCACGAC
>NW_006494160.1:0-1966 GCF_000325575.1 Pteropus alecto | reverse complement strand
ATAATCAGCCTCACTGGAAAAAAAGGAAAACCAAAGTGTTGTCAAATACATGAAGAAATGAACAGTTTAATTTATTGTTTAATAACATATAAACTGATAGATAATATTTAGCCCTTAAACAGTCTCAAATATATGATGGTAATTAGTTAAATGGAAACATATATTGTGGGTTTTTGTTATATATACTTACATGGAAAATGACAATAGAGTTTGTTTACAGTTGAGACATGCTTTAACAGAACATTACTAACAGCATTTTGGCAATATTTTATTACTTTATTATATATAATAACTTGTTTTATTATGTTATAGGACAATCAGGAAAAATAAATTGAATATAGTCCAGTTTTTTTCAGTCGCTTTAAAAACTAAATTGAATTATTAGATTGATCACTCAGCGATAAACAACTCTATAAATTGTCAGTTTGTTATCATAGATAGGCAGTAAATGTAAGTTGTGCAATCATCATCTTACTGCCAAGGTCTAGTAAAACATTCTGCTGAGGACAGCACCAAGTGATAGCTGCTTCATTCTTAACCTTGTCCAAGAATCATTTTCTATGTTAAAGTTTCCAAATTTCAATTCAAAGTGGGAAAGGGAAGTGGAATAGATAAGAGAAAAAAGAA
Organism: Pteropus alecto; assembly: GCF_000325575.1. Lineage (NCBI taxonomy): Eukaryota > Metazoa > Chordata > Mammalia > Chiroptera > Pteropodidae > Pteropus > Pteropus alecto. The sequence continues at coordinate 1,339 of NW_006494160.1, read as the reverse complement.
CCAAAAAAAAAAAAAAAGGAAACTTGGTAGAATTATTAGTAGGCTGTAGAAGTAAGAAAAATAAATCCTAATAGCCATAAGTATATTTATATCACATATTTGCATAGGTAATCTTAGAAACCTCTACATTAACTGATTCTTGCATTTTCATTCTTAATCTGTGTTCTTTCCTCCTTTAACCTAAGTTGTGTATGAATAAACAAGAAAAATATCTTGGGAGGTACATTACATTAGCATTTTGCTAATAGATACATTAAGGGGAAATATTTCTTTTTAACAGCTTAATTATATCTACAGAAAAAAATATACATGTAAGTAAATTTACATGAACCTTCTTTTAGACTATCATCATATATATATATGATGATAGTCTAAAAGAAGGTTCATGTAAATTTACTTACATGTATATTTTTTTCTGTAGATATAATTAAGCTGTTAAAAAGAAATATTTCCCCTTAATGTATCTATTAGCAAAATGCTAATGTAATGTACCTCCCAAGATATTTTTCTTGTTTATTCATACACAACTTAGGTTAAAGGAGGAAAGAACACAGATTAAGAATGAAAATGCAAGAATCAGTTAATGTAGAGGTTTCTAAGATTACCTATGCAAATATGTGATATAAATATACTTATGGCTATTAGGATTTATTTTTCTTACTTCTACAGCCTACTAATAATTCTACCAAGTTTCCTTTTTTTTTTTTTTTGGTTCTTTTTTCTCTTATCTATTCCACTTCCCTTTCCCACTTTGAATTGAAATTTGGAAACTTTAACATAGAAAATGATTCTTGGACAAGGTTAAGAATGAAGCAGCTATCACTTGGTGCTGTCCTCAGCAGAATGTTTTACTAGACCTTGGCAGTAAGATGATGATTGCACAACTTACATTTACTGCCTATCTATGATAACAAACTGACAATTTATAGAGTTGTTTATCGCTGAGTGATCAATCTAATAATTCAATTTAGTTTTTAAAGCGACTGAAAAAAACTGGACTATATTCAATTTATTTTTCCTGATTGTCCTATAACATAATAAAACAAGTTATTATATATAATAAAGTAATAAAATATTGCCAAAATGCTGTTAGTAATGTTCTGTTAAAGCATGTCTCAACTGTAAACAAACTCTATTGTCATTTTCCATGTAAGTATATATAACAAAAACCCACAATATATGTTTCCATTTAACTAATTACCATCATATATTTGAGACTGTTTAAGGGCTAAATATTATCTATCAGTTTATATGTTATTAAACAATAAATTAAACTGTTCATTTCTTCATGTATTTGACAACACTTTGGTTTTCCTTTTTTTCCAGTGAGGCTGATTAT
>NW_006494159.1:0-1957 GCF_000325575.1 Pteropus alecto | reverse complement strand
CTGCTCAGCTCAGGGCCTAAACTGGGGTGCGGTGCTGGGGAGTGGGGGTGTGTGTGGGATGGGGGGGGGAGGTAGGAAACAAGGATGGCCTGGGCGTGCCTGCGTGATTGTGCGTGAGTGCAGGTGAGGTGAGGGGCAAGCCAGGGCCTGTCCACAAACTCTCAGGCACTGCTCCTGTGGTCCGCAGAGGCGCCTGCTCGTAGGACACTCAATGAGAGCTGCGCTGAGTGGCAGGGACGGGCTGGTATCCCCAGGGGCCGCTCCCCACCCGGCGGCCTTTCTCCCTTCCATCCCCGGCCGCTCCGACCATTAGAAAGCCCCTCTTACAGGCGTCGCGGGCCCAGCGGTCCCGGGTCCCCCTCTGCACACTCCTGCAGACGTCGGTGGGAAGCCCCGGGCCCACCCAGGCGGCTCCGGACCCCGAACGCAGAGGGAAGGCGCCGAGCTGTGGGGTGGCCAGGCTGGGCCGGAGCAGGAAATCGGCCACAGACCACCCGGGTGGAGCAGAGAATGCCCACTTGCCCCTTCTGGATGGTCGCTTGGGTGAGGGGCTCACGACAGGTGGGCCACTCAGGAGGCTGAGGCACCTGCTCAGCTCAGTTCCCAGAGCCCCGCCTGCCCCCTGCCCTGCTCTGCGCTCCCTCCGGGGCCTTGACCTCTGTGGCCAACACGCAGGGCTGTCGCAGGGGGGAACCCAGCTTCCTGTCTCTGGAGAGGACACTCAGGACAACTCCCCGGCTCCCTTCAAACTTCGGTCCCTTCTCGACTGTAGACGAAGTGACCAACACGGAAGCCGGTGGCCGCTGTCTGATGGCCAGTGGAAAAGCTGGGCGTAGAGCCAGGAGACTGGGGGCTGTGAGTGGAGACCGTCGTCGGTCTCCCGAAAGGAAAGTCGCCCGCCAGGCCCCCAGGGAAGGTACCAAGGCCACCAGCCAGGGCTCCCATGGCCGAGGCGAAACTGGAGAAGCAGGCGGCAGCCTCCGGCGCAGGCGAGGACCGCGAGGCCTGCGGGTCCGGGGACGCTGCGCCCAGGGGATCCAGCGCCTTGGCTCCTCCCCCGCTGCGGGCTCGGGCGGATGCGGCCGGGCTCGCCTCCCCTCGCCTCTTCCTCTTCCGTCGGAAGTTCCCGTTGTCGAACATCTTCTCGCAGTTCGGGTCCAGGGTCCAGTAATTGCCTTTGCCTGTGGAAGAAGAAACGGCTCGGCTCAAAACCCCAGGGTTTGTTTGAGGGCCCCAGGTCAAGTTCGGAGAGTCCGCTCTGGCCCCATCACAAGCTCCAGCCCGCCCCAAACCACGGGGTGGCACTTTGCACCGGATCGACCTGGCCTCCGCGGCCAGGCTGGGTAGGATTTGCACTTTCCAGAAAGACCAGAGAAGGGCGACGAGCCCCAGGAAACACTGAGAGTCCCTAAGTTCAAGGCCGGACGGGAGGCCTACAGTAGGTGCGGAGCCTCTGCACTCAGCCGCGGAGGTGGAGCCGACCACCCTCCACGCAGGTCTCAGCGCTTCCCAGAGCGGCATCTCACGTGCCCCACCGTCCTTGGCGTAGGCATTGTCCCCTCGTGTGACAGAGACGACACGGAGGTCCTGAGAAGCACCTCTGGGGGGAGGTCGCCCCGCCCCAGCTCTCCCGCTTCTCCCCCGGCGGCGGGAGTGCGCAGAGGTTTGGAGCCTCGAGGAGGACGGGACCTAAAGCCAGAGACTGCGGGCCTGGCCGCGGCCAAGGGCACCCCGCTTGCCGCCCCTCAGCCCACGCCCCGGATCCCAGCCGTGCAGCGAGGACGGGGCGGTCAGAGGCCGTGCCCACCCCTCCAGGGCCCGCAGCCCGGCTCGCGGAAATCGGAGGAGTCCTAGACCCGGCGACCCGCGCGCTCCTGTTACCTGGGTCGTCCTCGTTGCGGGGCACCTTCTTGAAGCAGTCGTTGAGCGACAGGTTGTGGCGGATGGAGTTCTGCCA
>NW_006494158.1:0-1953 GCF_000325575.1 Pteropus alecto | reverse complement strand
AAAATTATGATGAAGTGATTTTGCATTAGACTACTAGGAAAATGTAAGTGCTAAGTTCTATCTAAAGGGACATTTAAAAAGTATTGGCAGTGAAGTTCTGGGTTGTTGTGCATAGAGTATAAATTTCATTTTCCGTTCTCTCTCCAAGAGAGTTAGCCTGTTCTCTTTATGTCTACCCCTTTCACTCTATGAGACATGTCTTCATATCTTCGGCCATTTGTAGATTATATTTTCTTCTGAATGCTTTATATGAATATAAAATTCAAATATTATTTGAGTCCATTCAACAAACATTTAGTAAGCATCTGCAGTGTTCAAGAGAAGCAATGTGTTAGATTCTCTGTAGGATATAAAGATGAATTAAGCATGTCCTAATGAACTGACAGTGTAATGAGGAAACGCAATGTGTCAAAAATGACTAGAGTTCAAAATAGAATGAGAAAAGCATTAAAGAGAAGGCAAATATGAAAGTTCTGATGTGGGAGGGATTGCTTTTCACTGTGGCAATCGGGGAAAGCTTTCTAAAGCAAGCGGCACTTAAATCTCATGTGAAAAGACAGAGTTTCTATAGAAAAATATGGCAAGTGGGGCATAGGGGTGGGGAGTGTTATTTAGACAAACATTTATGAATATAGGTTTAGAAGCAGAAAATTCAGAGATGATTTAAGAAACCCCAGTTGCTCTCCCTTTGACAATAGCTGGAAAGATGGCCTAGCACAGACTGATGGGACCCAGTAGAGCCATGTCGAAGGGTTCTAGATACCAAGTTACTGAGAAGTTACTGGGAAATCTTGTAGCCCAGTTTACCCAGCTGATAAACTCAACATCAAAATTCTTTACCAAATGTGCTTAAATGGGGGAGCTAGCCTCATGGTTTCTTTTGACCCTGTTGAGTGATGCATGCAGTAGAGCGTAATAAGGTTGTGACAATCATCATGCTTTCCCCATCGAATTATTGCTTTTGCTTATTTTCTTTGCTTCTGTTTCTGGATACTATGGGAATATAACATGTCATTAGACTTTGAAAATTCCACTCAACATTTATTAAATGCCTGCAGTGTACACGGCATAATGCTATGAGAAGTATAAAGAGGAATAAGACATGTCTATATCTATTAAGGACTTGATATTTTACCTGTCATCCCATTCTAACCCATATTATTTCAGTTTCTGAGAGTGATAAGTAAATTACACTAGGAAGACAAGCTAATATAACAATTAAAAATATCAACTTAGATTCAGAAAGAGCAGCATTTGAGGCCTAGGTGTAGCACTTCCTGCGGCCTTCGGCAAGTTACTTAAGTTACTAAGGCTTTCTACCCTTAGTTTCTTCATCATAAAATAGAGGTAACTGCCTCATAGTATTGTTAAAAGTATTAAAAAAGTATGCAAGTAGAGCAGAGCACTTGGCGTTAAGAAACGCTGTCTTTATGATTTCTTTAAGAGTATTTCATGTCTCTAGTTTTCTTATTCCTAAGTAGAAAAATGAGGGCCACTGAAGCTGAATGATAGGATATGTAGTATGTGAAGATAATGTTTTCTGGTTATTTATAACAAACCAATCCCAAAATTAGGTGACTTAATACAATTTATTTTTATCTCTCATGGTTCTGTGGGTTGCCTTGACTCAAGTAGGCAGTTCTTACACAATCTTTCATGCAGTTTCAATCTAATGTGGCATAGGGCAACAGTTCTCTGAACTGAAGAGTCTGCAGGATCAAACATCCAAGATGGCTCGCACACACTGCAGGCAGTTGATGCTCCTGTTGCCTGGGAAATCAGTTGGGGCTGTAGAGTGGAACACCTACAAATGATCTCTCCAAGAGGCTTGAGCTTCTCAAAGCATAGTGATGGCCTCTGAAAGGGAGCATTCCGAGAGACTTGGCCAGAGCTGCAAGAACTCTTCACTTGAATATCTGATCACCTTGTGCTGCTCCCTCCCTCCTTCCCTCC
>NW_006494157.1:0-1934 GCF_000325575.1 Pteropus alecto | reverse complement strand
ATTATTATTATTATTATTATTATTATTATTTCCATTTTATAAATGAGAAAATTAAAATACAGGTTAAGTAACTTGCTAAAATCATACACTAAGTAAGTGGCAGAGCTGGGATTCAAACCAGGAGTCTGACCCTCGAGTTCCTGTTCTTAATCATTATGCTACATGCCATGTACAGGAGGGCTGGTGAGTTCCAAGGCACTGAGGTGGCCTGTAATTGGCGTGGTCAGAGCATAATGAGGTATGAATGGAGAAGAATGAGCGAGGGAGTATAAGAGCATTTATTGAATGTTCACTGCATGGATTGTTATGGCGAGTGCTTTATGCACACTTTCTTCCTGAATTCTTAAACAAAACTTGTGAGATAGGACTTGCCAGCCCCAATCTACAGATGAGGAAACTGAGATTTCGTGATTGGTTAAAGGTCCCATAGCTCGTAACGGTATAATCAAGTTTGGGTGAAAACAAGGACTGTTTGGTTTTGAAACGAGGGCTTTTTTTTCCTCTCCCATGTCCAAACAGTTTCTTATTTGCTATTGTTTTTCTTCCCTGGTGCACAGACTTAGTTCCAAACCGTCCACGCCTCATTTAGAGGGAGCTCTCCCAGACCGAGTTAGTGCTGCCCCCAGGCTCACCAACACCGAGCAGAGGGGACTTCTCGTAATGTCACCTGCCATTCTATCTCACCGAGCTCCCTCATCGGACAGGTGAAGAAGGTGGGCTGGATGACAACAGCGCTCAGGAAAATTAAAAATCTCTGAGCTGATAGAACTGAATTCTAACTCCAAGACTGGCTGCGAATTTATGTTTAAATGTCGATCTTCCCAGCAGCCTTCGGGAGGATAAGGTCGGCATTTATCTCATTTCTGGCTGTAGCCTCATTACTTGGAGCAGTGTTTGACATATCGCAGAAGCCCAATTATTATTTGTTGAATGAAAAATAATAATGGCTAGTCATAATAATAGCTAGTCATTATGGAGTGTTTTCTCCCTGCCAGGCACATTACGTGAATTAGCCCATTTAATTTAATCATCACAACTGTTTAAGGGTGGGTAATATTATCATCATCTCTATTTTACAGATTAGGAAATCGAGGCCAGGAAGTCTTAGCAACTTGGTCAAGATCACATGGACAGATCCATAATGAAGGTGGCATAAGTTTCAATGTCCTCGAATGTTAAAATTAGAGACTTGAACTAGCTCGGGTCTAAGTGTCCTTCCAATTCTAAAATTAGACCTAAAGAACCTGACTCCTGGGTGGGTGCTTTTTCATCTCCTTCTCATTGTCTCCCTATTGCTCAGAGGAGGGAAATTTTAGGACAAATACACGGTTTTCACAAAGCTTACTTTATTTCTTTTTTGTGTTCCCTTTTTCAAGGAAATGGGGTGGAACAAATGAGCTAGCCTGGCCGTCCAGCTGCGGGGGCTGCTGAGCTGGAGGGGAGTCTCTGCACGGCTTGGTTTAGGTGGGCCGGGGATTTGAACTTGTGCCTCCGCTGGCAGGACTTCTCACTGCTGCTCAGATGAGCAACGGTTATGCAATCTGCTCTCCCTCCCTAAGTGCACCGCAGGGCGCATGATCTTCTTGAAATCGCTCTCATTTGAGAATCTGTCTTTTCTGAGGCACGTGTGTCATCCGAAACCTTTTACGGCTTTATGGCGATCTGAATGCACTTTCGAAGCACGGACGGCCCAGGCCCAGGTTTATTCCCCTGTCTCCTTTTCACGCGGCTGTCGCTCACATGGAAAGGAAACTGGGTGGCACAGTCAAGGTCTCTCTGACTTTAGCGCCACCGTCTTGGGTGATGAGAGGACACGAAACTCTACCCTTCGATAAAGAGTTGAAAGACACAGGGATGAATAGCTGGAAGAAGAGGAAGGGCCACAGCGGCCATGGCTGTGTCCTCAAATATCTGAAGGCCATTTTTTTTTTTTT
>NW_006494156.1:0-1952 GCF_000325575.1 Pteropus alecto | reverse complement strand
CATATGGAGCAGGGGGACTCACAGAATTGAGAATGAGGTGCCTATCTTTAGTGGGACTGTGATGTGCAGGACCAAATATTCACTGGGCAATCAGACTAGTGAGACCATAGACCTGGCTCTACAATGCCAGCTAGATGGTGGGGGCTCAGGGATCTGGCCCTGGAACTACTCCAAGTTAGGGAAGGAAAGTTGGTGACCTACCGTAGTTCTTCTCCAAGAGTCTCTGGATATTTTTATTTACCCATTTGTCTATTACATGCTAGGCACCATCTTAGGCACCACGGATGAAGGGAGAGAAATGGTGCAAAGGAAAGATAAACACTCTGGGATCCTGACCAAGTTACTTCCTCTCTCAAAACTCATTTTTTCCAAATCTCTAAAAGATTACAATGCCTAACTTGGTATAAGTATTTAAAAAAATACATGTAAAGTGCCTGGCACATAGTAGGTAGTCAATAAATGAAGATAATTAGGATAAAGGCCTTAATTTGACTCTCTTTCCTTCCAGACACTCACCCACGGCAGTGTAGTTTGCACCCGCACTTACGAGAAAGAGGCATGATGTGCGTACTCCTTCACTGACTGCTCCTCTGCCAACTGGCTACACTGGACTCAGCACTAGATTGCCTCATTTTTAACTCTGGCATTTTGTATAAATCCACCTTGGTTGGGGAAATTCTTCTGGGATCCATCCTGGATCCAGTTCCGGTTCCCATTGTGTTCATTTTTTTTAACTGCACCCAAAGGGTGCTCCGAGGTCAATAAAACAGAATCAAGACTACCTAGTTGCTTTTTTGCCTTTGGTGATATGACTCTGGGAGTCTCAGTTTCTTTGTGTGTAAGAGAGTGGGCAGAAACGCCTGCCTGAAGGTCACTCAGGAAGGAAGCACTGGATGAGAGACTGGATTGTTTCGGGGACAGGGTAACTGATCACCTTACACGTACAATAATACTATAGCTGTACCTACACCTTGCCTTTACACTGCCTTTACCTCCTTCCATGGCCAAATGAGCTTGTCCAGCATGGAATAATCAATCTGGCAGGGCTTCCCCAGGTTTGGCTACTGAACTATCACCTCAGACCCATTCTGCACAGTTGCTCTTCTCTGTGCAATGCTGTGTGGTCTCTTTCCAGAATGCAGGCTCGGGACAAAGGATCCAGGCTTGTGCCTTGGTTGGGGGAGAAAATGCCCACTGGCCAAGATGACTGGTGAACTACCACTTATGTCCCAGGCCATTACTCATGGTTACAAAGTCTTACTGATTCTCTAATCAGCTCTGGGGGAAGAGGTCATCTGATCGTTACAGAAGGGAGGGCTTATAAGTGATCTAAGAAGGCTGAGACCTGCTAGTACCTCTGGCTCTGTACCTCAGCTGGGCCTCTTTCCACAGTCTCAGGTAACATATTAAAGTCTGTAAGTTACCTGGGAAAAGGTGTTATAGCAATAAGAACTTTCAGTACGTTTAAAACCAAACACGCTTACATTTAGTGCCAGGAATTTAAGCAGAGACCTGAAGTGGAACCAATTAACTCACAGTAGTAAATACAAAGTAAAGCAATGATCTTGGCTTGAGCTGTCTGGTTTGGTGGTCTGGCAGAATGTCACATACAAGCTCAGTCACTGCGAACAATGATTTTCTGGCTGTGACCACTGGCTGTCACTTCTAGCATAGTAGAATCATGTGCAGAGGGAATGGAAAAAGTGAGCACCACTTCTTACCATGTTCTCCCTCATACTGCCAGTCTCCCTCCCTCTCCCTCTGCCTATGTGTTGGATGCAGCAGAGATCACCCACCAACCGGCCCAGGGTAAACCAACAGGGAGGGGCCAATCACTCTGTTCTCCAACTATAGCTGGACTCACCTCCACAGCAGTAACTGTGACTCTAACCTGGACTCCTATACAGGAATCAGGCTCTGGCAGTGGCAGCTGGAGAGGGTAATAGGACCTC
>NW_006494155.1:0-1951 GCF_000325575.1 Pteropus alecto | reverse complement strand
CCCTATATTTTTTGGTTGCATATTCTTTGACAGCATCAATTTTGTAATATTTTCACAGAGAATACAACAATAAGTCAGTCTTTTTTCTAGAATGATTGATCAAAATTTGTTTTATTATCAATAGCTTAGAAAAGTTTCCTTCGACTTCAAAAATTGTTATTGGTAATGTCATGTAAGTTTTTAGGACTATTGTCAAAGTTAAGAAAATAAACTACCATATTTTTTATGCAGATGTAAAAGATATTCTACACAGGTGCTTGTATCTCCATGCATTTCAAACTCCTTCCCCTATCTACAGCCTTCTAGAAAGAACACTGCATTGTACTCCAGTTTCCTCTCATGATTCAACGTCTATCTCTGCATTTTTATTTCATGACATCGGGTAATCGATAATGTTGGCAATAAAAGTCTATGAAGGTCACAAAGAGAGAAGACCTGCCCCATGTACCTCACAAAGTTGTTTTAGTTGTTTGTTTTTTAATATAAGGATTAAATGTGAATAGATATGAACAGCACTTTATAAATAGTAGCTAATTATTTATAAAAATATCATAATTGTAAGCTATTTTTATAGTTATTATTTTTATGAGGTAAAAAAAAGTACCCTGGGAATTCCGGTTGTATTATCTGCGATCTTTTCTCAATCCGCCCATATTCCAGAAACACATGACAAAGCAACTGGCATAAGCTTGGACCAGAATAGAGCTGATTCGACTTCTTTTTTTTTTAGTTTGCATATGTTAAAATATCGAAAATGTTGTCTTTAATAAGTTGTGGTTTCATTGGTGAATGTATGTATGTATACCCAGGACAATTTATCTAGCTTCCTAAAAAGTCCTGCTCACACCAGAGAAAACTCCCTACAGATGGCGAATGGCATATTAGAGTTAGGTGGTTTGGGAATGCATTTATTGGAAGCATATTTGCATATTCATTTTAAAAATTCACACGGAGAGAATGGGAATAAGGTTTTGGGGAATCAAGTTCCTATGCTCTTGGAGGTTCCAAATCATTACTACAGTTCTTAAAAAAATCTGCATCGATTAATATGCTTCTTGTTCTCCCACAACAAGGGTTGTCAATGAGGAAGAAGAATGCTATACTGTTTCCTCATTAGCAACAAATCATCTCTCTCTCCCAGGCCCTTCTCCGTGCAGCCATTAGCCAGGCCCAGGTGGCCAAAAGCTCCCTCATCAGAACCTTGGAAACCCTGAGCTAAGTATTTCCCCTGGAGCATCCATAATCATCTCTGTAAGTTAGTGTAAAAAGGACTGAGAAATTGCTTTTATAAAAAAGTTCTCCAACTTGTGGATTGAAACCCCTTGGGTGTTTACTTGGGTAGCAGAATTTCTCACTTCATTTCTTTTTTAGTCTAAGAGTGGTTGGTAGATAATTTTCTATTTTTGTGGAACTGCAGCAAATGCCTGATTACTCCCTCTGTAATTGAAACAGAAGAATGGGGATGAATGACAAAGAAGAATAAAAAGGGAAAATAACATCAGTATTTTATATGCAAATAATGGCTTTCACAATAGATCTGAATGCAACCTGTTTCCATGTTGAGAAAATAAAGGAACCCAGCAAAAATACACAGATGATCCCTCATAAAGAACATGTATTGTTCTTTTTGGCTGGCCAGTATTTGAATCTCCTTTCTGAGTCTGACGGCCTTAAAACTGCATGATCGTGCCAGACACTGGCTTTTCTGGGCTCTCCTGCAGCCAGTGAGCTGGCAAGACATTGTCTCCCACCTTCCCCATCCCAGACCCTGACCCAGAGCACAAGAAGCAGGAACGGTGCAGCAGACCCTGTCTCCAGAGTCAGTGACAGCTTTGTTTCAGGAATAAGTCCATTGGCCCTAATTATCTATCAAGTCAGATTGCTCTAGAAGGGAATCCTGAGATAAGGAATAGAAGACAAGTAGTTTACTTGGGCCGTGACCTCAGGAAGC
>NW_006494154.1:0-1944 GCF_000325575.1 Pteropus alecto | reverse complement strand
TTTTTTTTTCTATACCACAAACTATCAATTGCATCAGCCATCATCAGTGACTTTACTTACTTTTATCATTAGGAATCAAACAGTCTCTCCCTACATGCTTGAGTTTATTCATGAGCATCGACTTTTATAAAGCAGCTCTCATTTTAATGAGCATATGCTAATCTCAGAACCCTACGGGAGAACTTTCTACTATTCAATCACCAATTCCAAATAGATGAAAAATACACATGGGACATTCTTTATGCAACTTTTGGAAATAGTCTAATTAGAGAGAAGAAAAGAACTCTGGCCCTGAAGTCTGAATAAAGTAGCTTTAGTGGAGTGAAATAGGTTTCAAACTCTTCGTTCTGGAAACTAGACACCTTCAACATTCTTCATAGTCAGAGCAGGGCAGGAATGAATTTTCTTTACTTAAGTTTATAAAGTGCCACAGACAGCTTCATCTGATGAGGGACCCCTATCAGAAAACAGAGATTCTCAAAGTGGTGGGTTTTGGGACAGTCAGTTTACATCTAAGGACAGACTCCGAGGAAAGAATCAGATCATTTGAAGTCTATTAAACTCATGAAAGATGCAGGAGCCCACTGGTAGGCTAGACCACCCATTAACATAAAATACCAACAGCTAAAATGGAAGGCCATCCAAGAAATGGCAATGGATGTGATTTCACCTACTAAGATGTGGCACATTCTACATAGTGAGGAGATACAGGCTTCATATTCAGTATGAGAGGTAGGTGTTAGGATCTGCTCTCCTCCTCTTCAGATAAATTGAAAATGAACTTCTGAAGGAGACTCGAAATGAATTCCTCAAAGGAGGCAGATGCTTAGCTTTATGGGAGAAATAAAACGGCTAGAGTTTCAGCAGCGTATTCTCCTGCAGTTAAATATCCTCCAAAAAGTTCAATGCCTACATTTTCCACTTTAATTAGTTCACACTCTATGCATATTTTAGCAAACACTTATTTAATGACGTTCAAACCTTTACGATCCTCTGTGTATATTTTAGCAAACACTTATTTAATGATGTTCAAAGCTTTACGATCCCCAGTTAGCCAAATATAATTCACACGAGGAATGCAACCATGGAAGAAACTGGTGTTCAAATCATAATTTAAAGAAAGTAGAATTTAGATATTTAGTTTTTCTTAGCTCTTAACAGATCAGCATGACATAGCATTGTGGACATGAAGGACACAAAATGGGGTCTTCAATGAGTCCCTTATCCTCTAGGTATCTGCCCCTTACATCTGTTAAATAAGGTTCATAACTCTGCCCTCCTTTATTATGTCTTTCTCATAAGGATCATACATATTTGTAACTATAAGCTGCAAACAAATCAGTGTATTATTTTCTAACCAAACTTCATAAGCACATTCATTCCAAGAAAATGTAGGACAAGGACCCAAATGTATTAAAGTGAATATAACATTTCCAAATGTCTAATTAAATAATGCCATTTCAGAAAGGGTCCCATGATTCCAAAATCAGATGATTTTAAATAACTTTGTACTAATGTCGCTATAGCCATTATGTAATTTATTGTTCCTACATCATAAAGCTTAGAGTAACATCATATTTTAGAGTCACTGACAAAGTGTGTTTTTAAATTGAATCAAGTTTGGTCTTAAATGTGACTCAGTTGAGACTTAGTGTTTTATTAGCTAAGACGTAAGCATTAGGGAAAAGCTATCTTTTCATTAATAGCAAAGTGTCATTTTCACATGCAGATATTTGGTTTCTGAGCTATTTATTGTAAGAGCTGGGAAATTTGATGTTAAACTCCATAATTGGTGCACAGATGTTATTTTCCAAGAATTCTGTGATGACAAAAGCAACTAAAGTCTGGCCCAGAATTATGCCATTTATGAACTTAAACTGGAGGGATTCAATTTCTCTTTTTGTATATAATTTGGAAAATTTTAATTTTAGTCTTCCCTTGAAC
>NW_006494153.1:0-1944 GCF_000325575.1 Pteropus alecto | reverse complement strand
GGTTTAATGCTCTGCTGTCACCATCTTGAAATTCTGTATAATAGTTAAACAAGGAGCCCCACATTTTTATTTTGAACAGGGCCCTGCAAATTACATAGCCAGTCCTAATTCTCTTTGTCCAGGAGATCACAAAAGGCTGCTCCAAGAATAAGTAAAAAGATTTAGGGGCAGCACTGAGGGCTCAGTGGAGGTTGGGGCTGGTCGATTGGCAGTAGCTTCTCTCTGCTGTGTTGTTTCCCCAGCCGTCCACTGGCTGGGCCTAGAAGTTAGAAAGGTGGATTGACACACTGATTGAGGGGTGGGTTTTTTGCCGAGCCGCTGGGCCGGAGGAGAGGGCTAGAGTGTTGATGAGAAGGCAGTCCAGATGGTTCGTCAAAGAGTTCGGACTGAAGAGAGATATCTGGGAGACCAGAAAGTTATCTTAGAAAGGGTCAAAACTAAAAACGCAAGGCCCACAGAGTCCTCGTGATGTCAAAGAACAGGCGTGAGTGGAGGGAGGGCAGTGGTGTGCAGGAGCCGGCTCACGCCCACTAGTGAGAGCCAGCTGCTCACTTTTCAGGAATTTTGTGAGCCAGTTGTTAAACAATTGGCCACTTGAAATTGGACATGGAGAAAGTATTGACACCATGGAAATAAGGGATACGGGGCTTCAGATTTCAGAGATGGAAAGTTCTGTGTGATGATAATGTTCTACGCTGGGAAGGCCATAGGGCGACTGAAGAGGAGAGGAGGTGCCGGTCCTGGGAATTAAGCGAGGCTAGTGTGCTCATCTTGTAGCCTCAATGCTGATGCTGGCAGAACCTGGGACAGAGAGAGGCACCGAAGTCTTGGGTTAAATGAAGAGTCCAGGGGGCCACTACATGACATCACCAAAGCAGAGCAGAAACTGAAGGAATAAGCCCTGTGACAAAGACTCCTGTCTCCTATCACCTACTCTCCTCCTCACTTTTAGAGCACAAAACCCCCTAATTTTTAGCTGGGTACGTGGTTTCATTTACCAACTTTCCTTTGCGGGTCACCTATGGTTGTGTGACTATCTTCTGGCCAACAGGATGTGAGCAGAAGTGATGTCTGCAACTTGTGGGTCTCACCCTTCAAAGAATGAGGAGAGCCCTTCCTGGTCCCCAATTTTTTTTCCTTCCTGTGGGCTAGAATGTAGGCATAGTGGCGAGGCATCTTGGACCTTGCAGATGAGTTTGACAGCTGATGAATGGCAGAACAATGACCTAAACGGAGCCTAAAAGGAATTCCGAGAACTACACAGAGCATAGCCACCAGATCCAGTCCTGATTTTCCAAGAAACAACTTTCTATGAGGTTTGTTTAAGGTGCTGTTATGTTGGGTCTCTGACCCATCCAGCCCATCTTATAATCTAACTATGACAAACCTCAAAGGAACAGGGGATGACTCTGACTATGGAAGTTAACAGAATGTTTCTATGTGTAGCTCAGGAACAAATATTCTCCACTCAAGGGAGCATCAAGGGAAGTGGGATCTTCAGGGAAGAGGCAGGTTAGGCCAGGAGGCAAAGTAATTCAGAGACAAGTTGAAGCCACAAAAACTGATGAGCCTATCAGGACATTTCTCCTGATGTCAAAAGCACACAGGAGGCAGCTTGAAGGGATGCTCACTGGCCAAATTTGGGCAATTTCTAAATATCAAAAAAATTAATGGATTATTGAGACAGCAAGGTAAATTTGGATATGGAGTGTATATCTGCTAAATTTCTGGACTGTGATCATTGTAATGTGGTTATTTAGGAGAACATTGTTCTTTGGAGATCTATGTGGAAACACTTAATGGGGAGAGTTATGTGTCTGGAACTTACACTCAATTGTTCATCAAAAAAAGTTTATAGCTATATATATAGAACAAATGAGGTAAAATGATAAGAATTAGTGTATCAAGGTAAAGATACAAAACACAAACAAATGAAACAAAGAG
>NW_006494152.1:0-1948 GCF_000325575.1 Pteropus alecto | reverse complement strand
AAAAAAAAAAAGAAGAAGTCAGAAGCAGCCTGTATAAATTTTCATATCAGCGTCTCAAACAGTATTTGTATTATTATAAGAGTTCAAAGCATGGAATGGTTGTTCTAATCTGAAAAGGATAGGAAATTCTCTGTGAAAAAAGACTTGAGTTGAGCCTTTTGAGATAATGCAGTAATTTTCATGATTATTGATGAGATAAGTAGCCTGTATTTCTCAAGCACATAGGTTATTTCAGAGACTGTGCTATGAACCTAATGGAAACCGCCCTGCGTGATCCTCATAGTAATAACCAACGTGAGGTTTGTTATCCCATTGAACAGAAGAGAAAGCTGAGGCTCAGACACATTGAGTTCAAGGTCCTATGGCAGGTGATGATGGTAAAACCAGGATTCGAACCTGGTTCTGGGCCACCCCAAGGTCAGTGCTCATTACATGTCTCTGACAAGAACGTTTCTCTGACAAGCGAGGTTTAGATGAGTGGAAAATGTCCGGAGACCAGTATGCATCACAGCACGGTGGCAAAAATATCGATGGCTTGGGAGGAAAAAGGGAAGTCTGGCTGCAGCAAGGATCACTGGTGTTTCCCAAAAGCCTTTCTCACTTTCCTGCTTTATTAACAAAACTCTGAATTCTAGTCAGGCATAAATATGGCCCCTCACAATAAACAAAAGTACCATTTTTCCAGCCTCCTTTGTACCTGGATGTGGTCATGTGACTAAATTTTGACCAATGAGATTTGAGTGGAAGCCATTTATACAACTCGCAAAAAATATCCTTAAAGGGAAGAACTGTGTCCTTCTTCACTCCTTTCTCTTTCTTTCTGTGGATTTGATAGCTAGATCTGAAAGGGCTCATCCATAACATGGGTGACCTTGGGAACAAAGGTCACACAAGGTAGGGCAACAAGACGGAAGGAGCTTTGATCTCTGGGCACGTGGTGGAGCAAAACTATCATTTCTGTCCTGGGCTGCCTATACTTGGTCTTTGAAATGAGAGAGGAATAAGCTTCTGTGTAGTTTAAGTCACTGTTATTTTGGGTTATACTGTTACTGGCAATCAAACTTAATCCTAATTAGAACATAGTCTAATATGACTTGAGCCAAGAGTTTCTGTAGGTGATCAGTGGGAGAGCAGGTTGGAAAGACGTGGAGGTCATGGAGAACTTCGCAAGTCAAGTTAAGGCATGTGTCATTTATTTTATAGGCTCTCTGAGCAGACAAATATAATAAGAGCGGTGTTTCCAGAAGAATACCTGGTTATGTTGTACAGAGCGTCCCAGTCTGGGGAACTAATGAATGAAGTGAAAGCACTTGGGAAATTACTCCAATTAGCCAGGTTAGACTTGCAAAGGGGTCGAGACTCAGGAATGGAAGCTGTAGGATTCGGATTCTAAGTCGAAACTAAGGATCAAAATACGGAGTAGACAAAAGTGACTGAGATTTCTCCTTGAAGGTCCACGGCATGTTGGCAAAAAGAGAGAAATCAGAAAATGAAAGAAAAATCAAAGAAGGACACAGACTTCCCTTTCAGAGTTGTGGAGCTGAAGATCATGGAGGGACGCCTAGGGAGATACAGCCCAGGTCACGCGCCTGCAGCTTATTAGACAAAAAGCCTAAAAATGCAAGTTGAGACAACTGTAAGCATGAAGGATAGAGCTGAACTTGTGATATGAGTTTTTCAAGCAATAGGATACAGGAATCGGACCCAAATCCTAAGTATGAGAGGGGAAAAGACGGAAGAGAGGGAGAGGTGGCGATTAAGGGGGAACAGGAAAATGGGTATGATGTGTTGTCTTCGAGTCTAAGGAAAGAACTTCTAGCAACAGCGGAATGTGCCAGAAAAGAAAGAGAAGACCCGGTGAGAAAGGATCATCGAGTTTGTCAATGAAGAAAGAGACATTGTTGACCTTCGAGTGACAAGGTCACCAGATGACTGAGGCTGGAAGCCT
>NW_006494151.1:0-1942 GCF_000325575.1 Pteropus alecto | reverse complement strand
TTTTTTTTTTTTTTATGTCATCCAAGGGTTTGGAACGAGATTAGCAGTTCTCAAATTCAATCAGTCATGAAGAGTGTCATGAGTGATTGGATGCTAATGGTTAAAGTACTGAAGCTTGAGAATGATTCATCGTTTATTTAAATAATGCATTACCCTTATAACAACCTAATTCTTGCCAGCATTCGATATGTTTTTCCGAGTGGCAGGAAAAAGAACTGGAGTTACAGCTGGCATATCCGGAATTCCACGGGAATGTTATGCATGTGAATGCTCAACCATGTGCGTCGTAATAGAAAAAAAGTTTGACAGTCACAGGATTAGCCAGGCCTGAAAATTGCTTCCAGCTCCACAATTCGATGATTCATCCAAATAAACAACAAGTTGAAGGCATTCGAGATCAAAACTAACCACTTTTCCCTGTCTGTGTATCTTATTAGACATCACTCACTTCAAAGAGCGGTAGGATGATTTTAAAATGTATCATTCAAACCAGGATACTTTTAAAACGAAAACGAACGTCCGGTGGAATAGAATGTCAGGCTAACAGATCAAACAGGAATTGTGTTGAGCAAACCAGGACCTGAGTCGCCCTAAGTATAGGTAACTCAAGAAAAGTAAATATACATAACCAGAAACCACCATACCTGCCCCTAGGAGCATCAGTCTAAAGGCCAGTTGGGTATGTCTTGGTTTCGGTTCTCCCAGAAGCTGATCTGGACTGAGACAAGGATTTAGGTTCAAGTAGTTTATTTGGGAGGTGAAGGAAGTAGCTGTAGGGAAGTGGGGAAGTGTGACAAGGGAAGAAAGGCAGCCAGATAGTGTGTCACCAAACCAGCTACTACTGAGGGCAACTAGAACATGATCCCTGAGGCGGTCATAGTGATGTGCCAGTCCACATCCACCTTCAAGGAAGGACTTGCTGTCCAGCTGCAGAGACTGTGGTCAGCAGATGAACCCCAGCTGTCAGCTCCTTTGGGGTCTGCCCCAGGCACAGAGAGCTGCCTCGCTCAAAGTCATGCCCTTCCCAGGGCAGCCTGCACCTGCTCACCGAGCAAGGCAAGGCTGTAAAGGTTGGTACTGCCACCTGATTAAGGGTATTTTGATGGACAGTGTTCACTCCAGAGCTTCCCTCTGGGTTGGCCAAGCCTTTGTCTGAGCCCGTCTTGCAATTAGGCTTTTCCTTTCCTTTCAGAGGAGTCGATTCCCTAATAAGCAATTTGTATCTCAAACTCCATATAATCTTCTGCTCCCGGGGAACCTAACCTAAAACTATTCCTCTAGGGGAATTCAGTATCTTACTCATGTTTTTTAAATTTTCTGTATCTTATGTTTTGACATCTTGGGGACCTTTTAGAAAGGGGAAAGACTACCCCTACCAGGGTTAGCTACTTCCTAGGGATGGTAGCCAGCTTGCTTGGAGCATGCATGCCTAGTCACGTGCAGACCACCTGATCCAATGGCATGCCCCCACCCACCTGCTTGCCTAACTCTCACACACAAAATGGATATTTCCTTTGCCCTAAATCAACCCAGAATCAGGTACCAGACAACTGAGACAGCTCCTATACCCCAAAGCCCGTTGAAATTATTCAAACTAGCCAGTCTGAAACTGTTTACCCTGTCCTGCCTTGTCTTTCTCATGGAACCCCCAAAAAAGGTTCTGGCTTAGCTTTTCCCCTAGTTCCTGCTTTTGCCTCCTGATCAAAGCCTGATGCCTCCTCTGGGACCCTGTGTGGGATGACGCGTCTCCTTCTCTCAGGAATGTAAGTAATACAAATCTTTCGGTGGCGTTGACCTCTCCATCACTCAGTCACCAAAGGTCCACGGCAGCTTTATTCATAACTGCCCCGAACAGATAGCAACGAAGATGTGCCCTTCCACAGGTGAACAAACAAGTGAAAGAAGCCAGTCTGAAAAGGCTAAATCACGTATGGTTCTAACT
>NW_006494150.1:0-1941 GCF_000325575.1 Pteropus alecto | reverse complement strand
CGCGCGCCCGCCAGTGACCGAGGGGGCTGCCCTCTGACTTTGCGAGCCTGTCCCAGAGGAGATTCTGGACGGCGGGAAAAGCCTTCCTGGCTCCCTGGAGCACGGGCCCCGCACGGCCTGGCTTTCCCCCATGGGGACCCCTCTTTCCTGGGGACCTTGGGGCCTCTGGCCCCCAGGTCCTGACTTCTGCCTGGCCGTGGGGTGAGGCCTCTTGGGACAGGTGGGTGCCAACCGTGGGGAGAAGCTGGAGACGGTCTGGCCTGGGTTTCTCGACTCGCTTCTCTGCCTCCCCAACTCAGCTGTGACTACGCAGGATGTGGCAGGGCCAGCAACGTCTCAGCCAGGTGACACGTGGGCTCTGACCAGGGACCTGGCCTTGGCATCGGAGCTGGGGGCACACGCGGCCTCCACCTGCCAGGACATGGGCCTGCTGTCCCCACCGTCAGATGATGGGCTGGGTACCTGCCCCGGGGTGTGTCGCCCTGGAGGGGGCCCTTGTCTCCCCCTGTCCCTGGGTCCCTTGGCCTGTCGGGGACAAGGGCTGACCCGTGCCCTCCTCGGGCTCCCCCTGGGCTCCCGGGGCTCCTGTGGTCCCTGACCGGCTCTGGGGGTGGGGTGGGGGGTGGGGGGCGGCACCTGCTCTTGCTGGGGAACATCCGCTCGCAGTCCTTGCACTCGTGGGCCTGCCCGCCGCCCCCGCTGCCCAGGCCCTCGAGCAGCGCGGCCCCCACCGGGCCACACGCGTACTTCTTGTGGCGCCGCAGGTCCAGCTTGGACTGGAAGAGCTCGTCACACAGCTCACAGCGGAATGTGGGCTCCTCTGCAAGAGAGAGAGGTGGGAGGTGGGTGGGGCCTGCGGGGGGCCTGCCCCCCGCCCCACTGTCCCCACTCCCTCCTGCCCCGTCATCCCGGCCCAGGACGTGAAGACCACAGGGACCCCGTGTCCACGTGCGAGAAGCCCGGGGGAGCGCCGGGCCCCCTCCTTGAGAAAGCCCCGCTCGGGAGCAGAGAAAGAGGCCGGGCCAAGTGCCTTGTTTATGAATCAGGAGAAGAAAGACGACAGAGCTCTAATGCGTGTCATAAATTATTGTCGTCAAGGTCAAACGAATTAAAAGGAGGGGCAGCCATTATTACGCTCACGAGGCAGCATCCTGACCCAGTGCCAAGCTACACAGTCAGCCCAGAGCTGTCGGTTTCCTGGGGGTGGGGCCGTCCGGCCCATCCCAGCTCCTCCCAGCAGCTGCCTGACGGACAGCAGCTTTTCTCCAGAGCGCTGTCCCCTCCCTGACCCAGGTGTGGACACAGAACACACGAGAGCTCTTGCTCAGGTGAACGGAAAGGTGTGGATGTGTGTGCTTGTTAGCGACTGTGCGAATGCACATGTGCTTCTCAGACATGGGTGTGCAGTGGTGTGAGAATGTGTGCACGAGTGTGAATGTTTGTGCATATCGGCACCCATGTCCGTGCATCTTTGTGTGAGTGTCAGCATTTTGTGCATCTACACTCCTGCTTGTGTTGGTAGACATATGTATTAATGTGCATGTGTGTGTGCGTGTGTTAGTGTGCATGTGTTTGTGTTTCTGTATGTGGCTATGTGTGTGAAAATCTGTGCACTTGCACATCTTCATGCGTCATGCATGTACATGTAAGTGTGCCTGGGTGTTTGGGCACATGTGCTTTGTGCACACTTGTGTGTCCATGTATGTATTCTCTTTGCACATGTGAATGTGTTTGTTTCTGTGCACTTATGTGTGTACTGCATTGTATGTGTGTGCATGACTGTACAAATCTGTGTGCATGGTTGACCGTGTGTTGTGTGTGTTGATCGTGCGTGTGTTTGTGCATACACGTGTGTTTGTGTGAATGCATGCATATTTATGTGCGTGTATCTGCATGTGTGTGCATGTGTCTGTGCAAATATGTGTGCAGTTGTGTGTGAAT
>NW_006494149.1:0-1939 GCF_000325575.1 Pteropus alecto | reverse complement strand
CTGCTGTCCCTCCCCGTCCCCCAGATGAACCCCTCCCCCCACCCCAGATCCTCTGCATGCACAGGGACAACGTTTTCTCTCTTGTCTTAGAGGGACAGATGTGTTTCATTTACATGCTAGAAAGGAAGTTTTCATAAAACCAATAGGCTAAAAGAAGGCGATGCATAGGACTCACCCCAAGTGCTTCATTAGAGCGATCGGCCTCAGGAGGTGTGAGACACGGGCCCAGGCGTCGCCTCGCTGCCCCGTACCGGGTCCAGGCCCCGCAAACCAGCCGTGGACCGAGACCTCCGCGTGTCACACACTGGCTGCCACGGCCGCTGGCTTACGATGAGGGCAGGACAGGACTTGAGGAAGGACTTGACCCTGTGAGAATCGAGGTTTCCACAGTGAATATTTTATACTTCGTGGTGCTGTTACCAGAGGCAGCCAGGGCATTCTAGAATCTACAAACACTTAAAGACGTGTCTGTTGTTGGCAGCTCACCTGGGGTGGCGGGAGCCGGCCACAGGTCGCTCCACAGGGGTCACCAGGGACCTTGCAGCCCCCGCCAGCATGGTGGGGACGGCCCCGGAGTGCAGAAGCCACACCGGCCACCTACAGCAGCCTCGAGTGCCCTGCAAGTCTGGGGACTGTCCCCGCTTGATATGCAAAGCCCCCAGCTCCATGCTGCTCTTTTCTTCAGATGTGACCGGCTTGGGGGATTTTAAGAGGATAAAGGGGCGATGGGAAGATGTGTCTGCTAAACTTGAAGTCTGCACATCCGCTGAGAGGGCGGGACGCCTTCCTGCCACTCCCCACCTCTCTGGGACATCGGAGCTGCAGCCTCTCGCGGCAGTCTGCTCGCTGCCTGTCCCTTCCCACCGGGAGGAGCGGCGGCAGGACGGATGTCCCAGTGGCTCCGTGTCTTTCCCCAGGGCTCGCGGGTCCCGGAGTTCAGCCGTGGAGGTGCGGTTGACGCCAGCTGTCAAGCTCTTCCCGTCGGACACGGGCGTGGGGACCCTGTGTCGCAGAGAGCATCTGTCCTTGTCCCCGGCGCCACCGCAGCCATCTATGTCCCGTAGGAGCACTGCTCATGTGCGATCGAAGAGGAGATCGACTCCGAGGAGCGAAGGAGCTTGCGGACACCTGTGGGAAAATTAGGGCGGGAAGTCAAACCCCCAGGGGGCCTGGCCTGGCGCAGAGTGAGCTCCCCAAAGCCTCGTGCAGGCGTGGTTAAAGGGGTGCACGGGGAGTCTGCGGGAGGAGGCTGGGAAAGTCACCTGGGCATAGGGGAGAGGCTGCGGCCAGGCGGTCCAGGGGCACCCCAGTCACAGAACTGGCACTGTGACGAGGGCCGCGCGAGGTCCCAGCGAGCGCCACAGGGGCAGGCCCCGGGGGTGCCTCTGTCCCCTCCAGGGGGGGCGAGGCTGGGCGGAGGCGTGTCTGGGAGCCTTTAAGGGTGCTCTGGTTTGGTTTGGCTCCGTTTGGCGTATTTTGTTTGTTTTTTTTATTTGAAGTCTTTTGAGACTCAGCTGCACCATTTTAAGGCAGTCTGTTTCCAGAGGAGATGAACCTCAGGGCTCAGATTCGTCAAGAAGGGTGAGGTGCCTACTGTGGGGTGACTGTTCTCTCGAATGCATGTGTTCAACTGCGGCCCCTCAGTGCTGCGTCAGGAGGCGGCACTTTGGGAGGTGGTCAGCGTTAGACGAGGTCGCGAGGGTGGCCCCATCGAGGGTTTGGTGCCCTTATAAGAGGCAGGCAGGGAGAGAGCTGTCTGTTCCTGACCTGGAACACCCACCAGGGAAGGGTCGGTGAGGGCACCGGCCGGGAGCCAGGCCTTTCCCAGCCATCGCAGCTGCCGGCACCCTGGGCTCGGACCCCCGGCCTCCGGGACGGCGAGATGCATTTCTGCTCTTCGACCCCCAGTCTGTGTGTTTTGTAGCCCAAGCTGACGGAC
>NW_006494148.1:0-1927 GCF_000325575.1 Pteropus alecto | reverse complement strand
TTTTTTTTTTTTTTTGTCATTCATGATACATTTTTGAAGAGGGCGGAACAGTTGGTTTGCAGAATGTTCACCAATTGGGCTTTATTATTTTTTAGGACTTTTTTCACTCGATCTATTCATGCCATGTGACAAGCTAAGTACTAATGAGGGACATGATTTCAGCTTTGAAATCACAATCTAGTTAGACTTGATAACATCACAGATAAGTACAAGTACAGTACAGATAAGCACAAAGTACCTAAGTTTTCTGAGGTCAGTTTTGGGACAAGAAGAGGGTAATAAAAACCTGCTTTCTAAAAAGTTTCTGGAAACAGACTCCTAAATTAATGTACTTGTGATTCTTATGCATCACATTTATTACCATACTGGCCTGAGACTTTAATAACACAGAAAATGAATCTTATTTCCTCATTCATAGCTCATATTTTGTTTCTTAAATTGATAACCTTTTCATTTGCAAGGGTCTGCCCTGGAAGCTACTCTACAGGAACTGGCTTATCCGAAGACTGGGCGTGAGCGTGGAGATGGTCATGATGTCAAGGGGAGGAGTCTGTTAAATCTGGAGCCCATTAGAATGCCAGAAGCAGGTATGTTATCCGTTAAGCATGCACATTATAGGATGTCTGTTTTCTACAATATTATATTTTTAATAACATATAGAGCAGGGTTCCCCAACCCTCAGGCCATGGACCGGGCCAGTGAATTGACTGTCCATGCTAGAAGATCAAGATCAACTGCTTGAGATTGCAAGCAACCGTGGTCTTAATAGTATGTTAGAGACAATTTCAAATACACACACACATACATATATACACCTGTATGTTTGCCTTTTCAAGTTGCTTTTTTCCTCTCCCTGAACCCTCTTCTTTCCACGATTTCATGTTACCTTTGATAGTAATGGCTTAAAACTAGTGTGACCATATAATTTATTATATAAATTGGAATGATTTTAAAAATGTGAAGAGTCACTATTCATAATTATAGCAGTAGTATGGACAGGGACACATGGTTATGCGACCTAAAGCAACCACATAAGGGCTAAACTAGCTTAAAGGAACAGTTTTGCATTTTTCCACAATAGAGCCAAAACAAATACAATGTTAGCCTTTCTATTTATTTCACTTGAGCAGTTCCAAACATGACATTACTGTTTTAGATGTCCTATATTCAGAATATATTTTCAAGTCAAAACATTTAAATATTTCCAAAAAGTTTCTTTTCTTAGGTTTTTCATTTGTTGTTTGATTGGATTTTTACTAAAAGTATAATTTTTTGCTTTCTACATAATGATGCATTAGTTTGAAATGATGCATTAGTTTTAATCTGACATGAACTTGAACAGTCTTTTTCTGTAAAGAGTAGTGCATTTAACAAATATTGTTCATGTGCCTGAAAGTCTACCTTTGAAATCTCTATAGAGGTTTAACTGGACATAAGACAAAGATTCACCTTTAGAGTTCTGGTTTTAGTCCATTTTATAAAACTAAAATGTAGTATCCTTTGTATGCTTTTAGTGTCATCTAAATTAAGTTTTATTAAGTAATATTCCCAACTATTTATCTTACAGGGGAAGGACAACCACGGATTTAAACGAAGATAAGCTGAAACCATGCAGGCTATTCCTGTGTTGGAAATTTGACTTAAAATTCTCTCAATAAAGATTTGCAGTTTTGTCCAAAGAAACCTAGCAGGTCTTTTGTTAATTATTTTCCTAAGTATTTGATGCTATTAAGAATTGTATGTTTTTTTGAAATTTTATATTTTGTCTGAACTGGTACATAGAGATACAATTTTTGTATATTACTTTTTCTATCCAGCAGCCTTGCTTAATATACTTATTCCACACATTTACCTTTAGGGTCTTCAGTTTTCAGCATACATGATCATATCATCTTTGAATAATAATTTTGTTTCTTGTCATTTTAAA
>NW_006494147.1:0-1938 GCF_000325575.1 Pteropus alecto | reverse complement strand
AACGACTGTAGGCCGATGGATGCTTCACCAGGAGACGGAACAGGAAGGCAGAGTTAAGCCAGACCATGGAAGGGCGTACAAAATACTCTGGACGCGTTTCGATGGGCGATAGGGAACCACAGAAATCTCATTCCACGCAGAAACGGCATGATGGGAATGATAAAACGCAGAAACCGGGGAGCGGCTCGCTGCGTGGAGGAGCGTGGAGATGACAGGGAGGGCACGCCCACGGCCGACGGGCGAGGGGCGCTGCCCGGAAGGGCGAAGACGGGGCGCCTGGACTCCCCCCGTGGTTATGCACTAGGTGGTTGAGAAGCCGTTACGATATTCCTAGAAATATTCTCAGTGAAAACAGTGGTCGCCGGGACGTGGAGAAGTCGGTGTTTAGACAAAAGAGCTAGGGATGCCGCCTTCTCCGTTACTCTGCAAATAAAAACCTTTGCAAAGTCTTATGAACGTCTCCTCCTGGTACCATAGTGAGCGATGTATCTATAGGGCATTCAGGTCAGAGCCTATTTTTCTGACTTCGTTGCCGTGAAGCCACTCACTACAGAAAATCAGGTTCAGTAAGAGTCCCTGAGGTAGAACCCACAGGATATGAGGGCCAAACGCACGAGACAGGTCAAAGTGACAGAGGAGGCGAAGATGACTTCTGATTTCTAGAATTCTACCATTTCAGTCTATTTTTAAAAATGATCCTTCTTTGTATGTGGCTTAGACAACTTTCATCCACAAAATATTATCCAGGAAAACATGACTGGGCATGTACCTAGCAGCTGTCATTTAGAATATCTTTTCAATATGAAACAGATGTCCTGTGCCATACAGAATCCACGACTTCGCTCAGGTCCAGGTATATTACCCCCCATCAGTATCTGCCCATCTCTAAGTGCCGTTGCCTCGTCACGGAAGATTAGATGCATCCGGCAGCGAATGTTCCCTCAGAAAACCTTCCAGGCTGCTGCCGATACCTCGTTCTCTCCTGTGACCACGTTTCTTCAGCAAGCATTTTGTGGCTGTTTTAGAGGAGAGCTATCTGGCTTGCAAACAGTCTCTAAGGACGG
Organism: Pteropus alecto; assembly: GCF_000325575.1. Taxonomy (NCBI): domain Eukaryota; kingdom Metazoa; phylum Chordata; class Mammalia; order Chiroptera; family Pteropodidae; genus Pteropus; species Pteropus alecto. The sequence goes on along the minus strand of NW_006494147.1, from coordinate 874 downwards.
TCGCCAGATTAGCTCGGAAACTATATAAATCAGAAGAGCCGCCCGCACTCCAGTTAAGAACCTGAAGAACAGATCGCTTTGAACACGCCAGCAGTCACTTGCAGAACTTGCTGTACGCGATTATTCGTTTGTGTTCTCGTGATATCATCAGCTAGGGGCCCGAATGCACTAAGCCTCCGAGAGTTCTCGATTTCCAGGCTTCCTTCCTTCTGCTTGGTGTCAGGTTCCAAGCTTCCCATCACCTAGAATCGAGTCTATCTTTTGTTCTCTTGCTTCGAACTCAGCAGATCGATTAATATTTGCTTTAAAATCTTTCCCCAAAGAGTCTTCTTCCCTGTGACCGTGTGCCATCGTCACTGTCTTTTGCCACCATACCTTGGAGGGTTGCCTGGCGAGCACCCTGCACCATAAATGATGCTTCCCTTCTGATTGCTGTCATCGGCCTTGGCCGTGCCACCTCCCTCAAAACAGGCACCTCTCCCCGCCGTCTTGGGTCTGTGACCTGCCCGACGCAAGCACAGCGGATACCAGCGCGGGACTGCGCTTCTGCTCCCTGGCTGTTCTCCGGGGGACCTTTGTTCCTTGGCTCTGTCTCCACTTCGGACAAGCAGGTAGCAGACCAGTGCAAGGGGTGGCCCATCGCAGCACAGACGCTAACACGGCGCCTGGTACATGGCACCACGTTCGTAAACACTTACTGGATAAACGAACGAACGACGCCCTCGCGCGGAAGCCAGCGCTCACGCATGCCGTCCGATGCGTCGGCTCCGCTGCCACGTGCTCCGAGAAGTCTCCCTGACTACCCTTTCCAGCTGCCCGAGTTCCCACGGTGCTGTACTTACAGACTGCCAGCGTGGCACGTTTTAGAGTGAAG
>NW_006494146.1:0-1925 GCF_000325575.1 Pteropus alecto | reverse complement strand
AGGGCTGGTCCAGTGATCACTCAGGAAATTGAAGTGCTTGGCAACAGAGGGCCCATGAGCCTTACACCCACAGCTCTGTGCCTGTTGCTAAACAAGATTCAGTAGAAAAAACTTAGATGCTTATCTAGTATTTGACGAGATATTTATTTTGTGAAATAATGCAAGCGATTGTACATCCCCACATACCGTTGAAGTGCAATAGGGTACAGTCATGTGTGATCTCTACACAGTAGTGCATCTAGTCCTTTGCCTTTAGTTATTGCACAGAAATATAAAGACCAGTGTAACAAGACATGCGGACTGACAAGCAAATTGGCCTACACAATGAGAAATTAGAACAGTACACCAGCTGGAATGGTCAAATAATTTAAACGAAATGGTTTAATAGTGTAATTAAAGTAATCGAATAAGGGTTCAAATATTTTTTCAATATATTAATTTAAAGTCATGTTCAGGCAAGGTGCAGTTTTAAAAAAAAAACCACTATTAGCTTAGTCCACAGATGTAAGATCAAAAGTTACCCAGGGTAATTTTGATGTTGAATGAAGCTTTAAACAAAATCATTTTAAAGTACTTCTCGAAGCAAATTACACAATTAGAGCCTCCACACTTGTAAACTAAACATTCTGACACAAATGCACAAAATAAAGTTGGCAACATTGAAGAAATGTCACATGTTAATTTTGAGATGTAGTGTCTGGTGTTGAGCAAACTTGGTCTTGACTCTCAAAATGATAGCAGTTCTCTGTTTGGCCATCAGAAAAGGAAACTGCCCATAAAATATCCCAACCAATTAGATCAACAAAGCATTTAGATGCTTATATAAAGCTTCTTGGAGCACACTGGAGGTGCTAGGTGGGAAGGTGGTGGCTATGGCTTTCTGGCCCTGCCTGATCTGGTCATGTGCGGTGTTTGACATTTTCAAATATGCTCATGTCAGGAAACCATTTGGGATTCAATAGAACCAGGTGATTGTACCTCACTGGTAAAAGGCTTGGGATGGTTTGATCTCATGGCTTTGCCAAATGTTCACAGAAATCCCACCGTCCCCACCCCAGCTGATAGTGTGTTGGTGTATGTTCATGTTCTATGGCTACTTGCTTCCAAAATGCACAATTTAATATGAAGAAAAGTTGCTATGCATATCTCATCACCAATGAAATAGTTCACAAAATTCCACTCCCCACCCTCCACACGTTACCACATTGACATTTTCAGAGTGTGGAGGGCTGCATCACACATCCAAATGGTAGAAGTGAGAAAAGGTTCCATTTGTGCTCTGGCTGCCTAAGGAAAAGCTTTGGAGGTGAAGAGGCAAGGGGAAGCCTTCCAGTTGCAGCTTTGCTCTTAATGTGCTCTTCTGCTGCCACAAGAACTGGTAGACTTGAAAAAGCCATAGTTGATCACTGGTAACCTCTGGTTCCACCGTGGTGATTCTTCCCGTCTCTGCTGAGTCAAAGCTTTGCAGTAGGCAATCAGACACCAGCCGCTGGACATGTGGAATGACACCTCACAGTGGGATGGGCACTGGCAGGAGGGCAGAAGCTGTGGCACAAGGAAAAGCCAGTGCTACAGCACAGATGGCAGCTAAGAACCCCACACCTTGAGCTAGATCTCATAATACTGGGAACGTCAGATCTTCACCCATCACAGCTGATCAGCAGCCTCCACAAGAGGGTCTTTGAGGAAGCAGGAAGTGGAGCGAGGGTCCATGGCTGAGTGCATGATAGGGATATAAACATCATCCATGTTTGGCATGACAAAAACTTTCTGTAGGAAGAAAGAACAGCCATGTGGAAGACTGCTTTGTTTTCTCGGGCTATAGCCCTACTCTTCTGATAATTTAGGCTTAAACATGCTTTAAAAATATATTTGTAACAACTTCCTACACATTCCAAACTAATTCCTCTACCATATTTAGAAAG
>NW_006494145.1:0-1924 GCF_000325575.1 Pteropus alecto | reverse complement strand
ACAGAAAAATATTTGTTGCCATATATAAAAATATCTTTGATATAATAATTTTACAAGAACTAGGATAACTAAGACCCTTAGAAAACAAAATCTGTCCACTATACAATAGTTTTACAAATATCAGTAAATCACTTCCTGCATAATATTCTTTTCACAGCATCTTTCACATCTCTGTTTCTCAGACTATATATTAGAGGGTTTAACATTGGTATTACAAGTGTGTAGAACACAGCTACAATTTTGTTTTGCTCTGGTGAGGAGATGGTCCCAGGTTGGGCATACATGAAGAACACAGTCCCATAGAATAAACTCACCACTGCTATATGGGAACCACAGGTGGAAAAGGTCTTACTCCTGCCATGGGTTGCAGGTATCTTCAGGACAGTGGAGAGAATATAAGCATAGGAAACCAGAATGACAGTTGTAGCGGTGATGATGACGAGAGCAGAGAGAATAAACAATACAATCTCATTTACATAGGTGTCATCACATGCAATCTTGATCAGAGCTGGGACATCACAGAAAAAGTGGTCCAACCTGTTTTCTCCACAGAAATGCAAACTGAAGGTGAAACCCGTTTGGACTATGGAGTTGATGCTTCCACAGATATAGGATCCAGTTACCAACCGAACACAGACTTTCTGGCACATGTGCACAGGGTAAAGGAGAGGGGAGCAAATGGCCGAGAATCGATCATATGCCATGACAGCCAGAATAAAGCCTTCAGTTGTGACAAACAAGGCAAAGAAGAAAAACTGGGTTGCACAGCCATTGTAAGAAATTTTCTTTTCATTAGACAAAAAGTTGGCTAAAGTTTTGATTGAAATGACTGTGGAGTAGCAGAGATCTAAATAGGACAAGTTTCTAAGGAAGAAATACATCGGCGTTTGAAGTCTGGAGTCCATCTTAATGACAATTATCATGCTGATATTTCCCACCACAGTAACCACGTAGATCAGCAAGAATACTAGGAATAAGAGGATCTGTAGCTTTGGAGGGGTTCTGAACCCTAGCAGAATAAACTCAGTCACTTCTGAGTAATTCCTATTAAGCTCATTCTTCATAGCTGAGATACAGGTGGAAATGAAGAAAGAAAAAATGAAAGAAGTAACTAGAGTGGCTAAAATACTTGTTTTAGTAAAAATAACTAAGAACCAACATGGAAAAAATTGTTTCATATCATATTGATCCCAATATTTTACAAAACACAAATGAACATAAAGAATGAATTACTATTTTTAAAAAGCCTTCCTAGTGGAGTTCAATCTGACTGGTTAGCCTTTTTAGATATACTTATTTGCAAATAATGCAGATTTGTCCTCTAAGTATGCTTTGGGAAAATGAGGATTCTAGGAAAATATCTGGAAACAAGACCTTTTTTTTTCTTTTTTGTTTTATTATCAGTTTACTGCCATTAAGAGTTGCGTCCTTTAGTGGAAGATATTTCTCAAAGATATTAATATCCACTTAAGGTTATATTCGGAGCGAAAATTTGTCCAATTAACGGTCTCATTTTATTTTTTAATGGTTAGTTTATCTATTATAGAAAAACAATACACAAAGATTGTACCTATCTTTATTAGGAAAAAGACTTCAGATCCTGTCAAAAGCATCATCCTTTTACACATTAACCTCATGTCCTTATTTCTTCCATTACTTTTGTCCCTATAGTGACATATACTCTCAGTGGCACAGTCTATCTGCTAAAAACAGAAGTAATTCTTGCTTATGTTTTCTAAACACAACAATAAATTCACCACTGCTCTATGGGAGCCACAGGTGAAGAAGGTCTTACTCTTGCCGTGGGTTGTGGGGACCTTCTGGACAGTAGAGGGGATATAAGCATAGGAAACCTGAATGACAGTTGTGGTGGTGATGATGATGATGAAAGCAGAGAGAATAAACAGTATAATCTCATTGACAA
>NW_006494144.1:0-1926 GCF_000325575.1 Pteropus alecto | reverse complement strand
TTCTGTTCACTTCTTCAAAAAACCAGTTACTAAATCTCCCACCATATTGTATATTTTCCTTTTATTATAGTCTAAAATTCAGTATATTTTCAGTATATTCCTTTTAAACTTTTAATTTCTTCCAGCCCGTCCACAATGTATCTTACTGAGTTTACAGTCTTTAAATTTTGAGTTAAGAACTCAGCATCTTCACTTTTAGAAGAACACTCTAGTTGTTTCTTTACTAATATTGCTAAGATTTTACCACTGGTGCACAAATTAAGGGTTGGGCTTTTGATCAAAAACAGTGGATTCCTTGCAATCTCCAACTACTGCACTTACTAGCTGTGGTAAGTACACTGTATTTTCTGTTCAACATATCAAGTTCTTTTTTCAGAGTAAACATAATATACTCTCCTATCATCTTGATATCAGAATCAGCCATATTACTTTATGACAATAAATGTTAGTGCTAGCTCTGATGTTAGTGGTAGTTCTGATATTTAATGGTTTTTAATATCAGGTTCTAAAAACTACTGTTAAATTAATATTAGATTGGGTTCCAAAATATTTACATTACTTTCAAAGATATACAAAGTTATCCATAGAGATACTATTACAAAGAAAATCCTTAAACCAGAATTGGCAGTTGGGATGGGAAAATTATCATAGTCCAGATTTCTGGAACTGAAAAGCAATGACTTTAAGTGACTCATCAGAAAAAAAAATTGATTTAATGAGAATTTTTAAAAGAAATAATTTTATGAGAGAATTCATTGTTTAAAGGAGACCAGCCTATCCCTGAAAGTGTTCTCATTTAAGTTTATGTTAAAAGATCGCTCTTTAGATAGCCTGCCTTATCAAGACAGCTGTGGAAAAGCTTAGTATTTTTCTTTGAAAAATAGATTCAGTAATATTATGCAAAAAAGACTATGACTTGACATATAGAACCAGATAGTAACATACTTTATAATAATATCTGGGTCAAAAATTACCTGCCTGTTAGAACAGTTTTATTAGAATAGTAATATTTGTAGAGTAGTTTATATTTTGTTCAGTTCTGCTTCTTTCATTAAGACTTTATTTAGCTCTGTTTGCTGTTTAGTGTTTTTTTCTATATTTTATATTGTCAGTAGCCTCTGTTGTTATGAACTGTCCAAGATGGTTAAATCTATCAATATTTAAAATCGTCTTTACTACATTTTCATTGCTCCTTTGATAGCTGATGGGCTTTTTACTAAGAATTATTTGTGGAATTAAGACAAGCAAATCAAATCACTGTTTCCATATTTCAAAAAAATGTTAACTTATTCTCTCTCCACTCCTTTAAGTAAAAATCGAAATAAGTTATCACTTGAGATTATTAATCATATATTTTGTTACCAAAAGCAAATTATTTATACCATTATATTCTTCTACAAGGTGAAGAAAAAAGTGACAAAAATAGATTTGCCAGTATCAAAGATACTATATATCACTCTAGGTTAATACAAAATACAGCATCATAATATCAGAAAACTACTGAGGCTGGAGAGAAAAGATTTATGAATTGTCTGTGTGATTGCTATGGGCCTTGTTGGCACAGCATTATAACATTATATATTTTGGTCAATTGAACTGCTTAATGAAACAATCACGAAACTTTACAGTAAAAATAAATATACAGAATAACAAATGAGGTGGGTGGAAGAAGAGTTTGGGGTCAGATGGGGAATATATGAGCATAGTATAGACTTAGAGTTTCATAGAGAAAGATTGGGAAAATGTAATTTGTGAAATTTTCTAAGTTACTTAGGTCCACCATTCACTTTATTTACATGTAAAATTAGTTTTTAGATTAAACAAAGAGAATTTAGATTAATATTTAAAATTAAATGAAAAAGTTTTCATGCTTATGGAAGAGAAGTTAGGTATGTGTCACTTTCACCTGAAGATTCAAATTTTCTT
>NW_006494143.1:0-1921 GCF_000325575.1 Pteropus alecto | reverse complement strand
TGCAGCCGGGTTCCCAACAGGCCACAGATCCGTACCGGTCCATGGCTGGGAGCTTGGGAACCCCTGCCTCCAATTTAGCTCCTTTTCACTTTAGGAGAATGTGATCATTGTACAGCCATCAGAAAAAGGCAGGGCAAGGGTAAGGGCCTTATTTTTCTCACATACCTGCCCCTTATATTCATTCATTGCTTCACCCTGGTTCAAGCTGTATGAGAGTCAAAACTTTATTTTACCCTTTTAGGGTCTCTGACAAGGCCTAATTAATTAAAAGAACATAAAACAGATTAACCAGAGAGAATTATACAGATTTTTACATGTACATGAGCCCCCACAGGAAAATGACAACCAAAAGAAGTGAGCCTAGTCGGTTCTCCAAGGAGCAGCCCCGGTTACTTTTATTGAAGAATGACATTTACAGACCAAGATCTAGTTATTGATACTGGTGTGTCATTGCGTTTAGGCCCTGTACCTATTTCATTCAAGGGATTATAATCCATTATAATCATTATCTTGATTTGGCCAGTGGGAACCCTTTCAAAACGGCTCGTGTGTGCTGGACATGCCCCCATCAGTCACTATACATTTCTTTACTTTTTAGTACACCTCATATTCCAGGTTCAGGTCCTGTTTTCCCCACCTGAGAGCCTGGCTTCCCTGGGGTGCTGATGTGCTTCCCACTTTTGGCCCACTTTTGGCGCACTGTGGCTTGCTGGGAAGTGATAGAGAAAGGATATTGGGCTAGGCGGGGGGACCACGTCCAAGGCTTCACGGGGCACATCGATACCAAGCCGCGGTGGCCAGTCCGGGGGCTTGGCTCCCCTCCTCTGCCCACCCACCCAGATTCCTTTGGCAGAGGTGGCTGCCTCCTAAAATCGGTCAAGGTTCTGTGGCTTCACGGAGCGGCACTGGAGCCCAAGGGAGAGGGGTGGAAAACACAGGTGTCCTGGTCGGACTCCTTGCCCCAGCTCCATGTATTTTACAAATGTCTCAGATCCCATCTGGCGTGCGCCCACCCCCCAAGACTGTTCACTCACACAGCGTAAGTCCCACAGAAGAACAGCAAGCCACACCGAAGTGGCCTTCCCCTGACTGAGTGTGTCGCCACCCCCTGACTGGGCGGCAGGCACCTCCGTACCTTCGAAGATGAGGGTCAGTGCTTCGGAGGCCCCGGGTACTCTCGGTGACACCCCAAACAGGAAGAGTCGGCCATCTTGGGCTCACAATCGCGTGTGCTGGTCACCAAAACCCACTGCCACCCCCACCTCACCCCATTCCCTCTAAGCGCCAAAGCTAGGTTCCCAAGGATGCCACACCCCCCACATCCCTCAGAGGCCATATCTAATGAAGATCTAAGGTTCTGTCTTTGGTCCCTTGTCAGCTAGTCCTCGCAGGTGGTGGCATTTGCAGGTGGTGGCATCCCTGGGGAGCTCTCTGTAGCTGCAGAGCGATAGAATCTTCCTGCAGGTCACCCGTCAGACTGCAAAGGCACGGCCTCCCGGACCAGTGGCGACTCCACCACCTCGGGCTCAGCCAGTCTTAGCAGTTCAACAGCAGAGAAGGCTGATACTGCAGCGGGGAGACCGGGAGAGGAAGCCGTGCTGGGAAACACAGTCTCCAGTTTGTGAGGCAGAACCAGAACCAAAAAGAGCTTGTGAGCTTTAGGAGACAGGGGAGAGAGGCAGCTGGGCTCCCAAGGCTTCAGAGCCACAATCGCATCGCAGTTTCAATGCTCAGTCCTCTCTGGGATGTGGTCCAACCGTATATCTACTCTCTGGAGTTTCCTTCCCACAGGAAGGAATAGAGCAAGGCCCACTCCCTTGCCGCCTTCCCTCATGCCTCTCCTTGCCCATCCCCGCAACCCCCGCCTTTTTGTCCCCAAGGTGAAGCTGGCTCCCTCTTGGTGAAAGCCCAGCCCCTTCCT
>NW_006494142.1:0-1928 GCF_000325575.1 Pteropus alecto | reverse complement strand
TCCGACGCGGATTCACCGACGGTGGATAAAGGCCAGAGGAGAGTGTGGCTGTCTCCTCCCCCGCGCCCGGGGATTCTGGGGTGGGGAGACCCCGGGTCCGGCCACAGCCTCGCCCCCGTGGGCCCAGAGATGCCAACGTGCGCCCGAGGAAAGCGCGGAAACTCGCCGCGGTTGTGCGTGCGGCGGGCGCCGTTGACCCCGACGCGCCACTGCCTCTCAGTGCAGGGGACTAGGGCCCGGACCCTGCCAACCCGGGGTTGGCACAGCACCCCTATCGCAGGGACCTGGTGACAGCGACGAGGTCGAGCAGCGCCCCCGCCAGGACATCCTTGTAAAGAGCACACTCGGGCGTCTTGACGACCCTAGACCACAAGGTGAAAGTGGTGGCGGTTATCCAGGTGCTCTGGAAGAAAGAATTTAAGCAAAACATGTTTAAGCTGTTCTGGCGGCTTTCTTAAGTAGATTCAGCGGTTCTTGGAAAACATCTTTGTGGGAAACAAACTGAAAACTGTACGTGGCAGAGGCTGAAGGGATCCATTCTGTAAAGAGAAATGTCTTAAATAGCTTCAGAGACCTTGATGTTTCTTAAACCCACTTGTCAAACTTTTCAAAAACTCAAAATAAATCACATTATACAATTCCTTTGTGTTTTAACGATGCGAGTGTAAATGGATGTATATTCTGCTTTCAAGAAATGGATGTTTCTTCATCTATTGCCTGCTGCATGCAGATAAAAGAGCTAAATTGAAGCAGATACCTGGTTTCTCGGGTGTAGGAAAGATATAATCCATTCTTTGAAGCTGAGCAAGGACTAAAATGTGCTAGCATTCATTTGAGGATTTAATCACCAGTGGTCTGGCCTCCCTGAGAATATTGGACGAAATATTTCACTATTGCAGAAGGGCTGTCCTCGTTTTCACAGTACTGGTTTGCTATGCTCTGGACAGAACAAGGTAGTGGTCCAGACCTAGGAAATCAGTAAACAAGAACTGACAGGAAAGCCTGAGATGCTAGAGGAGCTGCCTAGGATGGTGAGTACAGCTGGTGCACACTGGTTGAGCTAAGGTGTCACTTAAATTGTTAGCATTATCTTTTAAAACTCAAGACACTGAATGCGTTATGTGACAGATCTATATGCTTACCACTCCTTCAGCTTCCACATCCCTCCAGCGGGTACCTGTTCTTAAAGGTTACTTACCTCTTTGGTTTTTTCCAAAACTAAAAAGCTAGCCTTTTAAAACTTAAGATAACTATGCTAATTTGACTTTGCTTTTACTCTATTTTAGCTTTCCTTACAGGAAAAAAAAAAAAAAAAACATTTTAAACTTGGCTATTTTTTAAACAGGCTCTACAAATTTTTAACAATTATGCATAAATATGATGCACCTGAAGAGTATTCTCTGCCTTTCATAATTCTTTTCTTTGTTTCAATTTTGATAAAGGTCGGCTTCCCACTTAAACCCCAAAATTTTAGCTTCTGAACTGACTGCAATTTATTCATGCTAATAGAAACCTCATATAAAATGATACTAATGTCAAAAGATCTAAAGTAGAAGATTAAGCATAGAACATTTTTAAATAATTGATTAGTTTATCTTTAGCTAGAGTGTGTGTTGTGTACATTTAGCCTCTGCTTCGGTTTGTCAAAGAATTAGGAATCCTTTTAATGTATCCATGAAAGTAATGAATACTTGTCTGGAAAGAGAAAACAAGCTTATACAAGTTCAATGAATCATTTTTGAGGAATACATAGATAAATGTTTTTAAAAAGAAACTCTTGTACTGCTAATCAGTTATAGTGGTTGTTTTTAAAAAAATTTTTTTCGCTATTTTTAAATCATATTCCTTTGTTGTCTTCTGAATTTTTCTTTTAGATTCCATTAATTGATTTTATTTTTTTAATTAATTAATTTTTTTAATGGTAACAT
>NW_006494141.1:0-1923 GCF_000325575.1 Pteropus alecto | reverse complement strand
AAAAAAAAAAAACTAGAGGAAATATACTTTTAAAGACCAAATTCCTCTTTATGGCTCTGCTTTCTTTACGAGTCTGGCAGCATAAACAGTATACTTGGTTTGTGAGCAGCTGCTGAGTCAATATTTAATTATACATGTGATAATGTATAATTATTAATTATAATGCTAAATTTAAGTAATTTAGAAATGGCGTTGCATAGACAAGCAATTAATTATGCAAATTTAAAATTTCCCCCCACATCTTTTGGTAAGGAAAAGACAGGCAGATATAAACAAGCGAGTTAATAAAAACTGTACTTGTTCTAAGACTATTGTATACAAGAGTAGCAGGCCTTACAGCAACCCCTGTGATTTACTCGTCCACGATTTTATCAATGAGGCAGAAGGGAGGCAGGAGGGAAGGAGAGAAACCTGAGTCAGCAAAGGCTTATATATGCTCCGCCCCTCGGCCCCTCACCCCACCGCCGGCCTCACCCCTACCGCCACCCCCACGCCTGCCCGCCACTCACACACAACACCGCGGAGGCTGATAGTTACCTTGCTCCAGTTTCCCACTTTCCAGCCGGCACACGGACGGAGGTGGCATCTCTTAGCCGGGTCAGGCCTCTGCGTGGCCGCACAGTCGGAATCCACCTGGGTGCTGCACTCCACACGGCGCCAGTAGGCCCCCAGCCCACAGGTGGTGGAGCACTGCGGCAGGGAGGGAGAGAGGGGAGGCAGAGGCTGAGGGCCACTTTCTCAGGCACACCCCATGTGGAGTTGGGAGTTCTCAGTTCCTCCGGGCTCCTCGCTAAAAGCGCCCGTAGGGCTTTTAAAAATACCAGCGCCGGGCTCCCTGCCCCAGGCAAATTCATCTGAATCTCTGCAGGTGGGGCCCAGGCATCAGTCATTTAAATAATTTCCCAGGTGATTCTAATAAACAGCCAGGGCCGAGAATCCCTGATTTATATGTGAGAGGAAAATCCAACGCCAATGGAATTTGTGTAACCTTTTGCAGTTTTCTAACTTCTCTAGCCTGTGAAACCAGTGAAACCCCTCGCACCTCCTCATTTGGGCTGTGAGGACTACAGAGATAACTCACGCACATGGTTAGTGCTCTACAAATGTTACCTACCAAATACAACACACCTGCAAGGTCAGCACTGTGAGTCCCACTTTCCAGGTATTGGGAACCCAGAGAGTTTAGGTCACACAGACAGGCTGTTGTTAATTTCAAATTACAACATGGGGAAAAACACGACATTTGCCCAACCCCAGGAAAGGAGCTAGGGAGGCCATATTGCTAGGCTGGTGATGACCCTGGTAAACCTCAAGTAATGTCCATAGTTCTTTGCACCACATTTATGTTGCAAATAACTGCATGTTGTCTCTGGGGATCTCATCTAGTCCTGCTAGATTCAGGTGTCACGAGCAAACATTAATTTCCTTCCTTTTTGACAGTTTCTATTTAGGCAGCAAAGAACAGTGCAAAGGGAAAACCGCCAGGAGGATGCCCGTGGACAATATGCAGGAAAATTAAATTGGAGTCCATAGATTGTCACTTATTTCAATTTCAGATTGGGAGTGGGGGTTCAGAGAAGGGAGAACCCTGAGGAGGTAGAGGGACAACTTCATTTTGTCCTAGGCACTAGCGACCCCACGGCAAACGATTTACAGGTCAAGCAGCAGGTTTGGGGGTATTTAGAACTGGTACTGATATGAAGAGCTACATCGGAATCATATGGAAGCCTCTATGAATGGCTGTGGAAAATTATGCTATCACTTCCATTTACATGACTGGCCCAGGGGGTCCGACTGAATGAAAAGGCAATCCAATGAGAAGCGATTTTCCACCAGAATAAGAACCACACCCATGCACAGTGTGCAGCACCTAAGTTTTTTGTTTCATAAACAGATATCGGAACAAACACCGAGTGCTTCCTA
>NW_006494140.1:0-1922 GCF_000325575.1 Pteropus alecto | reverse complement strand
TAGGAAGGCAGAAGGAGCAGCTGGAAACCAGAAAGGGCCTCCTTGGCTGTCATCTGCACCCAAGCTGAAGGCCCTGACACAGAGCAGGGCCCCCAGATGGTTCTGGGAGCCCCCGGGGGCCCCTGAGGATTAAGGTGGATTTGCGTTAGATGGCTCTGTGATGAGATCAGCGCCCAGAGCCCAAGCGAATTCCCATGGTAAGTTCCAGTCTCTCCTGTACACTGCACAGTCCCCACTGGGTCTGGCCCTGGTTCCCACCACCACGCCGTCTACTCACTCGGCCCCCGTTTACAGTTTCCATCAAGGGCAACCGTGATCCCAGAGCCCTACAGCACCGGAGACACGCTGGGGAGAGCTGGGCTCCCGGCCCAGCTGCCACTGCTGTGGCCTGACTCCCACAAGGCCACCGAGGCTGGTAGGCGTGGGGCTGGGAAGTGCTTTTCTAGGGGATGTACTCCCAAAGGGGGTGTTCCCTGCCCAGAGTAGGGGCAGCCCTGGACGAAGCCAGTGCGGTGAGGAGCCAGCAGGTACAGGAGCTGGACGGGGCAGAGGGTCCTAGCTTGCTCTGTCACAGGGACAAAAGAGCAGACACTCAGAGACGTGGGAGTAGGAACTCCCTGCAGGAGGCCCCAACCAGTATGGCCACCCCAGAGTCCTGGCTCCTTTTCTGCTGCCCAGGCCAGCTGCAGTGCCCGAGGCTGTGGGCTGAGGGGCTGTGGGCTTTGGTCGAGCAGGGAGGCTTTAAGACCCAGTTGACCTTCGGGCCTAGTCTGGTCCTCCACGGCCAAGGGGTTGAGGCCCAGCTAATCTCTCCAGCTGCTCTGTTCCCTGCCACTTTATCAGGGAGGGTGAGAAGGTGTCAGAGATCAGAACTCCCACCCCGTGGGACGGGGCCCAGGTGCAAGGGGGAGGACAACTGTTAGCACAGCCAGGAAACTTCTGTCTGTCCTGGGAGAGTTTAAAAGGCCCCAGGCCCCTCTCTTGGTCTCAGCTGACCTTCGCAACTGGCTGCAGCATGAGGGGGCTGCTGATTTTGAGTGTGCTGCTGGGGGCTGTCCTTGGCAAAGAGGACTTTGTGGGGTAGGAGTGTGGAGAGGAGGGGGTGCTCAGAGGGGAGATAGGGCGGACTCAGCCTCCGGCCAGTGTCTAGAGGAGATGGACAGACAGACACATGGGAAGATGGCCGGAAAGGAGCAGACTAGCGCTCCATGGAAGGCGGGCTGACGGGGGACCAGGGCTGAGAAGGGGTCCAGCCTCATGACAGCCTCCTGAGCCCTGAAGAAACTGAGCTCCGAGGAAGGCCTCTCAGGAGAGGAGGCTGGAGGAGGCCTGGCTGGCTTTGGAGAGAGAAATAGAGTCTAAACTGGCATTGGGGACAGCAGTAGTGTCCAGAAGGTTCTAAGGAGTTTAGACCATCTATTGCTAAGGCCTCTAGTGCTTCCTATTGCTCAGCCCAGAGGACTGAGGCCACCAGCTGCCCTTCTCCCACCTGGGGAGTGTGCGTGGCCAGTGCGGGCTGCTCAGTCTTCCCTCCCGTTCTGCCCAGGCACCAGGTGCTCCGAATCTCTGCGGCTGGCGAAGCCCAGGTCCAGAAGGTGATGGAGCTGGAGCACCTGGAGCACCTGCAGGTCAGGGGACGGGGCGGGGCCCCATCTCAGGCCAACTGGGCCCACCCTGGACCCCCACCAACCCCTGGGGCCTGGGTTCTGCCTCCCCAGATACCCAGAAAGGAATCACGGGACTGAGCCCTGTTAGAAAGTGATTAAACTCCCCAGGTCCTGAATCTTGGTGCCCTTGAGCATCTGAGCAAAGAGGGGGACCCCCATTTCTGTACTTCTCCCTCCTTTGCTGTCTCAAAGCCCTCTGCTTCCTGGGCCATTTCCCTGACCACATTGGCCTTTGTCCAGTGCCCAGGGTTTCCC
>NW_006494139.1:0-1921 GCF_000325575.1 Pteropus alecto | reverse complement strand
TTGTATGCAAATTTATTGTTTGCATGTAAACATTTACTTTATGGATACTGGTAAGCTTTGGATCATCAGTTTGCATTTTCCAGTGCAAGGTGCTGCTGGTGGTGCTGCCACTTCAGAAGGAGATGATCACCTGTTAAGAGAAGCATTAATTGTAATATATATGATGTATAAAGACATCTGAGGAATAGGAATAAATGCAGGCTCCATTATTCTGCTTTAATTTGCATCATGAAATACACATATAGATTATGTAGTTATCTTTTTAGACATAATTGTGAACCTACCATCTTGATTCTCTAGCTAAACATTTTAGGTTGGACTCTCTGAACTAACAAGAAATGTAGTTCTGTTCTAGAAAAAAATGAAGTATCTCAAAGAATGGCCTATTTCCAACCAAGTTTTATGTAAGCATAACTGTTAATTGTAGAATGATTATGGGTTTTTTCTCCTTTTTCTTTTTAAAATCAATGTCAGTTTAAACCTAAGCAAGTGCAACAATTGGCATATAGTCTTTCAAGAAAACACGGTACTGAGAAGAGAATCAGTAAACGATATTTTTAAACTGAACTTGTAGAAAAGTGGTATTTTGTAAAGAAGCGTTATGAGACTGCCAGGGCGTGATGGGAAAAGGCCTGGTCTTTGAGTCCAGACACTAGGTCTTCTTTGGGTCATTCACTCAGTGACATCTGCATGTCCCTTAGGTGTCAGACACTGGACTCTGTCTCAGGGGGGCAGCAGGAAAGAATTTTTATCCTCACAGCAGCCCGCAAGGTAGGTAGAAAAGCAATTACTGTCTAGTATCTGGGAAATAGCTGGGCTTGGACTTGAACTTGGGTCATCTGATTTCTAATCTGTTATCTCTAGTATACCACATTGCCATATAGTATGCACCCCATCTGGATGCTATCACTTAATCAGATAATATATGTGCAAACAAATGCTAAAGTGCTTTTCATATGTAAGTGGCTTTGATATCCAGGACTGAAAGGTTTCTAGGCCAAATGGAGACCACACAACCCTTTGTTTTCCTTTATGGATTCTATTTAAAGTCATCTTAGTTTTGTGTATACCCCCTGAGTCATAACTTAAATTTTGATGCATTTTCTATGATATCGGCAATAGTAAATGCCATCATGTATTCATTGAATCACTTAGTTTTTTAGCAAACATTGGTTAATATTTCTTCATGTCTCTCACAGACTCTAGGGATGCAAAGATGAAGAAAGCATAGGCTTCACGAATGGTTTATAGCCAAATAAGAGAACAACACGTACCTAAAAAGATCATTATAATGCCGTATAGAGCATGCTGTGGTAAAGGTGTGTTGAAAGGTCTGAGGGGAGAGCCATCTCACAGAGGGTGAGGCATTGGTTCTGGATCTTCTAGGATCAGTAGGAGTTTGCCAGATAGGACAGTGGTGGAAGGACTTCCTTGGCATTTGGCAGGGTGCTTGTGAAGACAGATGTGATAATCAGCCCTGTGCATTGCTCAGGGTGGGGGGATCACTGTAGGAATGTGATGCACATGAGCTATAGCCTCCCCAAAGCCAGAGATCTATGGGACTGTGACTCATAGTATCTCCAGCCTGACAATGACCAGGGGTTATTTAAAGAACATCTTTGAGTGTTTAATAAAGTTTTATTGTGTTGTCTGCAGTAACTTGAAATTTGTGATAAAGATAAGGTTGGAATGACTTGCTGACCATGATGTAGGAAACATTGTCTTCAAGTTGCAAGTCAATGTTTCCCCCCCTCCCCCCGCCCACTTCCACCACTGACCTATGGATGTTGTCATTTCGCTTAAGAACTGGATCTCTGAAGGCGTGGAGTCTCCTCCCACACACTCACAGCAGCACCCCTTGGGCCTGGCACACCCAGAGCCTGGCACATCCAGGGTATGGTCTGTGGCTCCACCTGGGGCA
>NW_006494138.1:0-1917 GCF_000325575.1 Pteropus alecto | reverse complement strand
AGAATTAATTTAGTCATCTTTCCCATGCCATATCCAAAAATTTACTCAAAATAAATCATAGAACTTAAAAGCTCTGAAACTGTTGGAAGAAAAGATATGATTAAATCTTGGTCCCCTTACATTAGACGATGGTTTCCTAGATATGACACCAAAAGCACAAGTAGTTAAATATACACTTAAGTCAGTTGGATTTCATTTAAATTAATTTTTTTTCTCTAAAACACCGTGCAGAAAATGAAAAATCCACATGATGGGAGAAAATATAAAATAATCATATATCTGACAAAAGACTTGGATCCAGAATACATAATGAACTCTTACAACTCAATCATAGAACAACAACCTAATTAAAAAATGGGAAAAATATCTACACAGATACCACACACGAGAAGATATGCAAATGTCAAATAAGCATGTGAAAAAATGTACGGCATCATATGTCATTAGGGAATTTTAAATTAAAACAACAATGAGATCCACTACACACCCACTGGAATGGCTAAAATTCAAGACTTATCATGCTATGGGACTGGCATTGATGTAGAGTAACTGGAACTCTCATATGCTGATAATTGAAATGTAAAATGCTAAAGGCATGTTAGAAAACAATTTGACAGACTCTTTACAAGTTACACATGCACCTAACCTATAAACCAATCAACCAAATTTGGTGTATGATTGTTCATAGCAACTTTATTTGTAATTTTCAAACTGAAAGGGTCCACTAACACTGGACTACTATTGAGAAGTATAAAGGATTGAACTACTGACATGCATAAGATTAAATTCATGCTTGGTGAAAGAACCTGATGAAGGGGAAACAATCTTGCATTATTGTATTAAAACAGTATAAGAAAAATTAATTTAAATTGATAGGCAACTTCTCAGTTGTTGCCTCAGAAATAAAGGAGTGTAGAAAGAAGAGGACACAAGGATTACAAAGATGCTCACATGCTTTTGAGGATGATGGATGTGCTCACGCTTTGATTGTGTTAATGTTTCCACAAGAGTGTCCAAACTTATCAAATTGTACACTTTAAATATGTGCAGCTTGTTGTATGTTAATTTTCCTTCAATAAAGCTGTTGAGAAAAATAACTAAATGAACTAAATAACCTGATACTTGTTGTTCTCTTGTCCCCATGGACCCTGGAGCCAAAGCAGCTTTTGTGATTTTGCTGTGCCAAATAAAATATTCCAAAGATTCATTAGTGACGTTTGAGTGTAAATCACCAAGGACCTTTTGTTTATTCGTTCATTTGCAAGTAAAGAAACTAATAACAACAACAACAAAAAAATCAAGGTTGGTATTGTTAAAATCTTTGTCTCTGTCCAGAGATACTGAAATACCAACTCTCAAAATGGAAGAGAATTTCTGGCATTCCACTGCCAGTAGGATGTCCCCTCCCTCTTTAAATGTTAAAATATACAAAAAAATATTTCTTAAACCTTTCATGATAATATCAAACCAATCTGTTGGAGGCAGCAATCTCAGAGAGCTTTCTACATGTTCAGAGAACCTGTGAGTGCAAACATGAATGCACAAGCAAAATGACGAGGTCACATGAAAATCCTCATCAAACCTATTATTTTCAAATAAATGTCTTTAAGAATTATTATTTTTAAATAACTTAAGGAAGTTATGATTGACCAACAGAAAAGTAAGTGTACCTAATTTTGCAACATTAGTAGTATTTTCCTTTGTGAAACTTGGACCATGCTTTTCTCTGAGAAAAAAAGATTGCATCTGCCTGTATTAAAATCAGATATATTATTTATAACATATTTTATAAAACCTTCAAAAATGTGTCTTAACGATAAATAGGTGGATGTATAAATGATAATTTTAATATAAGAAATATCCAGAAATGACATAAACTCAAATTGTAAAATAAAACACTGTGTGTGTGTGTGTGTG
>NW_006494137.1:0-1920 GCF_000325575.1 Pteropus alecto | reverse complement strand
TGGAACAGAAAAAGGACATTATGGGAAAACTGAGGAAATCTGAATCAGGTCTGGACTTTAGTTAATAATAATGGATCCATATCATTGTGGATTCATTGAGACAAACATACCATATTCATACAAGTACCAAAATAGGGAGAACTGGGTATAGGAAATTCTCTGGACCATTTTCTCAATAATTTTCTAAATCAAAAAGTGTTCTAAAGTTTTTAAAAATTATTTTAAAAGCACATTTGTTAAGTGAATGTACAGTAGTAAATGCTGCAAGGTACTTTCATGTCCTTTTGTAAGGATGTACTGAGCACAGACTCCAGCACGATGCTAGAATACCGATGAATTCCTGAGACAAATTCCTGATGTTGAGCACTCCTGGGCCACTCTGTTTGCAGCATCACTTTCTCAACAACACATTTTGAAACACTACGAAGGCAGACTTCAGCCCTCCTCTAACTGAACTTCCAGTGGTTCAAAATGAGGACAGTCTAGGTCAATGACAAAAATAACAAATCCTGCCCTCTCTGAGAATAAATCACATTTTCCCACTGCTCTAAAGTCCATCCGGCCATTAGCACCGATGAAGGCCTACTGTGCACCCAAGCCTAAGTTTGGCTTAGCAGCCAGCTCCTGTCCTCCATCGGGGTTCAAGTCCCACCCACAGTGAAGCTAGTCCAACATAAGTTTCTCTTCCAAGGGATCAAATGGAGTAGTACAGAACGACAATGGCACAGATGTTCAGAGAAGACCAATTGTGGGAGCTGGGGCAATCAAGGAAGCCTTCTTATAGGAAAAGCCAGGCTGGATCTGGAAAAAGAAACAGGATTTAGAGAAATGGAGAAGAAGAGAGAAAGGAGAGAAGGTGCGCCAGGCAGAGGTCACAGCATGAGCAGAGCCAGGGCATCCAGGACTACCTGCAGGAAGCAGTCTGATTTAGCCCTGCATTATGCCCTAGGGGAGCCAGGGAAGAGTAAGTGGGTAGGCTGAGCTGAGGGCCAGACCAGAAAAGGCCTCAAGATCCTCCCAGACTTTTAAGGCTAGGATCCAAGACTGGCTTCATGGAGCCTTCCCCAAATGCCGTGGTCACAAGCGGGCCTTTCCTTCTCAGAGCCCCTCCCCCAGCTCTCTGACTTAGCTCGCTTCTGGCTTCATTCTTCCTTTTCACATGCTGTTTGCATTTGCTTTCTTGTCCTATCTCTCTTACCTACCTGTAAGCTTCCTGGAGGCAAAATCCCTTTCTATCTCATTTCAGCCTACTCTAGAGGGAACCTGAACATAAAGGGCTCAAAGAAACATCTGGTGAATGAGTAAAAGGAAGAGAGAATTAATAAGTGCATTAAAATCTAAGAAGCCAGGACTTTACCCTAAACACAACAGGGAGGTTTGCAAGGTTTGCAGAAAAATCTAGGATCGATCAAAACTATGACATTTCCTCCACCATCTCACTAACCCCTTCCTCTGCTTTGTTTTTCCCGATTCGTTTCTTGTCTGCCAGCTTTCAGCCATCCGACAAACATTAGCTAAAGGCCTATGTGCCAGGTATGTTCTAGGTATTAAGGATACAGATAACACAGACAGAAATCTCTCCTCTCACGGAGTGGACATTCTAGTGATGGGGTGAAGGGCAGTCAACAAAATAAGTAAGTAAAATATATGGAATGCCAATTATTGACAGGTGCTATAGAAGAAAAAGGCAGAAAATAAGGATCAAAGGGAGTGATTTACAATTTTAAACAGGTTGGTCATGGGGAGACCACTTTTGAGCAAAGACCTGAAGGAAGGTGAGGGCAGGAATTTTTTTCTTTTGTGTTCAATGATACGTATCCGGTACCTAGAGGAGTACCTGGCATGCAGTGGGCACAGAAGACTAGTGTGTTGGGAGGCTAATGAGTTTTTTAATTAAACTTTTTATTTTGAGATAATTGT